>NC_036860.1:31255843-31375129 GCF_002910315.2 Salvelinus sp. IW2-2015 | reverse complement strand
TCTGTTATAATCTCCACCCGGCATAGCCAGAAGAGGACTGGCCACCCCTCATAGCCTGGTTCCGCTCTAGGTTTCTTCCTAGGTTTTGGCCTTTCTAGGGAGTTTTTCCTAGCCACCATGCTTCTACACCTGCATTGCTTGCTGTTTGGGGTTTTAGGCTGGGTTTCTGTACAGCACTTTGAGATATCAGCTGATGTAAGAAGGGCTATATAAATACATTTGATTTGATTTGAACTAGTCCAACGCTCTAACCACCTGATTACATTGCACTCCATGAGGAGACTGCCTGTTACGCAAATACAGTAAGAAGCCAAGGTAAGTTGCTAGCCAGCATTAAACTTATCTTATAAAAAWCAATCAATCAATCATAATCACTAGTTAACTACACATGGTTGATGATATTACTAGTTTATCTAGCGTGTCCTGCGTTGCATATAATTGATGCGGTGCGTATTCGCGAAAAAGGACTGTCGTTGCTCCAATGTGTACCTAACCATAAACCTCAATGCCTTTCTTAAAATCAATACACAAGTATATATTTTTTAAACCTGCATATTTAGTTAATATTGCCTGCTAACATGACTCGTTGCGAACTGTGAAGACTATTTCTTCCTAACAAAGACAGCCAACTTCGCAAAACGGGGGATGATTTAACAAAAGCGCATTTGCGAAAAAAGCACAATCGTTGCACGACTGTACCTAACCATAAACATCAATGCATTTCTTAAAATCAATACACAGAAGTATATATTTTTAAACCTGCATATTTAGCGAAAAGAAATCCAGGTTAGCAGGCAATATTAACCAGGTGAAATCGTGTCACTTCTCTTGCGTTCATTGCACGCAGAGTCAGTGTATATGCAACAGTTTGGGCCGCCTAATTTGCCAGAATTTTACGTAATTATGACATAACATTGAAGGTTGTGCAATGTAACAGGAATATTTAGACTTAGGGATGCCACCCGTTAGATAAAATACGGAACGGTTCCGTATTTCACTGAAAGAATAAACGTTTTGTTTTCGAGATGATAGTTTCTGGATTCGACCATATTAATGACCTAAGGCTCATATTTCTGTGTGTTATTATGTTATAATTAAGTCTATGATTTGATAGAGCAGTCTGACTGAGCGATGGTAGGCACCAGCAGGTTCGTAAGCATTCATTCAAACAGCACTTTCGTGCGTTTTGCCAGCAGCTCTTTGCTGTGCTTCAAGCATTGAGCTGTTTATGACTTCAAGCCTATTAACTCCCGAGATTAGGCTGGTGTAACCGATGTGAAATGGCTAGCTAGTTAGCGGGGTGCGCGCTAATAGTGTTTCAAACGCCACTCGCTCTGAGACTTGGAGTGGTTGTTCCCCTTGCTCTGCATGGGTAACGCTGCTTCGAGGGTGGCTGTTGTCGATGTGTTCCTGGATCGAGCCCAGGTAGGAGCGAGGAGAGGGACGGAAGCTATACTGTTACACTGGAAATACTAAAGTGCCTATAAGAACATCCAATAGTCAAAAGTTAATGAAATACAAATGGTATAGAGAGAAATAGTCCATAATTCTTATAACACAACCTAAAAACTCTACCTGGAATAAAATAAGACTCATGTTAAAAAACCACCAGCTTTCATATGTCTCATGTTCTGAGCAAGAACTTAAACGTTAGCTTTTTTACATGGCAGCATATGCACTTGTACTTTCTTTCTTCAAACACTTTGTTTTGCATTATTTAAACCAAATGAACTGTTTCATATTTATTTGAGGCTAAATTGATTTTATTGATGTATTATATTAAGTTAAAAATAAGTGTTCATTCAGTATTGGTTGTAATTTCAATTAATTTAACCAAAAAACAAATTTTTAAAAAAATTAATTAAAAATTGTAAAATCGGGCGGAATTTAATTCGTATCGCCTTCTTTGGTCCTCCAATAATCAGTTATCGGCGTAAAAATCAAATTGGTCGACCTCTAGTTAAGGTAGCTATGAAAATCGTTTTTGTATCGCAAGTTAAAAGCTTGCTGTTAGCTAGCCAGCTGACTATGGTTGGCTAGATAGCTAAAAACATTACGTGATTAAGTATGTGTAGTGATGTTAGCTCAGAATGACATTTCAGCACTTTTTATAATAATGCTAAAATATTGTATTTTTATTGTCTTTCAGATCGAGAACACGCCTGACTCTTCCTCCACCAGTCATAAAGAGAATGTCTATGCCTCCATCAAAAAGAGAGCTGCCCAAGCAAGCAAAGGCAGCAGCGCAGTCAACAAACTACCATGCACATTTCTTCACCAACTACAGAGTTGGCGGTAAACAACGTGTGGACCTGAATTGTGATAACGCAGTGACCAAACAAGAACAAGTTTATGCTCTGGTATTGTGCCTTGCAAACCATGCACAACTCCACCACAGTCTGATCTCACTTTCGCTGATCACACCACACCAAGTTTTGCCCCCGACTGAGTGAACACTTTGTCTGGATTGCTGGTTTGTAAGGACAGCACTGTGACAGGGGCAACATCCACAGCTGGTTGGATGAGGATTGGGCGGTCTGGTGGAAAGGCTATGCTGGCAAAAACACCCGTATTCAGCCGCTGCCACAGATCAAGCAGTACCAGCAACTTTCAGGTGAAAATCCTTTTCATGCATTTGAGAGGATCAAATCAAATCAAATCAAATTTTAATTAGTCCACATACACATGGTTAGCAGATGTTAATGCGAGGTGTAGCGAAATGCTTGTGCTTCTAGTTCCGACAATGCAGTAATAACCAACAGTAATCTAACCTACAATTCCACAACGTACTACCTTACACACACACACAAGTGTAAAGAGAAGAATATGTACATAAAGATATATGAATGAGTGGTGGTACAAACGCATGGCAGATGCAGTAGATGTATAGAGTACGGTATATACATAGAGATGAACTGTAGGGTATGTAAACATAAATGGCATAGTTTAAGTGGCTAGTGTACATGTATTACATAAAGAGGCAAGATGCAGTAGATGATATAGAGTACAGTATATACATATGAATGAGGTAAATGTAGGGTATGTAAAACATTGTATTAAGTGGCATTGTTTAAAGTGGCTAGTGGTACATTTTTACATAATTTCCATCAATTCCCATTTTTAAAGTGGCTGAGTTGATCAGTATGTTGGCACGCGCGCTAACAATGTTAGTGGCTGCTGTTTTAAAGCTTGATGGCCTTGAGATTGAGAGCTGTTTTTCAGTCTCTCGGTCCCTGCTTTGATGCACCTGTACTGACCTCGCCTTCTGGATGATAGCGGGTGAACAGGCAGTGGCTGTGTTTGTTGTCCTGATGATCTTTATGCCTTCCTGTGACATCGGGTGGTGTAGGTGTCCTGGAGGGCAGGTAGTTTGCCCCTGGTGATGCGTTCTGCAGACCTCACTATCCTCTGGAGAGCCTTAACGGTTGTGGGCGAGCAGTTGCCGTACCAGGCGGTGATACAGCCCGACAGGATGCTCTCGATTGTGCATCTGTAGAAGTTTGGTGAGTGCTTTTTGGTGACAAGCCGAATTTCTTCAGCCTCCTGAGGTTGAAGAGGCGCTGCTGCGCCTTCTTCACAACGCTGTCTGTGTGTGGGTGGACCAATTCAGTTTGTCCGTGATGTGTACACCGAGGAACTTAAAACTTTCCACCTCTCATACTGACCCGTCGATGTGGATGGGGGTGCTCCCTTCTGCTGTTTCCTGAAGTCCACAATCATCTCCTTTGTTTTGTTGACGTTGAGTGTGAGTTTATTCCTGACCACACTCCGAGCGCCCTCACCTCCTCCCTGTAGGCCGTCTCGTCGTGTTTTGGTAATCAAGCCTACCACTGTAGTGTCATCCGCAAACTTGATGATTGAGTTGAGGCGTGCATGGCCACGCAGTCGTGGGTGAACAGGGAGACAGGAGAGAGGCTCAGAACGCACCCTTGTGGCCCCAGTGTTGGATCAGCGGGATGGAGATGTTGTTACCTACCCTCACCACCTGGGCGGCCCGTCAGGAAGTCCAGGACCCAGTTGCACAGGGCGGGGTCGAGACCCAGGGTCTCGAGCTTGATGACGAGTTTGGAGGTACTATGGTGTTAAATCTGAGCTGTAATCGATGAACAGCATTCTACATGGTATCCTCTTGTCCAGATGGGTTAGGGCAGTGTGCCGTTGGTTGCGATTGCGTCGTCTGTGGACTATTGGGTCGGTAAGCAAATTGGAGTGGTCTAGGGTGTCCGGTAGGTGGAGTGAATAGGTCCTTGACTAGTCTCTCAAAAGCACTCATGATGACGAAAGTGAGTGCTACGGGGCGGTAGTCGTTTAGCTCAGTTACTTAGCTTCTTGGGAACAGGAACAATGGTGGCCTCTTGAAGCAGTGGGAAAGCAGGCGGGATAAGATTGATTGAATATGTCCGTAAACACACCAGCCAGCTGGTCTGCGCATGCTCTGAGGACGCGGCTGGAATGCCTCTGGCCTGCAGCCTGCGAGGGTTAACACGTTTAAATGTTTTACTCACCTCGGCTGCAGTGAAGGAAGAGCCGCAGGTTTTGGTAGGGGCCGTGTCAGTGGCACTGTATTTCTCTAAAGCGGGCAAAAAAGTTGTTTTAGCCTGTTGGGAGCAAGACATCTGGTCCGCGACGGGCTGGTTCTTTTTGTAATCGTGATTGACTGTAGACCCTGCCACATAACCTCTTGTGTCTGAGCTGTTGAATTGCGACTCGATTTTGTCTCTGTATGAGACTTAGCCTGTTTGATTGCCTTGCGGAGAGAATAGCTACACTGTTTGTATCGGTCATGCTTCCGGTCACTTCCCTGGTTAAAAGCAGTGGTTCGCGCTTTCAGTTTCACGGCGAATGCTGCCGTCAATCCACGGTTTCTGGTTTGGGAATGTTTTTATCGTGCTCGGTGGTACGACATCGTCAATTGCACTTCCTAATGAAACTCGCTCACGGATCTAGCATATTCGTCAATATTGTTGTTGGACGCGATGCGGGAACAATTCAATCCGGTGATCGAAGCAGTCTTGAAGCGTGGATTCAGATTGGTCGGACCAGCGTTGAACAGACCTGGCGCGGGGCTTGTTGTTGAGTTTTCTGTTTGTAGGCTGGAATCAACAAAATGGAGTCGTGGTCAGCTTTTCCGAAAGGGGGGCGGGGAGGGCCTTATAAGCGTCGCGGAAATAGTAAACAATGGTCTAGTGTTTTCCAGCCCTGGGTAGCACAATCGATATGCTGATAGAATTTAGGGAGTTTTGTTTTTAGATTAGCTTGTTAAAATCCCCAGCTACGATGAATGCAGCCTCAGGGTGTGTGGTTTCCAGTTAAAAGAGTCAGATAAAGTTCGTTCAGGGCCATCGATGTGTCTGCTTGGGGGAATATATACGGCTGTGATTATGATAGAAGAGAATTCCCTTGTAGATAATGCGGTCGACATTTGATTGTGAGGAGTTCTAGATCAGGTGAACAGAATGACTTGAGTTCCTGTGTGTTGTTAATGATGATCACACCACTTCTCGTTAATCATAGAAGCATACCCCCGCCCCTCTTCTTCCGGAAGATATGTTTTTTTCTGTTCGCGCGATGCATGAAGAAACCAGCTGGCTGCACCGACTCCGTTAGCGTCCCTGAGTTAGCCAATGTTTCGCGTGAAGCAGAGCACGTTGCAATCCCTGATGTCTTCCTGGAATGCTACCCGTGCTCGGATTTCATACCTTTATTGTCAAGAGAGACATGGCGAAGTAGTATGCTAGGGAGTGGAGCCGATTGCCCGTCTCCGAAGCCTGACCACGAGACCGCCTCTTTTCCCCTTTCCGGCGTCGACAGGTCGCCGGCTGGATCAGATCCATTGTATTGGGTGGAAGGCAAACACTGATCCGTTTCGGGAAAGTCATATTCTGGTAAGGAACGATGATGAGTTGACGTTAATCGTATATTCAGTAGTTCCTCCCGACTGTATGTAATGAAACCTAAGATTACCTGGGGTACCGATGTAAGAAAATAACACGTAAAAACAAAATACTGCATATTTTCCAAGGAACGCGAAGCGAGCGGCCATCTCTTTTCGGCGCCGGAAGTAAAGTTTGTCTAGTTTGTCATTTGTATTTGTATTTATTATGGATCCCCATTAGTCTGTTCCATAGTGTTTTTTATTCTGTTTTTTTAAATCAAAATTTTACTGCTTGCGTCAGTTACTAGATGTGGAATAAAATTCCATGTAATCATGGCTCTATGTAGTACTGTGTGCCTGCCATAGTCTGTTCTGGACTTGACTGTGAAGAGACCTCTTGTGGCATGTTTTGTGGGGTATGTATCGGTGTCCGAGGTGTGTGCCAGTAGTTTAGACAGACAGCTCGGTGCATTCAACATGTCAATACCTCTCATAAATAAAAGTAGTGATGAAGTCAATCTCTCTTCCACTTTCAGCCAGGAGAGATTGACATGCTATATTAATATTAGCTCTCTGTGTACATCCAAGGGCCAGCCGTGCTGCCCTGTTCTGAGCCAATATTCCTAAGTCCTTTTTGGTGGCACCTGACCTTCGACTGAACAGTAGACAAGTGCGACAAAACTAGGGTCTGTAGGACCTGCCTTGTTAATAGTGTTGTTAAGAAGGCAGAACATCAGATTATTATAGACAGAATTCACAATATCTTAGCCACTACTGCATAATGTTTTGACCATGACAGTTTACAATCTAGGGTTACTCCAAGCAGTTTAGTCATCTCAACTTGCTCAATTTCCACATTATTTATTACAATATTTAGTTGAGGTTTAGGGTTTAGTGAGTGTTTCGTTCCAAATACAATGCTTTTAGTTTTAGAAATATTTAGGGCTAAATTATTCCTTGCCACCCACTTTGAAACTAACTGCAGCTCTTTGTTGAGTGTTGCAGTCATTTGAGTCACTGTAGTAGCTGACGTGTATAGTGTTGAGTCATCCGCATACATAGACACTCTGACTTTACTCAAAGTCAGTGGCATGTCGTTAGTAAAAAATTTAAAAAGCAAGGGGCCTAAACAGCCACCCTGGGGAATTCCTGATTCTAACTGGATTATATTTGAGAGGCTTCCATTAAAGAACACCCTCTGTGTTCTGTTAGACAAGTAACTCTTTATCCACATAATAGCAGGGGGTGTAAAGCCATAACACATATGTTATTCCAGCAGCAAACTATGATCAATAATGTCAAAAGCTGCACTGAAGTCTAACAAGACAGCCCCCACAATAATTGTATCATTAGTTTCTCTCAGCCAATCATCAGTAATTTGTGTAAGTGCTGTGCTTGTTGAGTGTCCTTCCCTATAAGCTTGCTGAAATTCTGTTGTCAATTTGTTTGCTGTGAAATACCATTTTATCTGGTCAAACACAATTTTTTCCAGAAGTTTACTAAAGGTTGGTAACAGGCTGATTGGTCGGCTATTTGAGCCAGTAAAGGGGGCTTTACTATTCTTGGGTAGCGGAATGACTTTACCTTCCCTCCATGGCTGAGGGCACATGCTCTCTAGTAGGCTTAAATTGAAGATGTGGCAAATAGGAGTGGCAATATCGTCTGCTATTATCCTCAGTAATTTTCCATCTAGTTTGTCAGACCCTGGTTGCTTGTCATTGTTGATAAACAATATTTTTTTCACCTCTTCCACACTGGTTTTACAGAATTCAAAAGTACAATTCTTGTCTTTCAAAATTTGGTCCGATATACTTGGATGTGTAGTGTTAGCGTTTGTTGCTGGCATGTCATCCCTAAGTTTGCTTATCTTGTCAATGGAAAAAAGTCCTTTAAGTAGTTTGCAATGTCAGTGGGGTTTGTGATGAATGAGCCATCTGATTAAATTAATGAAGGAGCCGAGTTGGCTTTTTTCCCCAAGATTTCATTTAAGGTGCCCCAAATCATTCTTTATATAATTGATCTTTGTTTCATAGTGTAGTTTATTTTTTATTTAGTTTCATCACATGATTTCTTAATTTGCAGTACGTTTGCCAATCAGTTGGGCTGCCAGACTTAATTGCCATACATTTTGCCTGATCCCTCTCAACCATACAATTTTTTTATTCTGAATTTTAAAGTCTGAATACTTACATAAATAAGGTATTTCTGTTAAATTTTATTTTTAAACCCGTGTTTGCTTTTTCATTATGGGGTATGGTGTGTATATTGCTGAGGATATATATTTTTACAAAATGTGGAAAAAGTCAATTGGTCTGAATAGTTTCCAAAGGCACTGTATGTTGAAGATTGAAACATTGATAGGTGCCTATGGAATCAAATATAAATGTAATGAACAATGTTTTCAATATCCAACTTTATCCTCTTCAATACTTTTTACGGTAGGTAATAAGGTGTTGTCAGGTGGTCATTACTAGGTTATGGTGAGGTCTTATTAACTATGACCCGTACATAAAATACCGGTAGCACATAATATAGTGATCAGAATTATGACCAGCTGATCAGATATTCACAATTAAGACAACCTTGCAGCGTTGGGTAGGTTACTTTCTAAAGGTAATCTGTTACAGTTACTAGTTACCTGTCCAAAATTGTAATCAGTAACGTAACTTTGAATTACCCAAACTCAGTAACGTAATCTGATTACATTCAGTTACTTTTAGATTACTTTTCCCTTAAGAGGCATTAGAAGAAGACTAAAATGTATGTTACCAATTGAACGACATCTATTGCAGGATAAATCAATGTTAAAGTTTACATAGCTGGCCATAAATAGATGTTAAATTATACTTTATGGGTTGGTTATGTAGGCTTCTTCTAACCCATTGCTTTCTACTACATATAATATTTAAATTATATCATTACATTAAAAACCAAAGTCTATCAGAATTCCAGTCATTCCGATAAATGTTAAAGCCCTTGATCTTCAAGAATAGGACTTGGAAATATGGAAGTATAGATTAGCCAAATTGTTTTACCTGAGCATAACCCCAAAACTAAGGACTTATTAGCCAGCCCTACTCTGTTGTTTATGATTTTGTTGTCATGGAGGACTGATTGGGCTCATTGATTCGAGTTGAAAAATAAATGCTGCGCTCATGGAATGGCATGCTTTGAGCACCTCTGAAAAGTGCTATTTACATGTGAAAAATGAATGCCATGTGTGTTATGTCCGTCGTTGAATGAGTGAGACCAAAGCGCAGCGTGGAAAGTGTTCATGATAATTTAATAATGAAACACCGACAAAACAACAAAACAATATAAACGAACGTAAAGTTCTGCAGGACTCTCAGCTACTGTGCAAAAACTACTTCCCACAAACTAGGGTAGAAAAACAGGCTGCCTAAGTATGATTCCCAATCAGAGACAACGATAGACAGCTGCCTCTGATTGGGAACCATACCCGGCCAACAAAAAAATTTAAACTAGAATGCCCACCCAAATCACACCCTGACCTAACCAAATAGAGAAATAAAAAGGCTCTCTAAGGTCAGGGCGTGACAATGTGCTGTAGGCCTATTGTGTACCTTTTTGTTGGTGGCACTTTGATATCTTGATAATATTCAGCTGTTTAAAGGGTAAATCCACAAATGTAAAAATGACAAAACGGCCGCCCCGCCTCTGTTCAGATGAATAGACAGAGCTATGTATGCAAGGACTGACCATCCATGACATCAAAATTATTGTTGTAACCATGTTATGAGGCTATACAGTGTTTGTTAACATTTACAATGTTTACAAACATTGGAGAAAAGCAAGCTTATATTTTGGGTTCTCGTGGAGTTTGACAGTTGAACTAAGCTCATGAGGCATTTATTTATAAGTTCTATTCTTCAAGAATTAATGGATATATATATTATTATTTTTTATAAGCCCAAAAATGGAAGTAGCAACTACAGATTGCCCCTTTCAGTATATCAAAACTGTGCGAGTTTGAGCATGTGTCCATTAGGCCTATGGATTTTTTTAATCAGCATGAATTAAATTGAGCAATAAAAGCCTGGCTTTTATTCCATAGGCTGGGATCCGCACTATGCAGCTGTTGCAAGACTGTATTTTCCACTGGCTGTCCACTGGTCTCAAAAACAATGATTTATAGGCAGCTTAAACTTCTTGAATTATTGGGTTCAAATACACATTTGGATGTGTGAACAGCCATCCACAACAACCACATCCGTAAGGCGCAAATAGGTAAACGAGAGAGCAGCAGTGTGATTCACATCAATACGCTATGTAGATATCAATAATAAGTGATATCCGTATCGCTGTAGACTACACCACTGCTGTCATCCTTACCTCCAAGCGGTTATTCAAGTTGTATAGTCTTTGGATGCTGACAGCAGTCGCACCATTGGAAGGCATACCTTAGTCTGTAGCCTACAAAAGCTTATTCCTCCACTTTTCCCGCGATCGATCAAACACATTTGGTGCGTCATCATAGTGACTTGTGGTCAGACTCGCTCAGGTGGAACAAATTTACATTTGCGCCTTTTTTTAATGCTGATTTGAATGTCATTGAGAAAACAGAGAAGTGTCAAAGATCTTTTTACGCAAATATCCTTTCTGAATTTAAAAGTAATGCTTTTAGTAATTATCTTGTTTTTCAAAAGTATCATAATCTGATTAGAATATTTTTTGCTGGTAATGTAACGGATTACAGTTTTTGTTTTTTGTAATCCCTTACATGTAATCTGTTACTCCCAAATCCTGCCAATTTGTCATGTGGTGGTATGAAAAACTCCCCATATTCTGGTCAGTAAAAATATAAAACCCCTTATTTTTCAACCAGTTTGCTACCAGATTAAGTCATAAAAAGACGTCATACTGATGTATTTTCAACCAGGTTTTGCCAATCTGGTAGGCAATAGGCATTTTAGATACATTGATGCAATGTGCTTTGAAACTTAAGTATCTATGAGTATGTTTGGAAACATAGGCTACAAAAGTTGTATATGCCGAATCTTATGCATTAAAACATCAGACTACCGTAACTACATGGTTATGACATCTGATTGACATACTAGAAAATATTAGTTATAGATAAGAAGTTTCTAAGTTTGTCTGTCAAATGTATCTGGCTGACAAGTTACATTTGCCGAGGCCCTGTAATACGAGTTAGCCTACTGCTTGACACGCGCTCCAGACAATGTATCCTATGGAGGGTGTGCATGAGGCACTAGGTCTTACCTCCCGTGTTTGTGCGCTTGGTACAACAGTCTTCCTCGGTCGGAGTTAGTGGTCGTTTACGAGAGTCTGGGGGAACCGACTCCATGTGGTACTGTTGACTGTGATAGTGAGGATTCAAGAATATCCCGTTATGTTCAACTGCTCCACCTGCCATCATTAACCGACCAGTTTGTTGGAAAATTTCGTTATTCCACCGCGCTCGCACCACATGAATGGAAGCGAGTTGTCAAAAAATTATCAAAATCTTTCAGTTTTGACTTAAAATGTCTTTACGTTTCCTGTTTGAGAACACCAAAATAAACAGGCAATACAGCGCATTCGGTCTTGCTTGTTCTTCTCGAATCTGCTTGCAGTTGGCTGATAGAGCGTCACAGAAAGCTAAATATAAAAATCCATTGAGTGAAATGCATCCATTAGCGCGCTCCTGTCACTTCAAAACCTTTGTGTTCAGGAATTGTCCTCTTGCCCGTGATTTACACGCAATAGTCAAGGTGACTTTAAATAATGCCTTTAAGTCAGTAGTGACACTGATGAACGATCCTATCAAAAAGGTAACCATTTGAAAGATTTTCGCCTAGGAAAAATATATATTTTTAAGTAATCTTCACGCCATCTTCTAGGATAAACATAGCCTACAGTAAGTCCACGGCAGTTCGGTCGCTGTAAGTGCAGCTGTTGTTATTGTTGTCTTTGAAGTGCAAGAGGGAAATATTGTTTCAAAGCTGCAAGTAGGCCTAGACCACACTGCCGCTGACAGGTGAGAAATGAAGCAAAACGACCCACCAGGCCAGGGCATCTTCTTATATTTTTTATGCATACAGTAACTAATATACTGTTTTAAAGGGGCATACAGGTCTGCTCTGACTTACTTTACACTGTTATTGTTCTATTTATTTATTAATACTTATTTCCAAGTGAGAAAGGAATGTGTATATATATAATTTTTTTTGTACTTTAGATTTTTTTATGATCACTTTTCATATGCATCAGCTATTTTCACTTTAAGTTAAATGGTGAAGATCTCGGTTCCTTATAGCTCATATTCACTGCTCCTACGTTTTTGACTCATCCTACAGTTCATACTTTTATATTATCTTTGTTGTTTTGTCTTTAGTTTATCTTAATGCTAGGGGGTTACGAAACAATGTGAAGCACAAGGCCTTATTTTTATTTGCTAAACAACTTCGAACAGATTTTAGTTTTTTCAGGAGTCGCACTCAATTTCTGCTGATGCCAACTTCTGTAAGTCACAAGGGGGCAACGAAATTTGACTTCCCCATGGCTCTGAAAGCTCCGCTGGGGTAATTACAATGAAAAATACCTTTGGTGGTAATATTCTACACTCGAACTGTGACCCCTTTGGTCACTTTATTTGTCTTGTGATCAGTTACAATGACATTACGCTCATTACTGTAAACTTCTACGGGTACAACACCAAACACGAGAATGATGAGTTGCTTGAATCTGTAGAGAAACATATACTTCATTGGTTATCTAAATTTCACAATTCGTTATTAATAATAGGAGGGGACTTTAACATTGCTATAGATAATTCAATTTACATGGCCCCCAGGTAGGCCAACCAATCAGAATTTGGGTTTAATACTTTTTATGGACAAGTTTGATCTTACTGATATATGGAGAGAGAGATTTCCCGGCTGACAGATCATTCACTTGGAGTGACAAAACAGGTTCCAGACAGTCCAGAATAGATTTTTGGCTTATATCGAATTGTATTGCTCGTGTTTTACTACAAATATGTGTACAATTCCCCTCACAGACCATAGGGCCATTTACATTGTTGTCAAAATATTTACCCCTGATACTAACCTTGGTAGAGCGTCCTACTGGAAGCTAAATAGCTCCTTATTAAATAATGATATAGATAAGTTTGAGGTTAAAGCGCTGCTCTCACACTTTTTGGGAAAGGGCTTGTGAAGAAAAATCTTATTGCAAGAACTGGGAGCTCTTTAAATTTGAAGTGGCCAAATACCTTAGAAAATATGGTGTTAATCTTGCTAAAACCAGAAGAGATGAGGAGGAAAAGGTGATCATTATGAGAACTTCCCTTTCTCAGAGGTCCCCAGCAGGCTTCTCAGGGGAGGAGAAGATGGAACTGATTGAGTTACAAAATAAAATGGATAATATATATAGATTAAATAAACTGAATCATATATATAGATTAAATAAACTGGATAATATATATAGATTAAATAAACTGGATAATATATATATACAGTTGAAGTCAGAAGTTTACATACACCTTAGCCAAATACATTTAAACTCAGTTTTTCACAATTCCTGACATTTAATCCTAGTATAAATTCCCTGCCTTAGGTCAGTTAGGATCACCACTTTATTTTAAGAATGTGAAATGTCAGAATAATAGTAGAGAGAATGATTTATTTCAGCTTTTATTTCTTTCATCACATTCCCAGTGGGTCAGAAGTTTACATACACTCAATTAGTATTTGGTAGCATTGCCTTTAAATTGTTTAACTTGGGTCAAACATTTTGGGTAGCCTTCCACAAGCTTCCCACAATAAATTGGGTGAATTCTGGCCCATTCCTCTTGACAGAGATGGTTTTTAACTGAGTCAGGTTTTAGGCCTCCTTGCTTGCACATGCTTTTTCAGTTCTGCTCACACATTTTCTATGGGATTGAGGTTAGGGCTTTGTGATGGTCACTCCAATACCTGGACTTTGTTGTCCTTAAGCCATTTTGCCACAACTTTGGAAGTATGCTTGGCATCATTGTCCATATGGAAGACCCATTTGCAACCAAGCTTTAACTTCCTGACTGATGTCTTGAGATGTTGCTTCAATATATCCACATCATTTTCCTACCTCATGATGCCATCTATTTTGTGAAGTGCACTAGTCCTTCCTTCAGCAATGCACCCCCACAACATGATGCTGCCACCCCCATGCTTCACGGTTGGGATAGTGTTCTTCGGTTTGCAAGCTTCCCCTTTTTCCTCCAAACATAACGATGGTCATTATGGCCAAACAGTTCTATTTTTGTTTCATGAGACCAGAGGACATTTCTCCAAAAAGTACAATCTTTGTCCCCATGTGCAGTTGCACAGATGAACGTGGTACCTTCAGGCGTTTGGAAATTGCTCCCAAGGATGAACCAGACTTGTGGAAGTCTACAATTCTTTATCTGAGGTCTTGGCTGATTTCTTTTGATTTTCCCATAATGTCAAGCAATGAGGCACTGAGTTTGAAGGTAGGCCTTGAAATACATCCACAGGTACACCTCCAATTGACTCAAATGATGTCAATTAGCCTATCAGAAGCTTCTAAAGCCATGACATCATTTTCTGGAATTTTCCAAGCTGTTTAAAGGCACAGTGGGTCACAGTATGTAAACTTGTGACCCACTGGAATTGTGATACAGTGAATTCTAAGTGAAATAATCTGTCTGTAAACAATTGTTGGAAAAATTACTTGTGTCATGCACAAAGTAGATGTCCTAACCGACTTGCCAAAACTATAGTTTGTTAACAAGAAATTTGTGGAGTGGTTGAAAAACCAATTTTAATGACTCCAACCTAAGTGTATGTAAACTTCCGACTTCAACTGTAGATTAAAAGCAGAAGGAGCCTGTATTAGATCTAGGAAAAAACTGCTTGGGGAGGGAGAACAGAATTCATCCTATTTCTTTAGACTTGAGAAATGTCACTAGAAATAACACTATCCATAAGTTAAACATTGATGGTGTTATTACAGATGACCAAAAACGTATCGCTAACTACTGTAGCAATTTTTACAGGAAAATGTATAGCTCTATGTACTCTAAGGAATCCACAGATATACTTTTTGACTCACTGAATAATGTTAACTGTATCAGTGATACAGAATCTAAACAGTGTGATGAACCTATCATAGTTGAAGAGATTATTGAGTCTATCAAACATCTAAAGAACAATAAATCCCCAGGTATTGATGGAATTACATCAGAATTTTACAAGTATTATCTGAACAAGTTGCTCCCTTACTAATTTAAGTCTTTTTTAGAGAGCATTAAAAACAATGTTCTCCCTCCTACAATGAGTCAGAGGTTTATAACACTGATATAGCCCAAAAAATAAGGGCTATTCATCGATAACTGGCATCCAATTTGTCTTCTTAATAATGACTATAATATATTAGCCATACTACTTGCAAACATAATTAAAGAAGTCCTGGATGCAATCATTGATGAAACACAGTCTGGCTTTATAAGGAACAGACATATTTCTAACATTCTCACACTAGTATTAGACATACTTGACTACTCAGACCTAATAACTAAAGATAGCTTCATATTATTTTTTGATTTTTAAAAAACATTTGACACAGTAAAGCATTAGTTGCTCTTCCACTCCCTTGAGAAATTTGACTTTGGGGATTTTTTTCTGTAAGGCTATTAAGGCTGTCTATACGAATGGTAACAGCTCTATCAAACTGAAACATGGCTCTTCACCTAGATTTGAGTTAAACAGAGGAATTAGGCAAGGTTGTACTATCTCACCGTGCCTGTTTTTATTAATCACCCAAATTCTTTAAATTATAGTCTTGTACAAGGTATTTCCACAGCTGGTAAAGAAATTAGTATAAGCCAGCTGGCTGATACTTTTTCTGAAAGACCCTAGTCAGTTTCCCATATTGATCGATGTGAAACAGTCATTTTCTAAAGCATCTGGTCTATGTCTTAACATTAATAAATGTGAACTCATGGCTGTCAAAGATTGCGTGACACCCTCATATGATGGTATTCCAGTGAAAGAAGAGCTTACATATTTAGGCATAACCATTACTAAGGATTAGAAGTCTAGAGGCTTGCTAAATTTTTATCCTCTTATTTTTTTAAACCAGAAGAAGCTAAATCAATGGCTACAGAGGGACTTATCCTTAAAAGGAAGAGTCCTAATAACCAAGACTGAGGGTATCTCTAGGCTAGCATATGCTGCTCTATCTTTATATCTTGACAGTAAAATAAGCCGAGATATACCAGATGCTTTTAAACTTTCTGTGGAGAAACCGTACCCATTACAATACGAAAAGTGTTGCAATGAACACTTATGAGTATGGTGGGCTGAATTTTCTGGACTTTACTGCCTTAAGCAATACTTTTAAGACCAATGGGATAAAACAATTCCAAAGAAGACCCACTACTATGTAGAACTTTATTCCTCATCATGTCTTCTCTACTTTTGGTGGTCTTAACTTCATGTTGGTTTGCAATTATAGTATTGACAAATTTCCAGTGAAACTCTGCTTTTCACCGGGAGATTTTCTTGTCATGGCTCTTAATTTATATATATATTGTATATGGAATAATCGGGACATATTGTATAAAAATACTTCTTTGTTTTTAGAGTATTTGTTCTGAAATAATATCCTATTGGTGAGCCAACTTGTAAATGCAGAGTGTATTTTACTTAATTAGAAGGAATTCTTAGCACTTTAAAAGATCCCTGTAACACCTAAAGATTTTGCAATGGTTTTAGATGCCATTCCATCACGTGTTGCTTTATTATTCTGGAACGCGTTAAGACCTGACACTCAGAACATACCTACGATTAACCCTGTTGACTCATCAGTAGGAAAGATTTGTTTTTCTTTTGGTCCATTCAACAACAACAATAGAGCTATACGAGCCTTGTTTCAGCAGGAAGTTGTATCTATACCTTATGCCATGCCTTATTGGAATGGTTTTGTTGATAATGTCTATAATATCTGTTGGAAAAAAGTTTGGATGTTGCCACACATACCTACTTATTAACAAAATGAATGAAGTTTATTTTTAAATTATTCATAACTATTATCCTGCAAACCACTATATGAAGAAGTTTAAGAAAAACATAAATTGAAATTGTACTTTTTGTAATGACCACCCAAAAACGGTGTTGCATCTTTTTTGTATTCATTGTATCCATGAATCTTTACCTATGATAGAAATAAGTTTAAACAATTTTATGTAAGCTAGAGGTTTTACTCCGTCCAGACCGGACACTGGTTTTAACATGGACATATAATACCGACTGGGACTATATACTGTACAAAAGTATACAACATGCAACAATTTCAACGAGTTTACTGAGTTACAGTTCATATAAGGAAATCAGCCAATTGAAAAAAATTCACTATGCCCTAACCTACGGATTTCACACAACTGGGCAGGGGCGCAGCCATGGGTGGGCCTGGGAGGGCATAGGCTGACCCACTTGGGAAAAAGGCCCACCAACTGGGGAACCAGGCCCAGCCAATAAGAATGAGTTTTTCCCCACAAAAGGGATTTATTACAGACTGAAAATCTTTCATCAGCTGTCGGGGTGACTGGTCTGAGACGATCCTGCAGGTGAAGAAGCCAGACGTGGAGGTCCTGAGCTGGCATGGCTACACGTAGTCTGCAGTTGTGAGGCCTGTCAAAGTCCAGGTCTGTGACCAGCGCACTGTGTCCCTCTGGTCACACAGAGGTACATAGGCGACTCACACTATACTCCTGGACATCCCTGAGAACACAATGTACTGACCGTAGACTAGAAAGTGCCTGGACCACCTAGAGAACACAAAACACTGACCAGAACAAAATAGAATATCCTTACTGACCATGAAAAAGCTTTATTCAACAAATGACTGAAATTCTACCACTGCAATAAGATATGGGTGTGCGACTTTCTTTTAATTAGATTTCTGAGGTAATGTTCTGTTAGTTAGCCTCTCTCAAATGGTTTGTGTTCTATATTAACGTATTCTTAGTATCTAATAGCAGACCTGCCAACCCTGTCCAACTTTTTAAGAGTACCAGACGTGTGCGGCAAATTGGATTTGGATTTTCTTTCCCCCACCACACTCGTGCGCGCGCTGTTTATGAGTCTGATCGCAATTACAGAATTGTACCAAATCAAGTCTATGAAAGGTTGGAATACTTTCTATCTTGACAGCATTCTATTTACACATATGGTAAAAGTCACTAACAAGATCCAATCACTAGTGCCAGCTCCCAAGTATTGGCTTCTTAGAAACGGTTCCTAATCAACACTAAAAAGCGAAATAATTTTGAAAACATAAAAACAAAAGATCGCATCAACACAGACTGCAAACTGGCTACACAAAGCTTAAGTAGGCTACCACAAAGGGAATCTAAACGCTATTCGCTAGAAGAGTCAGGTGTTTCAGCCTATGTAAAGGTGCCTATTGTATTTCTTTGTAGGGCATACATCATTTCAGATTTTCTAAATTGATAAAATCTCAAATCTAATGCAAAGGCATTTTAGAAGCATTGCCTCTATAGCCAACACTCATTCATTCTCAATCGCGCAGTCTTCTAAACTCCCGACTCCATTTAATACCAAGATGTTTACATTTAGTTTTGATTATACTTTTTGTGACAAAATCAAAAGTAACAGTCAGTATCTGGTGTGGCCACCAACTGCATTAAGTACTGCAGTGCATCTCCTCATGGACTGCACCAGATTTGCCAGTTCTTGCTGTGAGATGTTACCCCACTCTTCCACCAAGGCACCTGCAAGTTCCCGGACATTTCTGGGGGGGAATGGCCCTAGTGCTCACCCTCCGATCCAACAGATCCCAGACGTGCACAATGGGATTGAGCCAGGCTCTTCGCTGGCCATGGCAGAACACTGACATACCTGTCTTGCAGAAAATCATGCACAGAACGAGCAGTATGGCTGGTGGCATTCTCATGCTGGAGGGTCATGTCAGGATGAGCCTGCAGGAAGGGCGTACTTTTGCGTACTTTTAACTCAGCTCTCGTACCTGCGTACATGGACAGAGAATTGCGTAGTCGGTACGCCGTATACCAGTTAATACCAGGTAAGTAGCCGTATACCAGTTAATACTATAGCGAATTGGTTAGGTTAGTAACGTTAGCTAGCTAACGTTAGCTGCCTGACTTCATTAGCCAGCTAATTTTCACACCATAAACTCAATTATTTGATCAGTGAAGTTGGCTAATGTTGCTCAACATTTTTCTGGCTAGCTAACGGAGAATTCGATCAAACTAGCAATGGTAACAATATTTGTTCCACCACACTTTCTCCCTCACCTCAAACTTTCCAAATGGCAGTTGTTTTTCGGTTACAGCTCATGAAATACGCTTCATCACCTTCTCGCCCCCATGGTCAGGCTTCTCACCTACCTCTTCGTTATCGTTCAGGAGACGGGCTGCTGTAGCTTGCAAACTGCCATTCCCCTCTCCTCTCTTTCCAGAGTGCACGCTGATGCTATAATTAGCAAATTGGTTGTCTCTTCTCTCTTCAGTCTCGTACTGCATTCTGTTGTTATGTAAACGATGGGCTGAGCCTCGGATACAGCTAGTATTGCTACAAACACGCATCACTTGTTTGCATACAGCCAGTAGTGATCCAAAGCCACCCCCTCGTCCAAACTTTTCTCATCGGATCTACACGAATCACGTAGGTCACCTATTTTGGATTCAAAACAGCGAATTTCACAGTTTGCATACCTGAATATACCAATAGCTGCACCTAGCCCAATGGTAGGCTAGGGAGAGGTTCTGACCAAATGCTCTCTCCTCCCATCTAATCATTTCAGACGGGGGAGTTAACCAAGTGGGTGTTTGAGATTGCTTGCAGTCGTGATGTGATGCTCTCGAACATGTCCAGAGTTTTGTAAGGAAATGCATCAGCAAATCATAGGTTATGTCCCAAATGGCACCTATTCCTTGCCATTTGGGCGCAACCATACCCAGAGGTCAAAGGTCATAGCGGTGCTGCTCAACAATAGAGTACACTCCCACCTCTCCGAACCTGTCGGGGTCGGCCAGCTCTGCCCTGGAATGCAGAGGGATGAGCAGCAGTGGAGATGGGAATGTCCTGCTACACCCACCAACTCTACACAACCTCTAATCCGTGCGGACGCATGTAAAAACAGACACAAGATGGACGGGTGAACACAATGGGGAAAAAAACTAAAAAACACGGAAATTCAATGCATTCCAAAGTGATGTAGCTAAACATCCAGCCTTGCTTTTTTTGGTGAAAGGGATAGTCCACTCAAAGTACCCTCTTTGTTACCTTGCTAGCTATGTATAGTCATAGTAAGAGAGAGTGAGCAAGGTGGCCACTGTTAGATTAGGTCGCAAATGGCACCCTTTACCCTATATAGTGCACTACTTTTAACCAAAGCCCTATGGAAGCTGGTCAAAAGTAGAGCACTAAATATGGAATAAAGTACCAATTGGGGCGCAATCTATGATTGGGTAGTTTGTAAGTTGTGTATAGGCCGTCCTCACCAGGTACAGTCTGGTCCACCAGAGCCAGGCCCACGCAGCTGTTCTGACAGCTGGCCGAGAGACGACGACCGCCAGGGATACTCAGCACATCCAGCCACAACACCCTGCAGAAAGAGGGAACAGTGAATACATACACACAACTGAGAGGCAACAGCAGACAGAGGGAACAGTGAATACATACACACAACTGAGAGGCAACAGCAGACAGAGGGAACACAAATTAACTTGCTGGGTAGCTCAGGGATGAGTCTCTCTACCGGCTGCTCTTCAAATTGGTGAAAGGAAGAGTTCTATTGGAGAGAAAAGATGTTTACTCGTCTCCCACACCAAACATTACAAAACTCACTGTACACACACACAGGCTTACCTCCTTGTAAAGACGAATCCTCTGGTCATGACCACTGAGCAGAAACGCTGTCTCACTGCATCCATCTCCACACTGCACTCTGGAAGAGGGATATACTGTTGTTATTCATGTCATTAACAATGTAAGGAAGTGATAAACATGGTATCATCATGCCAGGCTTTTTTATACATTTAATGTAAATAGTCCAGTGGCCATTTGATTAATTATTCAGCAGTCTTATGGCTTGGGGGTAGAAGCTGTTAATTAGTCTTTTGGTCCTAGACTTGGCGCTCCGGTACCGCTTGCCGTGCAGTAGCAGAGAAAATAGTCTATGACTTGGGTGACTGGAGTCTGACGATTTTACGGGCTTTCCTCTGACACCGCCTATTATATAGGTCCTGGATGGCAGGAAGCTTGGCCCCGATGATGTACTGGGCCATACGCACTACCCTCTGTAGCGCCTTACGGTCAGATGCCGAGCAGTTGCCATACCTGGCGCTGATGCAACCGGTCAGGATGCTCTCGATGGTGCAGCTGTAGAACTTATTGAGGATCTGGGGATCCATGCCAAATATTTTCAGTCTCTTGTGGGGGAAAAGGTTTTGTCGTGCCCTCTTCACAACTGTCTTGGTGTGTTTGGACCATGATAGTTAGTTGGTGATGTGGACACCAAGGAACTTGAAACTCTCAACCCGCTCCACTACAGCCCCGTCGATGTTAATGGGGGCCTGTTCGGCCGCCTTTTCCTGTAGTCCACGATCAGCTCCTTTGTCTTGCTCACATTGAGGGAGAGGTTGTTGTCCTGGCACCACACTGCCAGTTCTCTGACATCCTCCCTATAGGCTGTCTCATCATTGTCTGTGATCACACTGCCAGTTCTCTGACTTCCTCCCTAGAGGCTGTTTCATCATTGTCTGTGATCAGGCTTACCACTGTTGTGTCGTCAGCAAACTTAATGATGGTGTTGGAGTCGTGTTTGGCCACGCAGTCATGGGTGAACAGGGGCCCCAGTGTTGAGGATCAGCGTGGCAGACGTGTTGTTGCCTACCTTTACCACCTGGGGCGGCCCGTCAGGAAGTCCAGGATCCAGTTGCAGAGGGAGGTGTTTAGTCCCAGGGTCCTTAGCTTAGTGATGAGCTTTGTGGGCACTATGGTGTTGAACGCTGAGCTGTAGTCAATGAACAGCATTCTCACATAGTGGAAAAGGGCAGTGTGGAGTGCGATTGAGTCACTGTAGTGTGTACAATACTTACTCTTTGTGGTAAAGCTGGAAGGGGGTGAACTGCAGCTCCAGGTTCAGACAGCTCTCTAAGAAGAAGACAAAGCAATAGGCTATAATCAGGTTCATGTTCACTAGGCACTAAACAGAAGAAAATTATTCATAACAAAGTGAATTTTTTGATTTCACCTTTATTTAACCAGGTAGGCTAGTTGAGAACAAGTTCTCATTTGCAACTGCGACCTGGCCAAGATAAAGCATAGCAGTGTGAACAGACAACAACACAGAGTTACACATGGAGTAAACAATAAACAAGTCAATAACATAGTAGAAAAAAAATAAAAAAAGAGAATCTATATACAATGTGTGCAAAAGGCATGAGGAGGTAGGCAATAAATAGGCCATAGGAGCGAATAATTACAATTTAGCAGATTAAAACTGGAGTGATAAATCATCAGATGATCATGTGCAAGTAGAGATACTGGTGTGCAAAAGAGCAGAAAAGTAAATAAATAAAAACAGTATGGGGATGAGGTAGGTAAATTGGGTGGGCTATTTACAGATGGACTATGTACAGTTGCAGCGATCGAAAGGGAGAGGTACTATCTGAACTGTCCAATAAGAAACTCTTGTTTTCCGTCGTATAACATTTTGAAAAACTTTACTATGGTGTTCTTAATTAACACAACCCTGCAGAACTACGTGAATACCAGAAGGGTTCATTGTGTGTTAACTTCTATGTGATTCAGCTGCAGCGGGTGACAGATGACTCGTGTGCAATGAACTCCAGGTTAAACTCTGACCATGGCTTGTTGTCACAGTAGATGTTGAGGAACAGAGTGGCTTTGTCACCAGAGTCCTGGGGGGAAACGAGTGAAGACAAGTGTTATGGATACAGTGATGGATGAATACACTTTCATCTACCAAAGAGAGAGAGAGAGAAGTGATCAGGGTCATATTATGTTCAGTAGTCAAGAAACATAAGAAAATGTCCCAAAACAGATAGAAACATGGAGGCACTGTCTGAACTTGCCCATMAGAAAAGCTTTTTTTCAGTTTTCCTACAGTGTTGCCTAATGAACATGACCCATGGAGGATATGTGTATGGGTAGGATATGTGTACAAATCCATTCACTAGGAGAAGGGTAGGGAATTTAAGAATATATTGATGGACGTTATGCCCACGACCAGCCCCGTTTGGTGGGGATTTGTTGATAGCATCAGTTGATACAATCTCTGCATCAACTGAAGAGACAGACATACATTAGCAAGTTGACTAACGTTACACATTTTGTACACACGCACGCACACACATTTTGAACTTGTATGAGTCGATTAACTTGTATGCAACACCAGTAGCAATAATGCAACAGTAGCAAGATACATTACGGAGCTATCTCATCTTCACCTGGTATGTAGATGAACTGTACTTCTTTAGCAACAGGTCTTACTTTCTGTTGGAGGTATTGGTACCTCAAACAGACAACTTTGCCTTTCAGATTAGCGGTGAGTAACGTTAGCTCTTGCTCTCCCGCCAGCAGAGGCCGTACACGTGTTACTCTGGGACAGAAAAAGTGGCTGAAACTATCCTCTGAGAGGGGACACGCTTCTTTCCCCTCACGCAGCATGCTCCTGACCTAGTAAATACCATTTATTTCATATGTATTTGCCAGAACTAGTGCAAAACACCATCTCATGTAAAGAATCACAACTTCCCATCACCAACATACGAGCAATTAAAAAGCACAACATCCGGGTGTGGGCGGAACTACGAGTAAAATGGTCAACGACTTCTAGCAAATCAGCGTGGAGTTCTTCAACCAATCACTTCACTTCCCAGTTCAGTCACTGCAAAGCAATTTGCTAAATCAACCACTAGCTGTCAGCAAAATCTCAATAAAAAAGTATATGATCCTGTCTGTGGATGTTCCTAAGCAACAACCAAGTTTCTTGGCGTTGTATATAAATAGAAGTCATCCGTTGGTGTATTCAGTTTATTTATTGACTTATTTGACTCAGTGTCCTCAAACGGTTTTCATTTGTGGCTTTAAGACAGGATAGTACCGATTACTTCTGAGCGGATGTGGGCTCTCCTCTGAGCAGGCGTTTATAAAAAATAAAATAAATCACTGTCTTTCTTACAGAGAGCACACCTCACTGTCACAACCAAGTTCACAAGTCAGTCCCTGACACATTTCTATATATATCTCTGTGAGTCAAGCATCTCTAATTAAAACAATTGTTATATTGTGGAGGTGAGATGAATGCTGAGTTTTTTGAAGACCCAATATCAGACAGTAGTCTTAAACCATATAGAATATGGTTATCAGTGTGTGTGTGTGTGTGTGTGCTAGTGATGTGCGGGTCAGTTGTTCATAACCCATCCACAACGGGCCGACTATATGTGATTAAGTGAAAATCTGAGACCTGACCCGACCCTAACCCGCAGGATTTTTTTTAAAGCCTTATTTAGATAGACCTATGTTCCTGCTTAAAATTTCCGACAATTTGTCTATACATTCAGCTCTTCTGTCTTTACTTGTTTCCCTAGAATCCTAAATAGAATGGGTTTCTGTATAGCACTTTGTGACATCGGCTGATGTCAAAAGAAACCCTAACCCTAACCCTAACCCAAACTATAGTTTGATGAAATCTGCCAAGACCACAGAAAATAATTGTAGACCTCCACAAGTCTGGTTCATCCTTGGGAGCAATTTCCAAATGCCTGAAGGTACCACGTTCATCTGTACAAAAATAGTATGCAAGTATTAACACCATGGGACCACACAGCCATCATACCGCTCAGGAAGGAGACGCGTTCTGTCCACTAGAGATGAACGTACTTTGGTACGAAAAGTGCAAATCAATCCCAGAACAACAGCAAAGGACCTTGTGAAGATGCTGGAGGAAACAGGTACAAAAGTATCTATATCCACAGTAAAACAAGTCCTATATTGACATAACCTCAAAGGCCGCTCAGCAAGGAAGAAGCCACTGCTCCAAAACCGCCATAAAAAAGCCAGACTATGGTTTGCAACAGCACATGGGGACAAAGATCGTACTTTTTGGAGAAATGTCTGATGAAACAAAAATAGAACTGTTTGGCCATAATGACCATCGTTATGTTTGGAGGAAAAAGGGGGATGCTTGCAAGCCGAAAAACACCATCCCAACCGTGAAGCACGGGGGTGGCAGCATCATGTTGTGGGGGTGCTTTGCTGCAGGAGGGACTGGTGCACTTCACAAAATAGAAGGCATCATGAGGCAGGAAAATAATGTGGATATATTGAAGCAACATCTCAAGACATCAGTCAGGAAGTTAAAGCTTGGTGGCAAATGGGTCTTCCAAATGGACAATGACCCCAAGCATACTTCCAAAGTTGTGGAAAAATGGCTTAAGGACAACAAAGTCAAGGTATTGGAGTGGCCATCACAAAGCCCTGACCTCAATCCTATAGAAAATGTATTGGCAAAACTGAAAATGCGTGTGCGAACAAGGAGGCCTACAAACCTGACTCAGTTACACCAGCTCTGTCAGGAGGAATGGGCCAAAATTCACCCAACTTATTGTGGGAAGCTTGTGGAAGGCTACCCAAAATGCTTCCCAAAATTCTACCAAATACTAATTGAGTGTATGTAAACTTCTGACCCACTGGGAATGTGATGAAAGAAATAAAAGCTGAAATAAATCATTCTCTCTGTTATTATTCTGACATTTCACATTCTTAAAATAAAGTGATGATCCTAACTGACCTAAGACAGGGAATTTTTACTGGGAGTAAATGTCAGGAATTGTGAAAAACTGAGTTTAAATGTATTTGGCTAAGGTGTATGTAAACTTCAGACTTCAACTGTAAATCAAAAAGAGTAAAGGACCAAGAATAGAACCCTGAGGAACTCCACAAGGTAAATTAATGTACTTAGACTCTGAACTGTTCTATGAAAATAGTTGGTTTCTGGCAGATGAGTAGCTCCTAAACCTGTATCTTGTAAGTTCTGTATCTTGTAATCCATAAATGTGAATATGTGTAGCAATATTTAATGATCAACAGTATTCAACGCTTTTGAAAAATCTACTACAAAACCCACTGTGTGTATATGTCTCTCGTGGAGGTGTTGGCATAAAGCAGTAAACACATTGCCATTGCTTATGGACATTGGTCAATAAAGTTATCTTCTTCCTGCTGAGAAAATGTGTAGTGTGTGTCATTGGGTCTTGTACGTAATGTGATGGAAAATAGTTTGTTGGTGCATTTCTTTTTTTATACATTTCTGTGTTCTATGTTTGTGCTTTTCTATAAACCAATTTCTGTGTTATTGCAAGTGACTTATTGAACGAATCCTCACTATTAGTATCTGCAAGGTGTCAATACCCCCAGACCCTTGTTTTGAGAACCATATCTCAGTTTCAAGGTCTCAGCTTAGAGAGAAGAAGTCTTGTGAGGTATTGGTCTGTTACATGCATGACCCAGTATTGGTCGGTCACATGAATGAAGCAAACATGAATGATTAATTAATTATGAATAAGCTAAATCATGCAAATATGTCTCGTCAGTATATAAGAGAACTAACGGGACTGCCCTGTTAGAGCTCCTGACAAACGTTCAATATGGTGCATCAAGTTTGTTTGAACCTCTCCACCGCGCTGACAATAAACAATGATGCATTTAAGATTTCCTTCGAGTGTCCCTGTGTAAGAGTTTCCACAACAGTGTGTTGTATGTAGAGACAGTGAGATCTCCTGTTGGACTATGTTCTCCAGTTCAGGAATAGCTTGTGCCACACTACCAGTTGCCCTAATTCCACCTGGATAATCTCCAGGCAGGATTACTGTCCACTGTAATCAATCAACCACATTGTCACCTAAGATAGCATCCTCTGACTAAACACACACACACACACACACACACAGAGAGAGAGAGAGCCGGCCCTAGACTTTTGGGGGCCTAAGCAAAACAGAAAAAAGTAAATTTCCTGCAATTCTACACATTTTGCCATGGGGCGTAGAGAAAGTGATGCAGTTTTTAAGCAAGTTTACTGCAATTCAACACATTTTCCCATGTTAGCAGAGAGAAGATTTTTCAGTTGTATAACTTATTTTCATGCAATTCTGCTCATTTTGCGATGGGGTGGAGAGACAAATCTGCAGTTTTACAGCTAATTTCCTGTAATTCTGCACATTTTCCATATGGTGAAGAGAAAGTATTTGCAGTTTTGAAGCTAATTTACTGAAATTCTAATAATCTTGCCCTGAGTTATGTCATGTTAATATGATATTTGAATGAGAGTGACGAATAAAATCAATGGGGGGCCCCTGGAGGTCAGGGCCTCTGGGCATGTGCCCTGCGTGCCTGGTCGGTAATTCGACCATGATTACTACATGTTTAGATAGTCCAGCCAGCTAACATACCAATCTAAAAAAAATTGCTGACATGGGCTAATTGAGTGATTGTCAGTGACTGACATAAAAAGAGAAAAACTGCTGATGCACAACCAAATTCCAATTTTGGAATTTGAACACCTTGTGTGTTCTACTATTCTAACTCTCAACAGTAAGTTGAATGGCTAGGGTGCGCTCTGCAGACACACACACGCACTCGCACACACACACACGCATGTGCACACATGCACCTTACACACAAATGCACACAGGCATGCACACACACACACATATGTATGCACATTACTATCTTACTCATCTCACTCTCTGTCACAGCACCCACACACCCACACATAAAGAATAACACACACCATGTTTTGTTTTCCTTTACTTTGTCTCAAGTCGATTGTGTTTGTTCTTCGTTTTGTTGAGGCAAGGAGCAGAGAATGTCTGGATTGTGCCTTTAAGTATTCTGTATCAAATGATAAAAAGTAGTTCAAGTGTATTGATTGAATGATTGATTACACACATTACCATCCATGGGGAACTGGGGTTCAAATGCAGGGACAGACCCACTGGGCACAAGCTGGTTGAATCAATGTTGTTTCAACGTAATTTGTCAACGTATTGCAAAAAATATATATATACACTACCGTTCAAAAGTTTGGGGTCACTTAGATATGTCCTTGTTTTTGAAAGAAAAACACGTTTTTTGACTATTGTAGCTGGAAACGGCAGAGTTTTTATGGAATATCTACATAGGCGTACAGAGGCACATTATAAGCAACCATCACTCCTGTGTTCCAATGGTACATTGTGTTAGCTAATCCAAGTTTATCATTTTAAAAAGGCGAATTGATCATTAGAAAACCCTTTTGCAATTATGTTAGCACAGCTGAAAACTGTTGTTCTGATTAAAGAAGCAATAAAACTGGCCTTCTTTAGACTAGTTGAGTATCTGGAGCATCATAATTTGTGGGTTCGATTACAGGCTCAAAATGGCCAGAAACAAAGAACTTTCTTTGCACGTAAGACTAGCTGTTGCCATTGGTGTCGGCTAATGGGGATCCTAATAAATCAAATCCTACTGAAAAATGATCTATCTACAGCTAATGGGGGATCCTAATAAATAACAAATACCAACAATACCAGGGTTTTAACCAAGCCCAGCCTGCTTAGCTTTGATGTTTGTCACTGACCACTACCAATGTGCTATCATGAGAATGATTATTAAGAGATCTCTTAATAACTAAATATAATCACTGTTGCTATTGAAATCAGGGTAGGTTTAAAAGAGCAAATGAAATGTAACCATACTTTATAAGTAATGTATCATCAATAATACTATTTAGGCCTATATAGCATTTGCAAAGTCATCAACAGCTATTGTTTCAATTCAACCCAGGATTAAATAAAAAATAGACAATACATATAAACCTAGGATTTCAAGCTTTGGTTGATTTCAAATATATCTTCAAGTTAATCATTAAACTGATGGATTTTGATGGGGACTTCTTTGTATTATGTTAATTAAGGATTTTTAATGTTGGATTCAAGTCTCCATCTCAACCAAAAATCGAAGTTAAAGAATAGGGCTAAATCAAATCAAACTTTATTTAAAGTGTATTTAAAGTTTGATTAGATTAGAATTAGGCCTATTCTTTCATTTAGATTTTTGGTTAAAATGGAGAAATGAATCTGACAATATCAATGACTATTTTGTAGACAAACTGTATATTGAATTGTCAACACAACCAAATATCAACATTTGAAGGAGATGTATCTTCTGCTTGGATAGTTCCATATCTGCCAATGACTTAGTCTGGTTTTAATTCCAGTTTGTCTACAAATTAGAAATTGACATGTTGGATTAACGTCTCCATCTCTACCAAAAAATCTATGCAAAATTTTGCAGACTGGGTTGGGGATGGTGTGTGTGTGTGTGTGTGTGTGTGTTGTGTGTGTGTGTGTGTGTGTGTGTGTGTGTGTGTGGTGTGTGTGTGTGTGTGTGTGTGTGTGTGTGTGTGGTGTGTGTGTGTGTTGTGTGTGTGTGTGTGGTGTGTGTGTGTGTGTGGTGTGTGGTGTGTGTGTGTGTGAGTGATTGGGACTGACAGCAGTCTGTATTACTGGCTGGCCAGCAGATTTAGCCGACCCATTTTAGACACTCTAATCTGGATTAACCACTGCAGTGTGTCATGGGGGACACGGCCCGCACCCTCCTCCACCCTCTTATTCCTTCACCTGCTTCCCCCTCTCCATCCCTCCCTCCCTCCATCCACCTCACCCCCCCTCTTCCCTCGCCACCTTGTTCCTCCTCCCTCCAACTCTCCCTACTCTCAATCTCTCTGAGTTTACCTGTGTTTTTCCCCCCTCCTCTTTCCTACCTCCTCCTTGACCGCCTTAGCCGATTCTCTGTAATCACTTCTGTCTACCTGTCCTCTCCTCCCTCTCTCTCTCTCCTCTCTCCCTCTCTCTCTCTCTCTCTCATTTTCTCTCTCTCTCACCTGATTCACTCTGTCCTCATTCTGTTTCCATCTCCCTGTCTCTCTAACTGCACCATCTTCAACAATTCCATCCCAAAGCCTCCCGCAGCGTAATTTGGTGTGGTGTGTGTGTGTGTGGTGTGTGTGTGTGTGTGTGTGTGTGTGTGTGTGTGTGTGTGTGTTGTGTGTGTGTGTGTGTGTGTGTGCTGTGCGGTGCGTGCGTGCGTGCGTGCGTGCGTGCGTGCGTGAGTGAGTGTGTGCATGTAGGGTGCGGCACGTGGCAGCATGTGGCCAAGGATTACTGGGGCTCAGTCCTCTTCCTCTACTTCCCTAATTGCTCCTGCAGCTGTTCCACAATCTAGCATGGCTGCCTGTCTGAATCATCTGTATTGCGACAGTATGTAGACACGGAATAGTTGCTGACTGTCAATAAAAATGAAATGTCAAAAAAGTTTAGAACAAAAGTGGTTAACTATTGGATTTTACCAAATATTTATTTGACAATTAATTTTTTTTAATTGTGAGGAAAATATCCAGCCTTAACATAATCGTTTTGTCCAAATATTAGTCAACATTGATCTCCAAAAAGACAGCTAACGAAAGCCACAACCACATAGTTAATTTTCTCTTAGCTTGAACTGTTGACCAACACATTGGCACTGGCACACTCACACTCACACACACACACATGGGCATCAATGATGTTAGTCCACAAAAATACGGTCGTTGTTCCATCTTGCTCGTTTCATGAGTTTAGTGACTTGTCTTTTCTGTCTATAAAAAGTATTTTTGTTGTTGTAACTTTTATTGTTTTGAGTTGCATGTGCAGAAGATATCTATATTTTCTTCATGTCTGTCTGTCTGCCAGCTGTCTGTACATCTCAACACCTCTGTCTGTTTGTCTTTATACCTACATACGATTCTGTCTTCTTGTCTGTCTGTCCAAGATGTCTATACTTCTCTTTTTTCTATCAGCTGATAGCTCATTCTCTCTATCCTTGCTCTCTCCCTCTGCCACTGAATGGATTGCTCTCTCTTGCCTGACTTTATTTGGAGAGAAGATACTCACTTTTCAGATAAAGCATATTATTATAGCTAAATCGAATGAGCTTTGTGGATGTTTGTGAATCTGTGAGTGTGTGTGTTTGTTTTTACACTGGTTTATTACAGCTCACTGTAATCTTTTGATGATGTGTCAATGAATGTGTGAAAGGCTTGATTTGATGAGCAGCAATTTAATGTGTGATGCACCCGTTCAATAACTGATTGAAAACCTTGAGTTGCAATTTAGAATCAAAGTTGAAGCGACATTCCTGAGTTTCAGCCAGGCTAAAAACCAAAATATACATTTTGGACATTTAGCCTACGAGTTGTAATATGCTAATAAAGCATAAGTTATATTCTTAGAGAATGGTTATATAATTGAAATGACCATTAAACAGAAGAAAATATTGAAGATTGTGCCACAATCACCATCCTGTTTCAGTTGTGTTCAATTGTTTTGGTGCAATGTTTACACGTTTCTGGTGAATTTTCAAAACTCTTACTACAAAACTCCAAACTGGTAACACTTAAAACAGAGCAAGTTTCATATTCAAAACTTTTATTACAGGTTTTTTTCAATCACTTTGGTGCAATTTCCACAAGTATGTGGTACATTTTCCCAACTCTTAGTACAACATTCAAAACATATCATCAAAAAAGCAATTGTTTCAAAACTATAAGCACATGTTCAATTGACTAAGTACAACACACAAAACCATAAACACTTTTTCACAAAATGTTTTTAGTGTTTAGTCTAGAAATACACGTTTCACATTGCAATACATGTTAATTTAAAGTAATTGCCTTTCACAATGCAATGCTCACATTACTTTTGATATGACTCATTTGTTAAAATACATTTTACTATTGCTTAATATGACTGCTCTTAATTGATCATTACTTAAAAAATGTAAATCTGATATTGACAAGATCAGATATGTACTGTACTGTATGTAACAAATGCATCCCCTATTCAAAATAACGTTTTTTGATGGGGAGTTAGGTAACACTGCTTTACTAAAATTGCATTGGCCAATGCAATACTGTAACACCGTAATATATGCTATTTACGTAGGAGCCACTTTTACCCAAAGTGACAACAGAGTCCACAAATGTTCATATGTGACCCCAGTGGGAATCAAACCCGACAACTCTGCTGTTGCTAGTGCCATGCTCTTACGAACTGAGTCACGTACAGGAGCACTACAATACATAAGTACAATACAATACTGTAAAATACAATACATGATTACAATAGAGGTAGAAGATGTAAGATTGTAATCCCCATGAGCTACCACCCTCCTTCAGGCCATGGATGAGGCATGCAATAACATCAATCCAGACCTGCCAGGCAAAATCTATTATCATCATCATCATAATAATACATTACGGTATATATCATAGTTTATATGTTTATACACTATAGACATACATCGACAAACCAGTTTAAGATCTATATGATTACCAAACGGTTAAATTATTATAAATTAAGAGCAGTCGGATTAATTCATAGTAAAATGTATTTTAACAGATTAGAAGAGTATCATTTCAAGTAATGTGGAAGGCAATTATTTTATATGAACATGTATTGCAATGTGAAACATGTAGGCCTATTTCTAGATGAAGCATTGATTCAGTATGGTGAAAAAGTGACCGTATGGTTTTGTGTGTTGTACTTAGTCAATTGAATATGTGCTTATGAAACAACTGCCTTATTGATGATCTGTTTTTATTTTTGTAGTAAGAGTTGCGAACATTTACCACATACTTGTGAAAATTGCACCAAAGCAACTGAAAAAAACTGTAAATCAGGGCTTAATTTGCTTAATTTGTCAAATTATTGGCAACATGTTTATTGTCCACCATATTCTAAATAAAAATGCAGTTTAGTTGGGCCAACATAACTCCACAAAACAAATCCCGTGAAAACCTCGCAAAAACACGTTTTTTACAGAACAAATTAAACGAATATGAAATATTTTTCAGCGTATCACAAAAAATTGAAAGTCAAAAGAAATTATGAATAAAATCTTGGTTCAGAGGATAGTTTATTACATCAACGTTTTAATTGGATTCCAAAGTAGGTTAATCGAAATTACTGTGGACCAACATTAACTAATTTCTCATTGATTTTCAAATTATAATTACAAATTGAAACGTAAAATTGTAGGCTTATTTGAGAATTTAATGGGAATATAATTTTTGAGTAATGCAATATATTAACCATGGACTCAATTCAGTCATTTTAATTACTATATTAACATAGGCCTAGGCCAAATATGTCCTCGGCTGTATAATTTATAATATTATATCTTGATTTCAAATGTTTAGAGAACGAATGTTTATCAGTTGTCGTTAATAAATCCTCGCATTTGAAAAAGTAGACTACTAAATATTATTTATTGCTACAGCCCTCAAAATGTATAGTTTGAAATATGCATATGTTCAACAAAAACAAAAAAATGTAACCCAACCCATTCCAAACAAAAGATAAATCAGCTCAGGGCGTATACATCAGCAAATGCTTATTTTGTTCCATGTGACACATTTCGTTAACTACTACGAAAAAGTAGACCTATCTGCAAAATTGTTTGTAAATGTATCTGGGAATAAAAGTTTAATAGATGATGCGATGAAGTGTAGTGGGATGGGCAGAGAGACAAACGAGAGCGAGAAAGAGAGGGAGGGGGGGTTCTGTGCGTCCACTTGGTACCTTTAATTAGCTCACCGTGTCTGTAAAATAAGTCAGTGTAGTGGCATCACCCCGCTCACCGGCAGCACGCACCTCTTTACCTGCTCCTGGCGCGCCAAAATAGAAGTGTCCGTGCACTCTACTATGTCCTAAACTGCGGTGCGCAATTGTCACGAGGGTTGCACTTCACATTTTTTGTGTGTTTTCGACAAGTCAAGTTAGAAAGAGTAAGAGGGAAAAGAAAGAAAGGCAAATAACTTTGAGACATCTCAAGATACCTTTGTCACTTGGCGAGGTCGATTTGGAGCGGGACCTAAACTTCAATACATTACCGACGGAGAGGGACTAGTGGGAAATAGCCCAGTAAGTCCGGTCGTGTGTGCCTGTTCAGAGAGACGACCAAGTGAGCGAGAAGGCATAAAAACCCGGTGCGAGGATGATGTCCTACATTAAGCAACCCCATTACGCCATGAACATGTCTGGGATGGACCTGCTGCACACCACCGCTGGATACCCATGTGAGTAAAATAATATTACTTTATTTTTATTGTCATTTACCTCCTTTTGTAATTTTTCTGTCAGATTTGATGTAACTTTTTTTGCCCAGACCCACCTGCTCATACCCCCATCTCCAGCGCACATATAATTCTCGGCCACATGGCCTCAAACTGCACCATTGTGTTTATCTCCATTGCCCACGCACTTTTAACATTTAGATAATAAAGCATTTACTACATTTTTTCTATTATATATATATATATACTAAAACAAAAATATAAATGCAACATGCAACAATTTCAACGATTTTACTGAGTTACTATTCATATAAGGAAATCAGTTAATCAAATAAATTCATTAGGCACTAATTTATGGATTTCACATGACTGGGCAGGGGCGCAGCCACAGGTGGACCTGGGAGGTCATAGGCCCACCCACTTGGGAGCCAGGCCCGCCCACTGGGGATCCAGGCCCAGCCAATCAGGAGGAGTTTTTCCCCACAAAAGGGCTTTATTACAGACAGAAATACTCCTCAGGGTGGCTGGTCTCAGACGATCCCGCAGGTGAGGAGGTTGTGAGGCCTGTACTGCCAAAAAATGGTGTTGGAGGCGGCTTATGGTAGAGAAATGAACATTGAATTATTTGGCAACAGCTCTGGTGTACATTCCTGCAGTCAGCATGCCAATCGCACGCTCCCTCAAAACTTGTGGCATTGTGTTGTGTGACAAAACTGCACATTTTAGAGTGGCCTTTTATTGTCCCCAACACAAGGTGCACCTGTGTAATGAGCATGCTGTTTAATCAGCTTCTTGATATTCCACACCTGTCAGGTAGATAGATTATCTTGGCAAAGGACAAATGCTCACTAACAGGGATGTAAACAAATTTGTGCACAAATTTTGAGAGAAATAAGCTTTTTGTGCATATGGAACATTTCTGGGATATTTTATTTCAGCTGATGAAACATGGGACCAACACTTTACATGTTGCGTTTAGATTTTTTCTCAGGATACATTGGCCAAAGCTTGACGCTGCTCATGCGTAAAACAGTGTGCAGTGTATGCATTATGTCCATGCACCATGGATTTTTCAGCCCCTAATGATTGGACCCTTTTTTTCAATTTTCGCCAAAAATGACATACCCAAATCTAACTGCCTGTTGCTCAGGACCTGAATCAAGGAATGCATATTCTTGATACCATTTGAAAGGAAACACTTTGAAGTTTCTGGAAATGTGAAATTAATTTAGGAGAATATAACACGTTAGCTCTGGTCTCCCAATCATCTTTGAAAAGCAAGAGAAAGGCCACAATGTATTATTCCAGTTTAGACACAATTTAGATTTTGACCACTAGATGGCAGTGTATGTGCAAAGTTTTAGACTGATCCAATGAACCATTGTATTTCTGTAAAATATATTGTATCAAGTCTGCCCAAATGTGCCTAATTGGTTTATAAATACATTTTCAAGTTTATAACTGTGCACTCTCCTCAAACAATAGCATGGTATTATTTCACTGTAATGGCTACTGTAAATTGGATAGTGCAGTTAGATTAACAAGAATTTAAGCTTTCTGCCCATATCAGATATGTCTATGTCCTGGGACATTTTCTTGTTACTTACAACCTCATGTTAATCACATTAGCGCACGTTAGCTCAACCGTCCCACAGGGGGACACCGATCCTGTAGAGGTTTTAATAATGTATAACAACATAACATAATAATAATAATAACTACGACAACAATAAGAATAAGAATATCAATGATAATATCAATAAGAATATCAATACTACTAATAATAGATTATTTGTGACTTGTTCATGTGACAACATTCAACAAAGGGTAGGCTAATAGCAAATAATAGCGATTCCTATTCAAAAAGAAAATATGAAATCATTGTGAGAATTGAAAAGAATAGAGAATAAAACGAACACAATGTCGATAGTCCAGGTTGGATAAATGTCAGAGTAGTCCTTTACATTCGGCTATGCATTTCTGTGTCAAAATTTCTTTTTTTGCATCTGCCATTACCATCATCACCAGTTGTAACACTTGTTCAACTAGCACACAATCACCATTTAGCCTAACCCATATCTTCCCATATATGGGGAAAGACTAGTCAGGAAACTAATAGTTTTCACATAGCCAACATTAGCATTGGTGTCTTTCTTTTTTTTGGGCCTTTTTTTCTATTACTAGGCTAATACCTGCTATGATTCATTTGAATATCTCAAAATACCATAAAGATAATATAAACTATAGGCTATGACATTGCCCAATGACTTGTTTTACCATAGAGAGTGGTCATGATAGATATTGAAACCAATACCACTGTTATCAACAGATATAGCTACATCCCTTTACCAATGAACTGTATGACTTGCAAGCCTAATGAAATACAATGTGAATGTCAATCACTTTGAGCACTGAGGAGTGCTACTGTCCATTAATGCCATTCCATCATACCAATATTGTCACACAGTCTCTGTGTCTCTGGATTTCTCAGCCACCCCGCGGAAGCAGCGTCGCGAGCGCACCACTTTCACACGCAACCAGCTGGATATCCTGGAGGCCATGTTCTCCAAGACCCGCTACCCCGACATCTTCATGAGGGAGGAGGTGGCCCTCAAGATCAACCTCCCGGAGTCGCGTGTACAGGTACGGTCTATGATGATGGAATTATGTTGATGTGATTTTTTAATGACTACCTCATCTCTGTACCCCACACAAATAAAACAAATAAAATAAGCAGACATTGAATATCCCTTTGAGCATGGTGAAGTTATTTATTACACTTTGGATGGTGTATCAATACACCCAGTCAATACATAGATACAGGCGTCCATCCTAACTCAGCTGCCCGAGAGGAAAGAAACTGCTCAGGGAGTTTACCTTGAGGCCAATGGTGACTGTAAAAAAAAGTTACATGGCTGTGATAGGAAAGAACTGAGTTAGTTACTCCACAATACTAACCTAAATGACAGAGTGAAAAAAGGAAGCCTGTACAGAATAAGACTATTTCATCACATGCATCCTGTTTGCAATAAGACACTAAAGTAAAACTGCAAAAAATGTGGCAAAGAAATTAACTTTATGTCCTGAATACTAAGTGTTATGTTTGAGGCAAATCCAACACAACACAACACTGAGTACCACTCTTCATATTTTCAAGCATGATGGTGGCCGCATCATGTTATCAGTGTGCTTGTCGTTGGCAGGGACTTGGGAGTTCTTTAGGTTAAAAAGAAACAGACTAGAGCTAAACACAGGCAAAATCCTAGAGGAAAACCTGGTTCAGTTTGCTTTTCAAGAGACGCTGGGAGACAAATTCACCTTTCGGCACGACAGTAACCTAAAACACAAGGCCAAATATACACTGGAGTTGCTTACCAAGACAAATTGAGTGTTCCTGAGTGGCCTAGTTACAATTTTTACTTAAATTGTCTTGAAAATCTATGGCAAGACATGAAATTCTCTGTCTAGCAATGATCAACAACCAAATTGACAGAGCTTGAATAATTTTTAAAATAATAATGTGCAAATATTAGACAATCCAGGTGTGCAAAGCTCTTAGAGACATACACAGAAAGACTCACAGCTGTAATCGCTGCCAAAGATGATTCTAACATGTATTGACTCAGTGGCATGAATACTTATGTAAATGAGATATTTCTGAATTTAATTTTCAGTAAATTTGCAAAAAGTTCTAAAAAGTTTGTCACTTCGTCATCATGGGTTATTGTGTGCAGATGGGTGAGAGACAAAAAAATATTTAATCCATTTTGAATTCAAGCTGTAGCACAACAAAATGTGGAATAAGTTAGGGTATGAATACTTTCTGATATGAAAATATATAGAAGAGATAGTGGCATATGCTCTCAGAGTACAATTCACCAGTATTGTGGTAAAGACTGTAGAAGGACATGTAGCCTACAAAATGCTCTGTACATACACATCCCACACTCATGAGAGTTTAGCTCACAGTTCTGTCTGGTACGGTTTTGACACACAAATAGGAGTATACAGATGTAGGATCTTAATTTGAGCCAGTTTTATTATGTGGATTATAATTCATGTAGAAAGCCAGTATGAGGGTTTGCTCTCAAACTAGTAAAAAAGGTGGGTTGTGCGTAGGAGAGAAAATTCAAGTTCAAAAGGTTTTTCCCTTACAAAAAATGTATCAACCCTTACAAAAATGTCCATTCATTACAATCGAGAGTTCAAAAGGTACTCGCACTCAAACCATACAAAGGAATAACCCAAGGAGGCTGATATATATAATTTAAGCATGGATTAAATAAATAATATTATTTTAGCATATCAGCCTCTTGGATTCTTCCTTTTCATGATTTGAGTGCGAGTACTTTTTGAACTCTCGATGGTAATTAATGCACATTTTTGTAGGGATTGATACATTTTCATAAGGGAAAATCAAGTCTGATTTTTCAAAGTGAAAATGACAAACTTCAGAAGCCTTTTTAAACCTCAAATATACAACAAGTTTTAAAGTTGTAAAGCCTTTTTAAACCTCAAATACACTACAAGTTTTTGCATTTCAAGAAAGTTCTCTTGCAACACAGGGTGATCAAATAAAGATCCTACATCTGTAGGTGCACATTGGCATAGTGACAGATATATCAACAATTATTTAGTAACATGGTGTCCTTTTCCGTCCACCAAACAACTTACTTTCACAATCGCAGAATTTCTACATATTTTCTTTCTCTATTCTAAGGGGTTGTGTTTGTGTGTCTCGGTCTCTGCAGGTGTGGTTCAAAAACCGCCGTGCCAAGTGCCGCCAGCAGCAGCAGCAGAGCAGCGGCCAGTCCAAGCCCCGCCCGCCCAAGAAGAAGGCATCACCGGCCCAGGACCAGCCCAACAACGGCCCCGACCCCTCAGCCAACAACCCCTCTGGCTCCTACAGCCCCTCCCCCGACCCATCAGGCCCCTCCCTGCCCCCTAGCGGCAACAACCCTGGCAATGCACCCATCTCCATCTGGAGCCCAGCCATCTCGCCACTCCCTGACCCTCTGGCCTCCTCGGCGCCCTGCATGCAGCGGCCCTCTGCCTACCCCATGAGCTACGGCCAGCCTCAGGCCTATGCCCAGGGCTACGCCGGCACCTCCTCCTATTTCACAGGCTTGGACTGTGGCGCCTACCTTTCGCCCATGCACTCACAGCTGTCGGCAAATGGCGCCCTCAGCCCCATCACCGTGCCCTCCATGGGGGGCTCGCTGAGCCAGTCACCCGCCTCGCTCTCCTCCCAGGGCTACGGCACGGCCGCTTCGCTGGGCTTCACCTCCGTCGACTGCCTGGACTACAAAGACCAGCAGGCGTGGAAGCTGGGCTTCAGCACCATGGACTGCCTGGACCACAAAGACCAGAATTCGTGGAAGTTCCAGGTGCTGTAGAGAAGAACAAGAACAAGAGTGGGAGGAGTTGTGAATGAATGAGGCCCTCACCAGATATACGATCAAATACGATCAAATTATTCTGACAGATGTTATTTCTTGTTTGTAAGTTTTGTTTCTCGTTTGTAATCTTGGTTTTTACAACCTCTGTAGAATGTGTTTTCCATTCAGGTGAGAGAGGAGAAGATAGACGCAGGGATATAATTGATACCTCCTGACTGTGAATGCAGGAGATCAGGTCCATTTACTTTCTCATATAGTAGAAGGGAAGGCTGCCCCTGAGGATCATACTATATGGAAAGACACAACTAGAAACTGATTTAAACACACAGGCAATGGTTCAGATGCATTGATTGAATTCTATTGATACAACCACGCAATACTCAATCGTTCCTCTGTTCCTTTTTCTGCTGTTTTCAAGAAACATATCAATAGATCATATTCACAGAGCTTTAATAGTCTCTTAGTCTCTCTCTTTTTTGTTCTGAAAGACCATCAGTGTTAATTTGAGTTTAGTTGTTGTTATATATGCTACAATTTAAATCTTAATTTGGTTACTTTTAGGCTTTTGGAGCTAACATGTTACTATGGTGTTAGGCTAGCATCATTGCTATTACATTTTGATGGGAGAAAAAAAATGACTTCTATGTTTTTTTGTGTGAAATATTAAAGCTAACTTTGAATCTACATTTATGCCCAAACGAAAGTCATTGCGATTACAAGTTTGAGTGACATTTTGGTTTCACAATTTATATGAAGGGGTTCAGGTTTTTTGCATTCAAACGTACTGTACATCATGTATTGATATTCCCTATTCGGAATTTAAATTGGTTGAGTTGAAGTACAAAACTGACCCAGAACTCAACAAGTGGCCATGTTGTTCTGGGTTATATTATGTGCGTGTAGTTTCTGTTGTGTTGCCCCCTTGGCCCACATGGCTCTCGGGTGCGTCTTGCTGTCAGGTATTTTTGCTGATCTGATTCTGGAGTGGCCCAATCCTCTTACCCTCCCTTTAGCAATGCCCTAAGTGAATTAGTCAGGATTACTTCTCTGTCCCCCTCTATCTTTCTTTCCTTCTCTCTCTCTCTCCCTCCTTCATTCCCTCCCCATCTCTCTCTTTTTTCTCTCTACCTCTATCTCTCCCCCTCTTTTCCTCTTCCTTCTCTCTCGCAGTCTCTTGCACTGTTTGTCGGTCGTCTACATGTCTCTCAATCTCCTCTACCAATGGTCTCAATTATTCCCGTTGTCCTTGAAAAAAGCTAAGTATACCCTGTAAAAAGAAGGAAGGACACTCTTGATGATAACACTATATGTGAAAGACTTCACTAGAAACTGATTTAAACACACAGGCCATGGTTAAAACATATTTCAGATCAATTCAAACTCTGCTGTAGAGGAAAATGAGTGACTCAGAGATGTCATCACTTCCTCTTTATTTCCTTCCAAAAATTGTTCAATGTCCAAAGAACAATCAAGGCTGTCATCTGTGACATACATTATTGTCTATTGTCCCTTAGGGTAACACAAAGAACATTTACTTCCTGCCTTATCCCACCCCTCCCCTCGAACCCATCTATCTCTGCCAGCCTCTTATCCCCCTTTGCCTCCCTCCACACCCCCACTACTCCACCTCACCCCCCTCTTCTGACAACTCTGACAACTCAGTAATCCCTAGTTGACCTGGTTACATGCCATGCAATTTGACCACAAGTGGACATTTGTGTGAGTGTGTATACTTGTTTGTGAGTACAATATGTGTATTCAATGTGTATGCGATGTGTGTGTGTGTGTGTGTGTTCGTGTGTGTTAAAAAATAGATGGGCACTGAGTTACTCTGCAGCAATGTTCCTATCTTTGCCAATAAGGCATCTTCATTACAAATGTGTGTTGGAATCTAGACATTGCAAATTATGGATTCCATAACATATTTTACAGTATCTGAAGATGACTAGATTCCTCATTAGGTGACAGAGTAACAATTTGTTACTTTAAACTTGGACAAATATGGACTCTAAAAATGAAAAACCTATTAATTTATAGAAGAGAATAACTTCGTTTTTCAGAGTGTAACAAAAGTATATTTATCTAACAATGTTGCGAGTGAATAACATAGGAGGGTGATAAATTGATGAAGAGTTCATTTGAACACAAACATAATAAAGTATAGCATTGAGACGTAAAAGGGAAACTGGAGAGTTTTCTATAGCGCACTCAATACGCACACTACATACGCATTCAACTCGCTGGGTTAATCCCACTCTGCACCACTTTAATCCCTCTGCCCTCCCTCTCTGTGATCTGATTGGTTAATCCCTGCCCTCTCTGTCTGGGTCCTGATTGGTTAATCTCTCTCAGAGGGTGCAGTGCGGTTGTAATCTGCCCGTCATCAGCACAGAGAGTTTTAGACAGACAGACATGTTGCTGGTAATCCCTGAAAGGAGCAGATGTGGTGGGGGATGGAGGAAGGGATGGACAGCAGCACTCGGCAGACCTTGGGGAAGGTGAATATAGAGACACAGCATTCCCAATGTGGGTCGTGTTCATTAACCACCAAACAGACAGACACAGGGAGGGACTAGCTGGATTTGTCCAATCACAAACAACATTTTTTGTTTTCCATTGCAAAGAGTTTTAAAATGTTGCCCATTGTGTGCCCTTCTCTCTGAAGTATACTCACAAACTGTAAACCCTTAACACATAAGACCAAAATCACCAAATCATGACCCCTTAAAATATAGCATTTCCTTTCTCTTTAGGGAATAAGGAACACAAACACTTAACCACATCAGTTTAAACTGTTGAGTCCAATGACTACTCTAACTCAATGATGGAGAACTTAGTTCAGACGAGATGTAGTGGTAAAAAATGAGCGTACCCTAACGCAAAGAAACACTTGTTCACACAATAAACGCTATTCACAAAATAAAGAGTGGGTCAAGTGGAACATGTATACAACATAAGCCTGTATAAACCGGTTTTAAAAAACTAACAATTCTAAAGCAATGGTCACCAGCCCTGGTCACCAGCCCAACACAAAACTACTTCATTCATCTGAGTTTATCGAGACCTTGAGTTGATTAGCTGTATCAGGGTGGTATTCATTCCACCGATTCTGTTGCAAAATATTTCTTAAACGGGAGAAAATGGAATGAAATGGGGAGGGACATACCTGAATGTGTTCAAAATAAACAAAAATTTTGCTCTGTTTGCTTCCGTTTGGTTCTTAAACAGTAAATGGTTTCCGTAATGAATACACCCCAGGTGTTTTGGTGCTGTGTTGGCCGGAGAAAACCCCTGCACACCACCGTACCTCTGCAGGACCAGGTTGATATTCATTAGTATCAAAACGTTTTGCAATAGAAAATGAAGCACCAGTGACTGAATTCAACCCAAATGGCAATGCCAACTGTAGTGTAGGCATACAATTGCTATACTTTAGTGTAGTCAGTGGTGCATCTCCATCTAGGCCTATACATGACCATATGAGTAAAAAATATATATATAATCACCACGGTAATCACTTTGAGTGGCAGATTTGAGAGAATTTGTGCATTTTGTGATAGAGGCACCACATTTCACACACAGCTAGGGCAAGTCCTACTACATACCCCAGCTGCCAAACTAACCCTGATTCAGATGACCATCCTACCCATGCTAGATTACGGAGATGTAATTTATAGATCGGCAGGTAAGGGTGCTTTCGAGCGGCTAGATGTTCAATATCATTGAGCCATCAGATTTTCCACCAATGCTCCTTATAGGACACATCCCTGCACTCTATACTCCTCTGTAAACTGGTCATCTCTGTATACCCGTCGCAAGACCCACTGGTTGATAATTACTTATAAAACCCTCTTAGGCCTCATTCCCCCTATCTGAGATACCTACTGCAGCCCTCATCCTCCACATACAACACCGTTCTGCCAGTCACATTCTGTTAAAGGTTCTCAAAGAACCCACATACCTGAGTCGCTCCTCTTTTCAGTTCGCTGCAGCTAGCGACTGCAACGACCTGCAAAAAACACTCAAACTGGACAGTTTTATCTCCATCTCTTCATTCAAAGACTCAATCATGGACACTTTAACTGACAGTTGTGGCTGCTTTGAGTGATGTATTGTTGCCTCTTCCTTCTTGCCCTTTGTGCTGTTGTCTGTGCCCAATAACGTTTGTACCATGTTTTGTGCTGCTACCATGTTGTGCTGCTGCCATGTTGTGTTGCTACCATGCTGTGTTGCTGCCATGCTATGTTGTCGTGTTAGGTCTCTCTTTATGTAGTGTTGTGGGGTCTCTCTTGTCATGTGTGTTTTGTCCTAAATTTAGATTTTTTATCCCAGCCCTTGTCCCCGTAGGAGGCCTTTTGCCTTTTGGTAGGCTGTCATTGTAAATACACGTTTTTTCTTAAATGACTTGCCTATTTAAATAAATGTTAAATAAAAAATGGAAGAAATAAACATAGGCTACCTGGGTCGTGTTCAATAAGAAAGAAACTGAAGGAAAAAAACTATCCAAAACAGAGAGATACTATTTTAACTTCAGAAACACTAATTTTAATTTTCCACCGCACGTTTGGAAACTTTTGGCAACTATATGCACTAATGAATACGACCCTACTAGTTGGTGGAACTGTAGCGCAGTACAAACTGTGCCAAGTCTACTGCTGTTCAAATTCTTACCCCTCTGATCAGGCATTGTAAGAGGAACTAGGAAAGAAAACAGGCCTTGCTACCTACGCACACGGATCTCTGATGATGTAACAAAAATAAATACATTTACAAAGCTCTGACAACCTAATCTAACTTGGGAATCGCTATCTTTCACTGCTATATAGCACATTTTCGACAATTCCTCTTGGAGTGGGCCACTAACAAAAGTGTAAGCAAGGAGCAAATGATTGCAATGCATAGTCACATGCAAATTGCAATTGGTTTCTATTGTGGTTCCGGAATGACATTCCATGAGAGCAACATTACTTTTAAAAACATGATTTCAAGCTGTATGTCATTTGCTTGCCTGCAAAAACAAACATTTGAGTTCTAGCTCCTTAATTTTTTGGTTACGACAGGGCAGGGATGGGCAACTGGCTGCCGGCGGACCGCACCCCTTTTGAAGGCACTCATTCGGGGTCTCAATTTACTGTTGCAAGATAGAATTAACAGGGTGCAATTTCGAAATGCGTTTGTGCATCAAATCAAATCAAAGTTTTTGTCACGTGCGCCGAATACAACAGGTGTAGACCTTATAGTGAAATGCTTACTTACAGGCTCTAACCAATAATGCAAAGAAAAGGTATGTGTGTGTGTGTGTAGGTAAGTAAAGAAATAAAACAACAGTAAAAAGACATTTGAAAATAAGAGTAGCAAGGCTATATACATACACCGGTTAGTCAGGCTTATTGAGGTAGTATGTACATGTAGGTATGGTTAAAGTGACTATGCATTTATGATGAACAGAGAGTAGCAGTAGCGTATAAACAGGGGTTGGCGGGTGGTGGGACACAATGCAGATAGCCCGGTTAGCCAATGTGCGGGAGCACTGGTTGGTCGGGCCAATTGAGGTAGTATGTACATGAATGTATAGTTAAAGTGACTATGCATATAAGATAAACAGAGAGTAGCAGCAGTGTAAAAGGGTTGGGGGGGGCACACAATGCAAATAGTCCAGGTAACCATTTGGTTACCTGTTCAGGAGTCTTATGGCTTGGGTGTAAAAACTGTTGAGAAGCCTTTTTGTCCTAGACTTGGCACTCCGGTACCACTTGCCATGCGGTAGTACAGAGAACAGCCTATGACTGGGGTGGCTGGGGTCTTTGACAATTTTCAGGACCTTCCTCTGACACCGCCTGGTGTAGAGGTCCTGGATGGCAGGTAGTTTTGCCCCAGTGAAGTACTGGGCTGTACGCACTACCCTCTGAAGTGCCTTGCGGTCAGAGGCCGAGCAATTGCCGTACCAGGCTGATGCAACCGGTCAGGATGCTCTCGATGTTGCAGCTGTAGAACCTTTTGAGGATCTCAGGACCCATGCCAAATCTTTTTAGTTTCCTGAGGGGGAATAGGCAAGTTTCTCTTATGTCAGTCACTGCTAGTCACTCAATTAGTTGAATTATCGGCCAAGGGTTTCCACATTGATTTTGTTTTTATTTAACTGTTAAGAACATATTCTTATATACAATAACAGCCAAACACTAAACCGGACAACGCTGGGCCAATTGTGCGCCACCCTATGGGACTCCTAATCACGGCCGGTTGTGATACAGCCTGGAATGAAACCAGGGTCTGTAGTGACGCCACTCGGGAGCCCAGTCAGTCTCACTCAGATATCATATTAAAAACTGCAAACATTTCTCTCCCGTTTATGGCAAAATGTGTAGAATCGCAGGAAATTAGCTCTAAAACAGCTATTTCCTCTCCGCCCCAATACAAAATTAGTAGAATTGCATGATGCACATGTGGGTATACAGACACGTGAGCTACCCCAGCCCCTCATGACTTCAGATTTTTTGTGGCCCCCACCACCCTCAAAAGGTGCCCATCGGTAATCTAGTTGCATTTATAAGTCATATTCTTTCAAATCAAATGGGTAGCTCACCGCAATGTTTCATCAATCAAAATCCTACATCTCCTACAGACTACGCACGCAACAACAAGTAAAGAGCGAAACACTTATAGAAAAGGAAACGGACAAAGACACCCATTTTGTATATCTATTTATTACCACCATAATATGAGAAATTTGGAAAATACAAACATCAGCTTATTTAAACATCTGAAAATCTGGAGGAATAAGAAAAAATATAAGAAAAAAAAACATGAGGTTATATTGTGTATCACAAATTTCGAGGAAAAGGACAGATTCTATGGTCAGAGCTAGAGAAGTGAGAGCAACAGAAAAGAACCCAAATGTGCAGAGTAACTCTTGCTACTACAAAGTCAATTTATACAGGTGTGACAACTCTAATGCTTACCTTAAGAGACAGAGATCGGGTAAAGAGATTGACAGTAGCATCATGGATAATGACAAATTGATAGAGAAAAACGAAATAGGAAGGGGGCTGGTATATATCGGCCCCGTGTGGCTGCCATTGGAATAGGAGCTCTCTTATGAAACAGAGCTCTTCCTGATTGGTTTAAAAATAATTCTGTAAAAACAAGAGTTTCCCATGTCTTAAAACGTCAACCACTTAGTTTTTTCTTATTCCTATTTTTACATCTCTGGCAGTTGTAAAAAGAAAATATATGTATGAATTATATATTTTTTAAAGACACCATATCCAAAATGATAGTAATAATAATAATAAAAATTAAGCAGCCAAGAAGAGATACTTGTTTGCCTTTGAATACAATTTGCTTGGCTGATCAGAGCTCTCACACCAACAGACTAACGGCGCTCCACAGACAACCACCCCCCAACCATCAATTTAGAGGGGCAGGAGAGTGCGGAAGGTCTGGATAGGGATCAGGCAGGGAAGGGGTTGGGGTCTGGCTGTGGTGGGCTGGAGGGTGCATGGGGAAAGTACCCCAGATCAGTTGTAGAGGATGGAGCAGGAAGTGGGTGAGATTGGGAGGTGGTCAGACAGGGCAGAGGCCCCGGGGTTAGTTTAAGTAGCACCCTGCTGTGGAAGTTGCCACTCCCCTTAAGCAGACTAGCCCCGGGGCGACACCCCTCTGGTCTGCACACCTGTGTGTGTGTGTGTGTTGCAGAAACCCGACGCCTGTCACAAAACACACACATGCCTGATATCTCCCCTGGTCAATCAGAGCAGAGTTTTGTTGTAGGAGAGCTGAGGATGCATGGTTCTAAGCATGTGTGTGTGTGTGTGTGTGTNACTTGTTTGCTGTTGAATACAATTTGCTTGGCTGATCAGAGCTTACACACACACACACACACCGACAGCCCTGGGGTTAGTTTTAGTAGCACCCTGCTGTGGAAGTTGCCACTCCCCTTAAGCAGACTAGCCCCCGGGCGATGCCCTTCTGGTCTGCCCACCTGTGCATGTGAGTGAGTTTTATTTTATGAGAGCTGAGGACGCACAAACCTGTGTGTGTGTCTGATCAGCGACACCTACTACATGCACAAAAAAGGTACCCTAAAGCATCTGCTGAAGACAAAAACTATGAGAAACGAGACTTTTCAAACACGTTTCTATCTCATCATAATCACCGTTACTCTAAAGTCTACCAAGAAGAATACAGGGAGAGGGGGCTGAGGAGTGAGATGGAAGGGCGGGGGGAACGAAGGAGTGAAGGTGAGGACAGTTAGAGGTAAAGAAAAAAGAGAATAGAGCTGAAACATTGTAAAGAGAAAAGAAAGAAGGGCGGCATCTAAGCACGCTCTCCGCGGATGCGGCGTGCCAGCTGGATGTCTTTGGGCATGATGGTGACACGCTTGGCATGGATGGCGCACAGGTTGGTGTCCTCAAACAAACCCACCAGGTATGCCTCGCTGGCCTCCTGCAGACAGAAAAATGTTCACACACACACACACGCATGGTGAACAGTGGGTCAGCACAAAAAAAGGAATTTGAGATGTGTGTAGTAGGCCAATTAGGACAGGATCTGGGTTAGGAGGAACAGAGCTTCACACACACACAGCCACTGACCTGAAGTGCTCCGATGGCGGCGCTCTGAAAGCGCAGGTCGGTCTTGAAGTCCTGAGCAATCTCCCTCACCAGGCGCTGGAAGGGCAGCTTGCGGATAAGCAGCTCAGTGGACTTCTGGTACCGACGGATCTCACGCAGGGCCACAGTGCCGGGCCTGGAACCAACACACTGTCAGTATGACTAGGGGGAAAAAGTCATTATATTCTTTTCTCTTTTACTATAGTACTTCACTGCTCATATCCCCATGCTGAATGCTACTGCCCTGGTCGTGTCTGGCCATGGTAAAGACTGAGTGGTGACGACCGTTTACCAGCAGTCACTGCTTAGTTATAAGGCTTGTTGAACGGCTAATTGAAAACAGTGTCTGCGTCTGAAATGGCACCCTATTCCCTATGGGTCCTGGTCAAAAGTAGTGCACTATATAGGAAATAGGGTGGCATTTCGGACACACAAAGGGACTTATAGGATTGTCAAGTCATTTCCATAAAAATATGGATTGGTAGCACCTCTGTGGTTTCACACAAGCTCTACATGTCATAATGGGGCTGTATCCACGTGTGTACTTTCAATGGTGAACACAAACTTTTATTTCTAGGGGTGAACCGATGCTTTACCTGTAACGATGGGGCTTCTTGACCCCACCGGTGGACGGCGCACTCTTGCGGGCAGCCTTGGTGGCCAGCTGCTTACGTGGAGCCTTTCCTCCAGTGGATTTACGGGCGGTCTGCTTGGTACGAGCCATGACGAGTTAGTTATACTTGAAAGACAGGAAAAACCACATTGGAAACATGTTGAATATGTGTCAACAATGCTCTGTTAGATACATTCTGTGAGTTGCAAATATATTGAAATGTAATTTTTCCAAGTGTTAAACGTAGTAGTCTGATTAATCAGACTGTAATACACAATTCATTGGAATATACAGCCTGATACATTTGTGTGGAAAATCTTGTAAATGTTCCTTTCGAGCCAGAATGTTAAATAAGATTACATTTAAACTTACTGTACCAGTTGTCTGTGCGGTTTGTCCTTCTGCTACTCAAAATTAGAAAAAATACCCACAGGAAAGTATTGTTAACCTGACTTTTTAGAGAGCTGGTAGGTATATGGTTCAGTTTAGCACCTAGGAAGTTTGTTTTATATTGGAAATGGAATAAAAATAAATAAAAAAGATCGTTCTCCATCCTCCCCTGATTCAGAATATACAATTTTCTTTGTCATGTCATGCTTGCTTCAATAGCTATTGACGGGGGGGAAAATCCTATATAAAACTAACTTTACCTAGGTCCAAAACGAATATAGGGCGCATTCGCAAAGTATTCAGACCCCTTGACCGTTTCCACATTTTGTTACTTTGCAACCTTACTCTAAAATTGATTAAATGTTAATTTTTTCTCTCCCCTTTATCAATCTACACGCTATACCCCATAATGACAAAGCAAAAAAAGGTTTAGGAATTTTAGCACATTTGTAATAACAAAAAAACAGAAATATCACATTTACATAAGTATTCAGACTCTACTCAGTACTTTGTTGAAGCACCTTTGGCAGCGATTACAGCCTTGAGTCTTCTTGGGTATGACGCTACAAGCTTAGCACACCTGTATTTGGGGAGTTTCTCCCATTCTTCTTTGCAGATCCTCTCAAGCTCTGTCAGGTTGCTGTACAGCTATTTTCAGGTCTCTCCAGAGATGTTCGATCGGGTGCAAGTCCGGGCTCTGGCTGGTCCACCCAAGGACATTCAGAGGCTTATCCCGTAGCCACTCCAGCGTTGTCTTGGCTCTGTGCTTAGGGTCGTTGTCCTGTTGGAAGGTGAACCGTTGCCTCAGTCTGAGGTCCTGAGCGCTCTGGAACAGGTTTTCATCAAGGATCTCTCTGCATTTTGTTCCGTTCATCTTTCCCTCGATCCTGAGTAGTCTCCCAGTCCCCGAGGCTGGAAAAACATCCCCATAGCATAATGCTGCCACCACCATGCTTTACCGTAGGGATGGTGCAAGGTTTCCTCCAGACGTGACACTTGGCATTCAGGCCAAAGAGTTCAATCTTGGTTTCCTCAGAGCAGAGAATCTTGTTTTGTATTGGATATTGAACCTGGCTGGGGAGCCAGCTCTAGGAAGTCTTGGTGGTTCCACATTTCTTCCATTTAAGAATGATGGAGGCCACTGTGTTCTTAGGGACCTTCAATGCTGCAGACATTTTTGTTACCCTTCCCCAGATCTGTGCCTTGCAACAATCCTGTCTCGGCGCTCTACGCACAATTCCTTCAACCTCATGGCTTGGTTTTTGCTCTGACATGCGCTGTCAACTGTGGGACCTTATATAGAGAGGTGTGCGTCTTTCCAAATCATGTCCAATCAATTTCATTTCTACAGGTGGACTTCAATCAAGTTGTAGAAACATCTCAAGGATTATCAATAGAAACAGGATGCACCTGAGCTTAATTTCGAGTCTCATAGCAAAGGGTCTGAATACTTAAGGTATCTGTTTTTTTATTTCTAATAAATTTGCAAAAATTTCTACAAATCCATTCTCGCTTTGTCATTATGGGGTATTGTGTGTACCGGTAGATTGATGATTTTTTATTTATTTTAACCATTTTAGAATAAGGCTGTAACGTTACAAAATGTGGAAAAAGTCAAGGGGTCTGAATACTTTCAGAATGCACTGTACCTACAAGCTCTCTTAAAGTCAGGTAAACAATACTCTCCTGTGGATATTTTGTCTGAAATTTCGAGCAGCAAAAGGCCAAACCACACGTACAACCGGTATAGTAATTGTAAATGTAATTTCATTAAACATTCTGGCTTGTAAGGGATATTTAGACGATTTTGCAAACAAATGTCTCAAGTTAATATACCAATTTATTGTGTTTTACAGCCTGATTAATCAGAATAACTAGTATGTTGCTATTATGGAGAAATGATGACTGAAATGGTTCCATCTGGAGTACTACTCTGTTATGACAACGTTCTATTTTGCTGAACAGCTGCAATGCTACAGCAACAGTGGGCCAGTCATGGAAATCTATTTCTCTAGGCCAGTATCCTACCCGTGAACACTCGGATACTGCCCAACCAATCAAACTAGTATACAGATCGCCTATCGAAAAACATCCAATCCAGTGGGCATTTTTCTCGCTGTCGACCAATCAAGATACACTACTTAGAACGTAGGGATGGGTCCACAAACCATTGTGCCGCCTCTAACCGCAAGATTATGGCCGCAGATGGAGAGGCAATCGAATAACTCTACCAATGTACTGGCAAAGAGCGGAACATAAACTTTGAAAAATCTAATAAAAATAAAGCAAAAATCAGGACTACGAGTATTAAAACATCAAAGTAGACTACTGTAGCTATCCAAAAAGTTGCTTTGCGTTGTAGGTGAATGTTTGTTTACACCGTACAAGCGAAGTAAAACTACATGAAATTGGATCAGAATTTTATATCTGCTTCCGCCAGTGGAAGTAGAAAGCCTCTAGCATCGCGGCAGTCGCTTTTCCATTTCTACACCGACGGAATGGAAGGATATTTTGAAATAAAATGAAGTTTAACCAATCTAAAACTTATATAAAAATGTGGTTAAGTGTTTTAGACAAAACAACATGCTAAAATATGCCACTTACCTGACGTGAATATAAATGTTTTTTCGCAAGGAAATAAATGTTATGGTTGTCTAGCAGTTTCAGTATTTACTATCTCTCACACAATGGTGGGAACACGGCGTCCAGCAGGAAAATGGCTGCCGTGTCAATCATTCTACTCCCATAATGCAACGTGTTTCATTTTTGTAAACACCGTTTTCTGATGATTGAATCTTTCCCTGAAAGGAACATTTGCATTGCTTTCTAGTGAATTGTCTATCAATGTGAAGTAATATAATAAGAAATACCCTAAAGTGCTAAATCAATTAAACTTGAAAGAAAGAATAAGGTAGTAACACAGCGTGTGCTATGCCAAAGAGGCAGTCTCCTCTTTCACTGCAACAGCCTACATTTATTTGTAGGCTAAAACATGTACGTAGGCCTGTATTATGCAATATGGCATCAGCTGGTGTATAAAAGTTTGCTAACAATTTATTAAGCAAATACAAGATATTCAATCTGGGAAAGGGTTAAGAAAAAGGAGAGGCACAGACTGGTGTCATTGACCATCAAAGCGAGTGTCATGGACATTTAAAACGAAAATCAAGGATAATTTAAGGTTTTGTTGATTAATCAAGGCTGATTTGAGAGCTTCATAAAAAAATATATAATTTTATCATTTAGAGATTAAGTAAATTATTATGTTAATTTGCCTTACTGTAGGTCTGCTTTACAACAGCCTTCCCATTGTGTGTGATGAATCAGTTCACTGAATTACAGTGTTATTAAGAAGTTGTGACCACTGACATTTAATTAAAACAAAAAACAACACTTGATTTTGTAGGATGGTTTATTTTTTATGGTGGAAAGGCATGGTGTAGAAGGGTCAGACTTGATATGTTGACTCGATGCTAAAAACCACATGAACAAGCAGAGTTTAATAGGCTATTGAATTCATTTTTTAAATATTTGTAACTTTTCGGAATTCAGTTCCCAGTTATTTCCCATCCATTTCACCCCTGAATCTAGGCTTAAGGCGCCGGCATATGAGGTTTGGTTTGCTCCTAGTATACTCCCTTAAAAGACCTCAGGGAAAAAAACGGAAATGTTACTGTTTGTCCCTCTTGAGAGCCGTAGCAACAACATAGCCAGTATACACTTCCTCAAAATAGTCCAGTTAATCTAAGATACCTCAAGAAATCTGTCATTAATGTAGAGTTTTTTGCTGAGGAAGTCTTAGTCATGCAATTTTACATCTAAGAGGTGCGGTATTTATTAAGTTATATATTTATTTTTTTAACGAACAAAATGTCTTCATAATATATGCGCAAACTGTTTCAAGTGGGAAGCATGCGACATGCGACATGCTTCAGTTTTACAGATTTATTGAGTTATCTGAGATTAATTCAGTCTATTTTGAGGAAGTGTATACTGGCTACGTTGCTGCTACAGCTTCTCAAGAGGGACAAACAGTGATATTGCCGCTTGTTTCTAATATTTCAAGTGAAGGTCTTTTAGGGGAGTATGCGAGGCAGAGACATTCGCTTCGGCTAGCAAAGTTCTGCTAGGAGCAAACCATTAGATGTTAGTTTCATGTGCTCTGTCTCCCTCTAGTGGTATGGCTTGCTTCTAAGCTTGTCTGATGTTCACCATCATCATGTGAACATTGTTTTGGAGAAAAACTACATCAACATAGATTGAGTGACAAGTGTGTAGGCTACAACTGATGTCTAATAAATTATACATTTATTCCCCTATGTATTTATTTGGACAGTGAAGCTCAACCTTTTAATTCGGCTCTATACTCCAGCATTTTGGATATGAGATACAATGGCTACAGTACAAAATGTCACCTTTTATTTGAGGGTATTTTCTTACATATTTGTTTTACTGTAGAAATTAAAGCATTTTATGTATATAGTCCCCATTTGAAGGTGTCATACTGTAAGTATATTACATTTAGTCAAAGGTTTATTATTTGGCCGAAATATTCCTATCATGCAATGATGGGAGCATGATCTTTGTTGAGTCTGTAACTTTCTCACTCATCATTAGTTATTCATGATTATCTGTAATCATTGTAGCATTCACATTAATGTAGAAGTGTTCAGAAACATATTCTATTCTTATTTACAATAAAATTGACTCCAAAATCACCCAATGCATTATTTACTATACATTTCTACTGGACACAACATAATCCGAAACAACCAAAACCAAATGCAAATGCTTCCAACAAGTTTGTAAAGTCACAAGCTTGATTTAGTCATTGCATGCTAGGAATATGTAACCAAATACTAAACTTTGGACTACATTTAATGCACTTTCTTCAAATACTTATGACACCTTCAAATGCGGGGGACGAGATACATAAAGTGCATTCATTTCTAAACTGTAAAACAGATATATATGAAAATACCCTCAAATAAAAGGTGACATTCTGTACTGTCACCTCATATAAAACATTTGATCTGAAATCCAAAATGCTGGAATATAGAGACAAATTAAACTTTTTAACTTCACTGTCCAAATATATAAGTAGGGGAGTGTATTTGATACATATTTCTCTATGCTTTATATCATAAAAGAAACTGTTGCTACCCTAAAGAGACACGGAGGAAAAGCCAAGAAGATGAAGGACTGTGGAACACCATCACCAGACAGGCTGAATATAGGCAACAGTGATGCACTCTCATGAAAGCCTTATATTCCACATAGGAATTACGATTATGCAAGTAAGTATTCTGTCATCTTATATACATTTTCATAGCCATGGTTTTGAAACTATTTTATTCAATTTGAAAATAACAACAGCATTGCACTCAAACATAGTGAATGGACAACTGTACCTGAAATGAAGTACAGGATCTAAGGTTAATAAATGTAATCAGCTTTTGCACCTCGATGTTTCAAGTAAAAAGTGCCATTAACCTCAAGCAGCTGAATATGCAGGTCGGCTCGTTTATGTTTTTCATGTATGTTGCATACCGCATGCGTTTCATGTAGAGTACCAGTCAAAAGTTTGGACACACCTACTCATTCAAGGGTTTTTCCTTATGTTTTACTATTTTCTACATTGTGGAATAATAGTGAAGACATCATAACTATGAAATAGCACACATGGAATCATGTACAGTAGTAACCAAAAAAGTGTTAATAAATAAAAATATTTTGAATATTTTTGATTCTTCAAAGTAGCCACCCTTTGCCTTGATGACACGTTTGCACACTCTTGGCATTCTCTCAACCAGCCTCATGAGGAATGTTTTTCCAACAGTCTTGAAGGAGTTCCCACATATGCTGAGCACTTGTTGGCTGCTTTCCCTTCGCTCTGCGGTCCAAGTCATCCCAAACCATCTCAATTGGGTTGAGGTCAGGTCATCTGATGGTCAAATAGCCCTTACGCAGCCTGGAGGTGTGTTTTGGGTCATTGTCCTGTTGAAAAACAAATGTTAGTCCCACTAAGCACAAACCAGATGGGATGGCGTATCACTGCAGAATGCTGTGGTAGCCATGCTGGTTAAGTGTGCATTGAATTCTAAATAAATCACAGACAGTGTCACCAGCAAGCACCCCGACACCATCACACCTCCTCAGTGCTTCACGGTGGGAACCACACATGCAGAGATCATCCGTTCACCTAAACTGTGTCTCATAAAGACACGGCGGTTGTAACCAAAAACTCAAATTTGGATTTAGACTAAAGGACAGATTTCCACCGGTCTAATGTCCATTGCTTGTGTTTCTTGGCCCAAATAAGTATCTTCTTCTTATTGGTGTCGTTTAGTAGTGGTTTCTTCTAAGCAATTTGACCACGAAGGCCTGATTCTCGCAGTCTTCTCTGAACAGTTGATGTTGAGATGTGTCTGTTAGTTGAACTCTGTGAAGCATTTATTTGGGCTGCAATCTGAGGTGCAGTTAACTCTAATGAACGTATCCTCTGCAGCAGAGGTAACTCTGGGTCTTCCTTTCCTGTGGCGGTCCTCATGAGAGAGCCAGTTTCAACATAGCGCTTGATGGTTTTTGCGATTGCACTTGAAGAAACTTGAAGAAACTTTTCGCCATTAACTGACCTTCATGTCTTAAAGTAATGATGGACTGTCGTTTCTCTTTGCTTATTTGAGCTGTTCTTGCCATAATATGGACTTGGTCTTTTACCAAATAGGGCTTCCTTCTGGATACCACCCCTACCTTGTCACAACACAACTGATTGGTTCAAACGCATTAAGAAGGAAAGAAATTCCACAAATTAACTTTTAACAAGGCATACTTGTTAATTGAAAGGCATTCCAGGTGACTACCTCATGAAGCTAGTTGAGAGAATGCAAAGTGTGTGCAAAGCTGTCATCAAGGCAAAGGGTGGCTACTTTGAAGAATCTCAAATATAAAATATATTTTGATTTGTTTAACATTTTTTGATTACTACATGATTCCATTTGTGTTATTTCATAGTTTTGATGTCTTCGTTATTATTCTACAATGTAGAAAATAGTACAAATAAAGTAAAAACCTTGAATGAGTAGGTGTGTCCAAACTTTTGACTGGTACTGTAGATTCATACTAAATATGCTGTGTGAATTTAGCCTATGTCATTAAGGACAAATGTACAACAAATGATGATACACACACACACAGAGACACAAACACACACACGTGCACTCATATTCTGCAACGGTCTAAAGTACTTAAGTAAAAATACTTTAAAGTACTACTTAAGTAGTGTGTTGGAGTACCTGTACTTTACTATTTATTTTTTGGAGTGTGACCCTGGCTATCCATAAAAAAATGTTTTTTAATTGTGCTGTCTGGTTTGCTTAATATAAGGAATTTGAAATAATTTATACTTTTACTTTTGATACTTAACTATATTTAAAACCAAATACTTTTAAACTTTTACTCAAGTAGTATTTTCCTGGGTGACTTTCACTTTTACTTGAGCCCTTTTATTTTAAGGTATCTTTACTTTTACTCAAGTATGACAAGAAAGAAGACTTTTAGGAGTGATGCCTACAGCAGCACTCCTACATATATGAGCCTGGGCATTTCCCAGCCGTGCCTCCCTGCTTATAGAGGCCTTCTATATCAGCAGAAAAAGAAGGGCATCCAGAGAAAGGAGCGCATAGCAGCACCTGCCGCCATGCCCGCCAGTAGCCCCAGTGCCACCTGTTCTCCTATGCCATCGTATGGGTCTCTCTGGATCAGTATGTGGTGGGTACCTGAGAGAGATGGAGGGTGAGACAGGAGGCTGAATATATGGTGTACTACTGTATACAGGAGCATAGGTGAATATATGAGTGTGTTTTATCAGAATTTTCAGATTTGATATAACCAGGATAGTTCTCAACAACTGATTTCAGGGAGTCTTGGAAAGGATTGCTAGATTCACACTGTTTACTTGCTGACATCAGTCATATTCACTAGGCACCAAACGGAAGAAAACGGACTGAAACGGGGAGGGACTACCTGAACTTGTGATAAGCAATTTTTTGTTTTTTATTGCAAAAAGTTTTGCTACGGTGTGCAGTAATGAATATGACCCAGAGCTCGGGTGTGTTGTCTGTACCTGATCCAGGAGCCAGGTAGATGGTGTTGTGGCCGTCCATTGGGACGGACGGGTAGGAGTCGTTATATGGGTCATACACAAACTGGAAAGGATAAGAAGATAAGATAAGGCTAGGGATAAAACAAGAATGTCCTCTGAGCATCCCAATAAGCATTGATCATATACTGTATGATATGGGTATATGGATATGGGATATATTGATACAGTACTCAGTGGTGCACGTTGTAGAAATATACTGGGTTACTTACTGGGTTTCGTCTCACCTCTAGAATTGTCAATTTCCACGCTCTGTAAAAACAGAATGGGAAAATGAGAAAGAAAGGGAGAATTAGAGAGTGAGAGAGAAATAATGTGTACTGTAAAACCGAGGGAGTGTGTTTGTGTGTTTGTGTGTGTGTGTTTGTGTGTGCGTGCATGCATGCGTGTGCGCGTGCGTGTGTGTGTGCGTGCGCGTGTGAGGGAAAGAGAAAGGGTATAGACTCACAGTGCCTCGTCCTCACTGTTGGCACACAGGATCACTGTGGTACTGTCTCCAAGCTGCACCACCACCAGGTTTTCCCTGGGGTGGTTCTCTGGGGGAGAGAGACCTGCACAACAACAGAGACAGCTAGGGTTACACACACATACACACATTTACACACACATTATTAGGGTGTCCATATTTGGACAGCCTCAGTATAAACTGGTGTTGTGTCAGTCTAATATGGACACCGTACATTTCAATGCTTTATTTGGGTCCACAGCAAAGGCACAATCTTTTGTAGGTCAATAAAGATATTTGGACTCCACGTTCTTTCTGTAATAAAGAATACAGCACGTCTCAAGAAACTCTGGTCAAAAGTAGTGCGCAATAAGCCCAGGGAATAGGTTGCCATTTCGGACGCATCCATTGTCTGTTGAACACCCCAATCTTTCCATACACTCCCTCCTCACCTGCACACTCCAGGCCAGACTTGACGCTCACACAGCTGGTCTTGAGGCCCACTCGGTGCTCAAATTCTCGCCTACTGTCCGTCTTGTAGAAGGCCAGGGTTCCATCGATCCACAGGTCACACCAATTCAGCTTCCAGTGTTTTAGGATAGAGGCTGACGGAAGTAAGTAAGAGATGGCGGTAAGGAAGAGATGGAAGAGGAAGAGATAAGGAAGAGATGGAGGGAGGAAAGGAGAGAGGGAGGGGGGAGATGGAGTGTGAAGTGGAGTAGAGTTGGGGTTAGTTTATGATGTCTAGTTTTCCAATCGGTCAGGTCGACTTTGACAACTGTGTATACTTTTATTTAGTTTATCCACATACTGAAATGCTCCAGCTATTTCATTTATTCACATTAACTGAAATGCACCGTCAGCCAGATTCTGTCTCAATTCAGCACATACCCATTTTAGTCAATGATTCTGTAGTGGGTAGACCTACAGCCATTTGAAGTGTTTTTTATTTATATGGGTGAAGCTCTAAATCCGTTGTTGTTTTTCTCCGGTGGTTCAATCCCCAGTGGTTGGCTTGTGGCCTGTCTGTGTGAGTCACTGATTCGCTAACGCTCATTAGATTATGGCCAGGCTGTACAAGTAGAGTGAGGATTGGAATTTCATAACAATCGTAACATTCACCTTCTAGAATGATTCTGATCTTATTTTAAAATCCAAATCAATCGATCTTGATGGCATCAACAGTCTTAAGAACATGGGAGAACAGTTTTTGGAGCGAGTGGCATGGACTGCGGATGGGATAAAAGATTTCTACAGACCTCACATGCCACTTAACCTGTCTTTCAAAGTGTATTATATAGTGCTGATATCACTCTTATACTAGTGCCCCACACAACTTCTTATGCTTTGTTTAGCCGTTGAGGTCTACACTTGGTAAAGATAGTACCTGTAATGGCTAAGGCTGTATCCAAGACCAAAACATGTAGACACTAGGTTAGACTACAACATGACATTATTCGAGAGACATTGAAGCTACAGTACTCACTCTGTCTCCAGAGCCAGCCTGACTTCAGTAGAGCCATGGGTACGGTCAGTGAGCTGTCCACAACACAATTCCTCACCCCAAATAATATGTTTGTGACAGGAGTGTTTGTTCTGTGTATGTTGAGAGTTTGTTCTTGGTTGAGGAGCTGTCTGCAGAGAGACAGAGGGACGTACGGTGCCTTTATTTTGCTTCTGGCCCACACGTCTAATCTGAGAGCGAGAGGCGGAGACGGGGGCTGAACTAGATAATTTGGGATTAGGGGGCCTGGATTGGCCACACCTTTTCTCCTGACTCATCTACTTCTTCCCTCTCGGACTGGAATGTTCTCACTTCCTGTCTCCTCCACCTCCTCTTCTTACTCTGCTTTGCCTCTATTTATATTTTATGTATCATCTCATCTGCCTTTAGGAACTAGGGTTATTAGACTACTGCATATGTTGATAGTGTGTAGTGAAAAAGGCATACCACACTAACACACCTTAATCCCTGCATGAATTAGATAACTGTTTGTAACGGCGTTCCTCTTCCTCTTCATCCGAAGAGGAGGAGCAGGGATTGAACCAAAATGCAGCTTCGTGATATGACATGATATTTATTGAACAAGACAAAAACGAACTATACTTGAATAACTAACAAAAATAACAAACGACGTAGACGAACCTGAACATAAGAACTTACATGACACGAAGAACGCATGAAACAGGAACAGACTACATAAACCGAACAAACAAACAAACCGAAACAGTCCCGTGTGGCGCAACGTACATAGACACAGGAGACAACCACCCACAAACAAACAATGTGACACCACCTACCTTAATATGATTCTCAATCAGAGGAGATGAAAACCACCTGCCTCTAATTGAGAACCATATCAGGTACCCATTAAACCAACATAGAAACACAACACATAGACTGCCCACCCAAACTCACGTCCTGACCAACTAACACATACAAAACTAACAGAAAACAGGTCAGGAACGTGACACTGTTACAGTTTCTTTGGGTCACTGGTGAGAACTTTTTTTTTGACCAGACCACTGGGCTAAAGTTTGACCAGCCCATCTGGCATTTTCTCAAACTGCCCTATGGCCAGTCCGTTTCTGCTTCCTGTTTAAGCTCAGATGCACTTGTGACCCGAGTATTCTTGAGTCACTGTTGTAATATCATTATGAAAGCTGTTAAAGTATTTTCACAAGCAGAAATGTGGGTCTGCTGAGAAAGAAGTCATGATGCCAATTATATGACGTGAACCCAGTGGAAATGCTAAGGCGTATCAGATTGATTCAGTAGGGAATCACCTTGGCTCTATTTTAAACCTTACTAGAAGACTGTCTATTCCCTCCAAGTGAGCCAATCCCATGGAGGTATAATGATGACCTCATTTCTGTTGCCTGTATCATGGACACTGCCTCAGGTCAGTGCATTATATAGAGGGTTTGAGTTTGAGATGGTTAGAATGATCTGGATACAGACAATTAGAAATTGCAAAACAATATCAATAACTGTATTTACAGAAGTACGAAACAATATCAATAACTGTATTTATAGAAGTATACATACATTAGGTATTTATAGATGCATTATTACTAATCATACTGTAATATTTCACAACGAATGCCTTTATAACATAGTCCATCCCTGCCATGGTGGAACTGGGAATTTTGGGAAGTTGAAGCTCATTTACTGCAGGGAATATTCTGGAAGTTGAAGCTCATTTATTACATTCCTACACTATTTAAAAACTCTAAAATGCTATTTGGAGAACAGCAAAAACAAGCACATATCAAATCAAATTGCTTACTTACAAGCCCTTTAACCAACAATGCAATTTTAAGAAAAATATGTGTTAGGTAGAAAATAGATAAGTAAGAAATAAAAATAGAAGAGCAGCAGTAAAATAACAGTAGCAAGGCTATATACAGGGGTCACCAGTACATAGTCAATGTGCGAGGGCACAGGTTAGTCGAGGTAATTGAGGTAATATGTACATGAGGTAGAACTAAAGTGACTATGCATAGATAATATCCAAGGAGAAGCAGCAGCGTAAAAGAGGGTGTAGGGGGGTTGTTCAGGAGTCTTATGGCTTGGGGGTAGAAGCTGTTAAGAAGCCTTTTGGACCTAGACTTGGCGCTCCGGTAATGCTTGCAGTGCGGTAGCAGAGAGAACAGTCTACAGTTGAAGTCGGAAGTTTACATACACCTTAGCCAAATACATTTCAACTCAGTCTTGTAATCCTAATAAAAATTCCCTGCCTTAGGTCAGTTAGGATCACACTTTGTATTAAGAATGTGAAATGTCAGAAAAATAGTAGAGAGAATGATTCATTTCAGCTTTTATTTCATTCATCACATTCCCAGTGGGTCAGAAGTTTACATACACACGATTAGTATTTGGTAGCATTGCCTTTAAATTGTTAAACTTGGGTCAAACGTTTCGGGTAGCCTTCCACAAGCTTCCCACAATAAATTGGGTGAATTTTGGCCCATTCCTCCTGACTGAGCTGGTGTAACTGAGGCCTCCTTGCTTGCACACCCTTTTTCAGTTCTGCTCACAAATTTTCTATGGGATTGACGTCAGGGTTTTGTGATGGCCACTCCAATACCTTGACTTTGTTGTCCTTAAGCCATTTTGCCACAACGTTGTAAGTATGATTGGGGTAATTGTCCATTTGGAAGACCCATTTGTGTACAAGCTTTAACTTCCTGACTGATGTCTTGAGATGTTGCTTCAATATATCCACATCATTTTCCTACCCCATGATGCCATCTATTTTGTGAAGTGCACCAGTCCCTCCTGCAGCAAAGCACCCCTACACATGATGCTGCCACCCCCGTGCTTCACGGTTGGGATGGTATTCTTCGGCTTGCGAGCATCCCCCTTTTTCCTCCAAACATAACGATGGTCATTATGGCCAAACAGTTCTATTTTTGTTTCATCAGACCAGAGGACATTTCTCCAAAAAGTACAATCTTTGTCCCCATGTTCAGTTGCAAACCGTAGTCTGGCTTTGTTATGGCGGTTTTGGAGCAGTGGCTTCTTCCTTGCTGAGCGGCTTTTCAGGTTATGTCGATATAGGACTCGTTTTACTGTGGATATAGATACTTCTCTACCCGTTTCCTCCAGCATCTTCACAAGGTCCTTTGCTGTTGTTCTTGGATTGATTTGCACTTTTCGCACCAAAGTACGTTTATCTCTAGGAAATATAACGCGTATCCTTCCTGAGCGGTATGACGGCTGCGTGGTCCCATGGTGTTTATACTTGCGTACTATTGTTTGTACAAATGAACGTGGTACCTTCAGGCGTTTTGAAATTGCTCCCAAGGATGAACCAGACTTGTGGAGGTCTACAATTTTTTTTCTGAGGTCTTGGCTGATTTCTTTTGATTTTCCTATGATGTCAAGCAAAGAGGCACTGAGTTTGAAGGTAGGCCTTGAAATACATCCACAGCTACACCTCCAATTGACTCAAATGATGTCAATTAGCCTATCAGAAGCTTCTAAAGCCATGACATAATTTTTAGGAATTTTCCAAGCTGTTTAAAGGCACAGTCAACTTAGTGTATGTAAACTTGTGACCCACTGGAATTGTGATACAGTGAATGTACACTCACCACGCTGCGCTTTGGTCCAGTTCTTTTGACGGCCGTGACACTGTAAACAATTGTTGGAAAAATGACTTGTGTCATGCACAAAGTAGATGTCCTAACTGACTTGCCAAAACTATAGTTTGTTAACAAGAAATTTGTGGAGTGGTTTAAAAACAAGTTTTAATGACTCCAACCTAAGTGTATGTACACTTCCGACTTCAACTGTAAGTTGACAATTTTCAGGGCCTTCCTCTGACACCGGCTAGTATAGAGGTCCTGGATGGCAGGCAGCTTGGCCCCAGTGATGTACTGGTCCGTATGCACTACCCTCTGTAGTGCCTTGCGGTTGGAGGCTGAGCAGTTGCCGTACCGGCAGTGATGCAACCAGTCAAGATGCTCTCGATGGTGCAGCTGTAGAACTTTTTGAGGATCTGAGTACCAATGCCAAATCTTATCAGTCTCCTGAGGGGGAATAGGCTTTGTCATGCCCTCTTCATGACTTTCTTGGTGTTTTGGGATCATGATAGTTTGTTGGTGATGTGGGCACCAAGGAACTTGAAGCTCTCTACCTGCTCCACTACAGCCCCGTCAATGAGAATGGGGGCGTGCTCAGTCCTCCTTTTCCTGTAGTCCACAATCATCTCATTTGTCTTGATCATGTTGAGGGAGAGGTTGTTAACCTGGCACCACACGGCCAGGTCTCTGACCTCCTCCCTTTAGGCTATCTCATTGTTGTCGGTGATCAGGCCTACCACTGTTGTGTCATCGGCAAACTTAATGATGATGTTGGAGTGGTGCCTGGCCTGCAGTCATGTAGTCAATGAATAGTCAATGAATGTAGTCTGTAGTCTGTAGTCAATGAATAGCATTTTCACGATGGTATTCATTTTGTCCAGGTGGGAAAGGGCAGTGTGGAGTGCATTAGAGATAGCATCATCTATGGATCTGATCTGTTGTATGCAATTTTGAATGGGTCAAGGGTTTCCGGGATACTGGTGTTGATGTGAGCCATGACCAGCCTTTCAAAGCACTTAATGGCTACAGACATGAGTGCTACAGGTCGGTTGTCATTTAGGCAGGTTACCTTAGTGTTCTTGGGCACAGGGACTATGCTGGTCTGCTTGAAACATGTTGCCATTACAGACTCAGTCAGGAACAGGTTGAAAATGTCAGTGAAGACACTTGCCAGTTGGTCAGCGCATGCTCGGAGTACACGTCCTGGTAATCCGTCTGGCCCTGCGGCCTTGTGAATGTTGACCTGCTTAAAGGTCTTACTCACATCGGCTACGGAGAGCGTGATCACACAGTCGTTCGGAACAGCTGATGCTCTCATGCATGCTTCAGTGTTGCTTGCCTCAAAGCGAGCATATAAGTAATTTAGCTTGTCTGGTAGGCTCGTATCACTGGACAGCTCACGGCTGTGCTTCCCTTTGTAGTCTGTAATAGTTTGCAAGCCCTGCAACATCCGACGAGCGATGGAGCCAGTGTAGTACGATTCAATAGCTTTGTGCGGATGTTGCCTCTAATCCATGGCTTCTGCTTGGGGTATGTACGAACTGTCACTGTACAGACGATGTCATTGATGCACTTATTGTTACGGTGGTGTAAGGGAGGCGAAGTCAGGTGCAGGAGAGCAGAGTAGAGTAAACAGGCGCACTTTTATTCCGTTCAACAATAGCTACAAAAAATGACATAAGTGCCCAAAAACACGGAACATAAACTATAAAAGTATTGCGCATGAACATACACCATTAACAATTAACAATTACACACAAAGACATGATGGGGAACTGTCACGAGCGTCGTCTTGAAAATGACCGGACCAAGGTGCAGTGTGGTCAGCGTACATTTTTTCTTAATTTTTTTAATGTCGCCAACAAAACAATAAACAACAAAAACGAACGTGAAGCTCCGTAAGGCTATACATGCATACACGAAGACAACAACCCACAAATGAGAAAAGGAAAAAAGGCTGCCGAAGTATGATTCCCAATCAGAGACAACGATAGACAGCTGTCCCTGATTGAGAATCATACCGGCCAAAAACAAAGAACCAGAAAGCATAGACTTTCCCACCCGAGTCACACCCTGACCAAACAAACATAGAGAATAAAAGGATCTCTACGGTCAGGACGTGACAGTACCCCCCCCAAAGGTGCGGACTCCGGCCGCAAACCTGACACTATAGGGGAGGGTCCGGGTGAGCATCTATCTTGGTGGCGGCTCCGGTGCGGGACGCAGACCCCGCTCCACCTCTGGCTCCCCCCACTTTGGTGGCGCCTCTGTTGCGGGGACCCTCGTCGCCAATCCCGGACTGGGGACCCTCTCCGCAGGCCCCGGACTGGGAACCCTCGCCGCAGGCCCCGGACTGGGGACCCTTGCCGCAGGCCCCGGACTGGGGACCCTCGCTGCAGGCCCCGGACTGGGAACCCTCTCCGCAGGCTCCGTACAGGAGACCGTCGCTGGAGGCTCCGGACCGGAGACCGTCGCTGCAGGCTCCGGACTGGAGACTGTCGCTGCAGGCTCCGGACTCACCAGGCTGGGGAGACCTACTGGAGGCTTGGTTCTGGGAGCAGGCACAGGACTCACCAGGCTGGGGAGACATACTGGAGGCCTGGTCCATGGAGCAGGCACAGGTCGAACCGGGCTGTGGGGGAGCACTGGAGATCTGGTGCTTAAAGCTGGCACCACTCGTCCTGGCTGAATGCCCACTTTGGCCCGGCATGTGCAGAGCGCAGGCACAGAACGCACTGGGCTGTGATAGCACACCGGAGACACAGTGCGCAGAGCCGGCGCAGGATACCCTGGACCGAAGAGGCGCACCGGAGACCAGGAGCGCTGTGCTGGCACAATCCGTCCTGGCTGAATGCCCCCTCTAGCATGACACATGCGGAGAGCTGGCTCAGAGCACACCGGGCTGTGAATGCGCACTGGAGACACCATGCGCTTCACCGCATAACATGGTGCCTGACCAGTACCACGCTCCCTACCGTGAGCACGGGGAGTTAGCTCCGCCAACCGCCCCGTGTGCCCCCCAAATGTTTTTGGGGGGATTGGCTTCCCGGTCTTCCTTGCCAGCCGTGACCCTGTGTAACGCTGGTCCCCTTTTCTCTCTGCTTCCGCCTCCCTCGCTGCTTCCACCTGCTTCCACAGCAGGCAATCCTTTCCAGCCAGGATCTCCTCCCACATCCAGGATCCTGTTATGAGAATTATATTCTCAATATTCATAAACTCAATTCAATTAACTACTCAGCTTGAAACCCAGCATTTGTAGGAAACTGGTTGAAATGCATCAGACGGAGGCCCAGCTACAATAGTCAGCAAAGTTTATTTACGAGAGCGCTCCTTATCATTTCCTGTACATTGGTCTATATACCTCACATTTCATCATAAATGTCCCTCCTCCTCTCAGAAACAATGACAATATAGTTCACAAGTCTTCTTCTCATACATTGTCTGCCACCTGTTATTCAATCTACTACAAGCCCAAGGTCTCTCCCCTCCCTGGGTGGGGACAGAATGTCCCGAAAGGAACACATTAGTGAATCTTGTCTGTCGATAGCTCCTCTTATCTCATACATTGTCTCACACTTGCACCCTGCTTACATACTAAAAAGGAACAAAAAGTCCTTGTCCTAATTTTGACTAAAACTACACACATCAGATTTATAGATGTAGGATTCTAATAAATTTCATACAATCATACAATGACAGGGTAGAATTCTGTTAGTTATAGTTCTACGTTAAATGTATACATCATTTAGTCATTATTCATAAAATTCATAACAGATCCCTTTCCTTCCAGAATGTCTTCCCATATCCACTCTGTCTGCTCCTCCCGGCCACGCTGCTTGGTCCGTTTGTGGTGGGATGTTCTGTCACGAGCGTCGTCTTGAAAATGACCGGACCAAGGTGCAGTGTCGTGTGTAAATTTTTTCTTAATTTTTTTAATGTCGCCAACAAAACAATAAACAACAAAAACGAACGTGAAGCTCTGTAAGGCTATACATGCATACACGAAGACAACAACCCACAAATGAGAAAAGGAAAAAAGGCTGCCTAAGTATGATTCCCAATCAGAGACAACGATAGACAGCTGTCCCTGATTGAGAATCATACCCGGCCAAAAACAAAGAACCAGAAAGCATAGACTTTCCCACCCGAGTCACACCCTGACCAAACAAACATAGAGAATAAAAGGATCTCTACGGTCANGGCCAAAAACAAAGAACCAGAAAGCATAGACTTTCCCACCCGAGTCACACCCTGACCAAACAAACATAGAGAATAAAAGGATCTCTACGGTCAGGGCGTGACAGGAACAGAGGACTAAATACATGTAGATTGATTGGGGAATGAAAACCAGGTGTGTATGGAACAAGACAAAACAAATGGACATATGAAAAATGGAGCGGCGATGGCTAGAAAGCCGGTGACGTCGATCGCCGAACGCCGCCCGAACAAGGAGAGAAGCCGACTTCAGCGGAAGTCGTGACACTTATTGATGAAGAGTGACTAATGTGGTGTACTCCTCAATGCCATCATAAGAATCCCGGAACATATTCCAGTCTGTGCTAGCAAAACAGTCCTGTAGCTTAGCATCTGCGTCAAATTCTAAGCAATACACGCCTGACCAGCAAAGCAAACTGTCTGGCACTGTCTCTGAGCTCTGCTTTCTTAAAGTGAGAGAAAGGGGCGCAGGCTGACAGCTTCTCTCCGAGCGATTTAATCGGGATTGGAATGATTTTAGTCTACATTTTTGTAGTCTACTTTTACATTTTTTGTTCTTGAGCTAGGGTATGTCAGCATACCCTGCCAAAGCAAACTGAAGCCCCTGTCTCAGGGTTTGACCTTGAACCGGACTCTATTTATTCTCTCTGTACACTCCGTGGCCACTAGATGGTCCTATTCCTACCCCTACCACACACTATTGTATTAACGATCATGGTCAGCAAAGTCAGCAGTGACCCACTGAGTTCCATGACATTAAATGACATAACATGACAGTCCCTCAACATTCATCATAGCCCACCAAATGCATTTCTCTACTAGTGTGTTCTGTAGGATATTGTAGGATACTGGGACTATTACTCAATCAGAGGTCAATGGTACTAGATGTTGGTGACAGTAGCCCTATGTTTAGAGTGTAAGTGTTTTTAGACACAGCCCACCAACTTCCTGTCCTGTTAAGATAACAGGCCTTCTTTAACCCAATCCACTGGCCTGCCTGAAATAACACTGACTTCCAGCTGTTTGGAAAGCCCTCTGTCCAAAGGGGCTACATAAAGCATGTCATATGTCAATAACATTCATGACAGCTAGTGTCTTGACAATTATCTCAACAATCATGATGACACAAACCAATGTGTGGTTCAGCTAATTTGCTTGGTAAAACACCAGCCAACTTGTAAAATAACCATTTGACATTATACCACATCAGCTGTCACCTATTATGACATTATTATGACAGCAAGCAATTATATGGCTTCTAGGAAAGAGTGCTCAAGTCAAGTCATTCTGTAAACTGCACAGGCCTATCACATTACTTGTGGTGATAAAAGCAGAATTAGACTGCAGGGTCTGCAAATGTCATTAGATTTCAGAAGACTGTGCTCTCTGCAAATTAACACTTACAGTTGAAGTTGGAAGTTTACATACACCTTAGCCAAATACATTTCAACTCATTTTTTTACAATTCCTGACATTTAATCCTAGTTAAAATTCCCTGCCTTAGGTCAGTTAGGATCACCACTTTATTTTAAGAATGTGAAATGTCAGAATAATAGTAGAGAGAATGATTCATTTCAGCTTTTATTTCATTCATCACATTTCCATTGGGTCAGAAGTTTACATACACTCAATTAGTATTTGGTAGCATTGCCATTCAATTGTTTAACCTGGGTCAAACATTTCGGGTAGCCTTCCACAAGCTTCCCACAATAAGTTGGGTGAATTTTGGCCCATTCCTCCTGACAGAGCTGGTGTAACTGAGTCAGGTTTGTAGGCCTCCTTGCTCGCACACGCTTTTTCAGTTTTGCCAAGAAATTTTCTATAGGATTGAGGTCAGTGCTTTATGATGGCCACTCCAATACCTTGACTTTGTTGTCCTTAAGCCATTTTGCCACAACTTTGGAAGTATGCTTGTGGTCATTGTCCATTTGGAAGACCCATTTGCGACCAAGCTTTAACTTCCTGACTGATGTCTTGAGATGTTGCTTCAATATATCCACATCATTTTCCTACCTCATGATGCCATCTATTTTGTGAAGTGCACCAGTCCCTCCTGCAGCAAAGCACACCCTCAACATGATTCTGCCACCCCCGTGCTTCACGGTTGGGATGGTGTTCTTCGGCTTGCAAGCATCCCCCTTTTTCCTCCAAACATAACGATGGTCATTATGGCCAAACAGTTCTATTTTTGTTTCATCAGACCAGAGGACATTTCTCCAAAAAGTACAATCTTTGTCCCCATGTGCAGTTGTAAACCGTAGTCTAGCTTTGTTATGGCGGTTTTGGAGCAGTGGCTTCTTCCTTGCTGAGCGGCCTTTCAGGTTATGTCGATATAGGGCTCGTTTTACTGTGGATATAGATACTTTTGTACCTGTTTCCTCCAGCATCTTCACAAGGTCCTTTGCTGTTGTTCTGGGATTGATTTGCACTTTTCGCACCAAAGTACATTCATCTTTAGGAGACAGAACGCGCCTCCTTCCTGAGCGGTATGACGGCTGTGTGGTCCCATGGTGTTTATACTTGCGTACTATTGTTTGTACAGATGAACGTGGTACCTTCAGGCATTTGGAAATAGCGCCCAAGAATGAACCAGACTTGTGGAGGTCAACAATTGTTTTCTGAGGTCTTGGCTGATTTATTTTGATTTTCCCATGATGTCAAGCAAAGAGGCACTGAGTTTGAAGGRAGGCCTTGAAATACATCCACAGGTACACCTCCAGTTGACTCAAATGATGTCAATTAGCCTATCAGAAGCTTCTAAAGCCACGACATAATTTTCTGGAATTTTCCAATCTGTTTAAAGGCACTTTAAACTTAGTGTATGTAAACTTCTGACCCATTGGAATTGTGATACAGTGAATTGTATGTGAAATGATCTGTCTGTAAACAATTGTTGGAAAAATGACTTGTGTCATGCACAAAGTAGATGTCCTAACCGACTTGCCAAAACTATAGTTTGTTCACAAGAAATTTGTGTAGTGTTTGTAAAACGAGTTTTAATGACTACAACCTAAGTGTATGTAAACTTCTGACTTCAACTGTACCTGCTGCTAGCTCACCTCACATCAAACCCTTACACCAAACTAGTCAAGGTAACTTAATAGATTCTTTGTCTGGTGTGTTTATCTTCAGTTGCCACTGTAAAGCTTGGCCCTAAATTCTGTCCCTTTAATTAACCTCCTGGTAGCTTTCTGGGGCTGAGGCTTTTGAGTTTTTGTTAAGTTTGGTATTTTGGGGTATTTTATTAGGATCCCCATTAGCTGTTGCAAAAGCAGCAGCTACTCTTCCTGGGGTCCACACAAAACATGACATAATACAGAACATTAACAGACAAGAACAGCTCAAGGACAGAACTACATCAAATTGTTTTTTAAAGGCACACACAGCCTACATATCAATACATACACACAAACTATCTAGGTCAAATAGGGGAGAGGCGTTGTGCCGTGAGGTGTTGCTTTATCTGTTTTTTAGTTGAAATAAGCAAGTACTAGCAGAATTTGGGATGTGGTTGGTTGCATAAATGGGGCGGCAGGGTAGCCTAGTGGTTAGAGCGTTGGACTGGTAACCAAAAGGTTGCAAGATCGAATTCCTGAGCTCACAAGATAAAAATCTGTCGTTCTGCCCCTGAGCAAGGCAGTTAACCCACTGTTCCTAGGCTGTCATTGAAAATAAGATTTTTTTCCTAACTGACTTGCCTAGTTAAATAAAGGTATAACAAAACAGGTTAGAATTTGGTTTTCTGTTGACTTGCCATGTTTGTCTGATTCTATAAAACTCAGTCAAACTATCAAAAAAAGTGGGATTCCCACTGTTTGTGGGAATCATACAAAACATATTATAGTGCTATTATGTCCATCACTCATGATTGCCACGGCAATGGTGAAAACACAACAGAGCTCAAAAGGCAGGTATGCCAAGTATGTTTTGCAAAGTCATCTGGCACAAATCTCCAATATTTCTTATAGGAAAAACTCCCTGCTATTGTCATGCTCATTCTATAGTGCAAAGGTATTCAACTCTTAGCCTACGAGGCCCGAAGCCCGCTGGTTTTCAGTTCTACCTGATAATTAAATGGAATGGAATAAATGGAACGGAGTCAAACATGTTGTTTCCATATGTTTGATGATACCCTTACATTTATTCCATTCCAGCCATTACAATGAGCCCGTCCTCCTATAGCTCCTCACCCCAGCCTCCTCTGGTAGCGAGACTTCCGAATTGGTCTCTGTTTGACAATCACCTATAAGAAAAAGTTCCTCCCATTGTGTTTGCAAGGTTTTACCCAAGACAGTACAATATGAAGACAGAAACTGATTTTCCAATAGATAACGCTTGTAGGCGATGTTCTGGCGACGTTGGCTAGCTAAGATCATGCGCATAAACAGTCATCTGTTCTAACGGTCGTCTCGCGCTGAACTGCGCATATGCAGACCGTCAAATCAAGGCTCTCCTTCAATATAAAGTTGTTTTTGACGAAAGCTTGTCAGTTTGAAAATAACTTCTCTAAATTACTTCACAAACCCCAAACACCGGCCGGGTCTGCTTGGTCTGCTTCGCAAGCGTTCCCGGAAGTATCGCGATGTTGCGCCTCTGGGTTTAGAAACTCGGTGGTTTTACTGCCACTCTGATACCTCTCCTTTGCGCTCTCAATATTCCCATCCCCCCACTTTGTGTGGATGTCGACGTTACCAAAACGCTACTTAGAGAACCCACCGAAGTAAACCTTGGAGAAAACTGCCAGCACTGATCAAGGGAAAACAGTGACAACACCGAACTCAGCATAGAATTAAAGGCAAGGTGCTCCACGATAACAAATTCCCGTTGACATTTGGTGAGTTTGATATTATAACGTAATCTAATATTTTAGACAGATGTGTCCTGAGAATGTAAATATTTAGATTTGCTATGCATATATAAAATATGTAATGGTCATGCATGGTTGAAAATATTACAGATGGATAGACTAGGCTACACGTTGCACGCCATAGATCCAAGGGCAAAGAAAACAAGACAATAGTGTTTGTGTGTAGCATTGCGGTTTGATGTGTGCAACAATGTAGCCTTATCGCGGTAGCAACGGCTTTGGATCTAAAGGATGCATTGTAAAACATGACAGGGACTGAGAGTGAGTGCAAAGGAATTGCTGCCGACCTCTTGTCCCGGCTATACAATTTTCCTACTGATGCAGCAGCAGCATTTCGGCTGTTGGTAAAGGTTCGTGCTGCTCAAAATGGTGTCGGGACGTTGAATGTGTGACATAAAAAAAACAAGTACATTTCAGAGCGCTGTAATTATTTCAGGACCGCGTCCACATGATAGAGAGGACAGATAGGGGAAACTATTTATTTCACTTTCTCACATCAGCTGAATCCTAGTCAATCTTTCAGTTTGATATAGGACAAGAGCTGACATTCATTGATTCATTGTAGACCTATGCGTGCAATAGCTGCCGGGGAAATGTTTTGTTATTACTTTTCTCTATTTGCGGTGGTGATTATGCTTTTGTAAAGTAGGCAAGTACGATAGGCCTATGATCAAATCTAAACTGCTCAGTGATAATAATAAAAAGCCGAATATTCATAATATAAGCATGAATAATACAAATGATACTGTAATAACACTACAATATAATAAGAATAATACCACAAATATTGTAGTTGTGATTTTCATTTTGAAGGAACAGATCACTAGCCAATAGCCTGTTGCATGTCCAAACAATTCATATTTTGAAAAATGTAGATGTCATTTGCTGCTGCTTTAGAGAGGATGAACAATCGTTAACAAAACCAAATATGTTGGTTTATTGACAATGCACATTGCTTTAGGACTTTAAAACCATGATTTAGGCCTGTGTAGGCTTGCCACCTTTGTGCATCTGAAATGGCACCCTATCCCTACATAGTACACTACGTTTGACTAGAGCCTTAAGGGGATGTTGGGGCTAGGGGTATAGGGTGCCATTTTGGATGCACACCTTGTGTTGGGTTGGTAACACCCCATTATTGTTCTGGAAGGAAAGGATGGACTGGCATGAGTGTCATCTTTATATTGTTGATGTTGATTGATGAAGCCTCCGAATCCATATAGACTTGTCTCTTTTGCCTTAGATTTAGTGTAAAAAAATGCAAGCATCTGTATTTGAGATCTATCCCTTTCACTGTGCACTGGTAGCTACACTTGCAGTTACTTATACTTGCAGATACTACAGTTAACCGATGTAGCTGACAGGAAGGGCTAGATAGAGATTTGGGGGTAAATCAACTACTTTCAATGTTGTTTTCAATTGCCAAGTACTGTATCTGCAGCGATATAACCCACTACACTCCTCCTGGCTTTATCAAACCATGGATGTGCTTCACAATCACCCCTTGGGCTCTCCCTGCCTTTACCGACAACACAAGGGAGGGAGCGAGAGAAAATAATGACTGAGCAGAGCAATAGAGGAGAACGAGAGAGAGTGATGCACCAACATGCCCGCGGCTATGACCAACTGAACAATTCCCCTGTCTCTGTCTTTGAAGACACCCCAGGGATGTTGAGGATTTGTTTCTTTGCTGTTTTTTCTTCAAATGTTTTATTTATATCCCACTTTATCTCTCCACGCTGTGCATGTGTCTTTATAGTTGGTTTACCTGAGGCTGATGGGGATCTCCAAAGCTCACTGAGTCATGCAGCAAGGCCTAGGGCAGAGGCACCGAGACTAGTCTAGCTTAATGTCTCAATGTCACAATCCGCTTTTTTTGTGTGGTTTGTTTCACATCTACCATAAAGCAAATCTACAGAGAGGACTTGTAAAAATGTAATGACAACTCAGAGATGACTGCATTGGGTTAGCACTGGACACTGTGAACAGACACATTGGCAATGCAGGGCATTGTGGGAGTTGTAGTCTGGTAGTTTGGTGTGAAAAGGCTCATGCTGTCCTCACCACAGGACTGAAAGTCACATCAAACATGATGCCCCACACGGTCATGAACCTGAAGACATCCTTCAGTGCATCAGGGCCATATTCAATAGGCAAACATTGTGGAACATTTTAGATAGAAATGACATGAATCCCTATTCTACCTGTCAGAGGCATGTTTGTTCTACATAACATATTTCTACCTGAAAGGTCCAGTTCCACTTCGTTGTGGCCTGCAGAACATGTTCCAGGTGAACACTGTGGACTGTGGCTTAGTATTGTGTCGTGCGGGGCAAATCTGCTGCTCCACCATCTGTGAGTGCGGGTGCTGCTGTGTGATCTGCCGGGCTCCAGAGGGCAGTGAGACAAAACACACCACAGAGATGTGGAGCTGCTCCAATATCTGTGGAAAGGCACTTGTTCCCGTTTTAATGTGTCTAAATGGCTGATTTCTTTGTTTAATGATATACCATTTCTCATCGTTTAATGACTAATCGTTTAATGTCTCGTGTAGCTCAGTTGGTAGAGCATGCAAGGGTTGTGGGTTTGATTCCCATGGGGGACCAATACAAAAAAAGTATGAAAATGTATAAGAGCATATGCTAAATGACTAAAATGTAAAAATGACTAAGGCCTACTCTGTTCCACCATGTCATGTTAAAACTGTTGTTTCTGCAAGTCCTTTATCTGGATACGTACATAGTATATTGTAATTAATGTGTTGTTGGCCAGTGGCTAGGCTGTTTGTAGTGAAAGGCGCAGTGCTGTAAAGTTGCTATGAAGTTTTATCCACTAATAGTTAAGATTGGAAGAAGGGGAGCTGATCATTAATCTGTACTTAGGGGAAATTTAATCACGGAGTGAAGGGGAGGGGTCAGGTCAGTAGGAGGAATGGACCCGGCAGTAGGAAGCCAATTGGCTTGTTTCTCAGTCCTCGGGGACAGATGTGTCAGAGGGAATCTGAACTCTCTCTCACCTTAGGTAGCCCCGGGCCGCTGAAACAAGTCTCCACTCACACGCATACTGTCGAACGTGCACAACCCAAACACATGGCAGCAAACACACTTGCATTTGCAACACACACACACACATGCTTTCTCTCTTTCTCTCTCTAATACACGCAAAGTGCACACACTCACACACACTCACACACACACACACACACACTGACTATACAAAACATTAAAAACACCTGCTCTTTCCATTACATAGATTGACCAGGTGAATCCAGGTGAAAGCTATTGTAAGAATATTTCCTATGTTTCTCCCCCTGATTTGCTTTCGGGTCTGTGTTATTGAAGAGTAACATCAACTGCTGACACTGATCTCTTATTGATGTCACGTTAAATCCACTCCAATCAGTGTAGATGAAGGGGAGGAGACAAGTTAAAGAAGGATTTTTAAGCCTTGCGATGTGGATTGTGTATGTGTGCCATTCAGAAGGTGAATGGGTAAGACATAAGCATTTAAGTGCATTTGAACGGGGTATGGTAGTAGGTGCCAGGCGCGCTGGTTTGTGTCAAGAACTACAACGCTGCTTGATTTTTCACGGTTAACCATTTCCCGTGTGTATCAAGAATAATCCACCACTCAAAGGACATCCAGCCAACTTGACACAACTGTGGGAAGCATTGGAGTCAACATGGGCCAGCATCCCTGTGGGTTGAGTCCATGCCCCGATGGGGGGGTGCAACTCAGTATTGGGAAGATTTTCCTAATGTTTGGTATACTCAGTGTGCATAAACACACACACACCTCGAAGTTATGAGGCGTGCAGGCTCACAGTGAATAGAGAAGTCTCTTGGCTGACTGGCTGAGGAATCATTTTCTCCGGGAGGAGAGCCATCTTGAGATGGTTTCTATTCTCAAAATTGAGGAGAGAGAGAAATTGCGATTTCTTGGCGGGTTCTATGCGGGCTCTAGTTAACTAGTGCACTATATAGGAAATAGGGTGCCATTTCCGATGCATCGTGATGCCATCTCTCTCTCCACAGCCCTGCAGTTCCTGTAACTGCTCTGTTTTGCTGTAGTAAAGGAGGCACAAAAAACTCGCCCCTCTCTCTACAGCTGACGTCATGGGTTCACTCCTTTCCTGTCTTCCTCTAACCTCCACATGTTCATTTGAGCCCCTCCCTTCATTTGTGTGCTGTGTTTTGATGCAGAGCTGAGCAGCTGACAGACACAGGGTTATTGTCTACCGGGGAGATCTGCTGGAATGCGTGTACACAATTCTCCGCTGCTGTTTCCGTAGGCCTCCTCCTGTGGAATGATGGAATGTCGGAGTTGTTCTTTTGGAATGTTGTACCTCTGAACCCTGTCGAGGAGGCTGCCAAAGGGTGTGTGGTCGGTGTCTACAATGACTCTGTAACATGCCCATAGGATTAGGGCTGTGGCGGTCACAAAATTTTGCCGGCTGGTGATTGTCAAGCAAATAGCGGTCGGTCTCATGGTAATTGACCATTTAATTAACATAAACACATTTAGCATCTCCTTGCTTCCACACACAGCCTCCAAGCCATTTTAAAAAGTCTAATAAATACAGTTGAAGTCGGAAGTTCACATACACTTAGGTTGGAGTCATTAAAACTAGTTTTTCAACCACTCCACAAATTTCTTGTTAACAAACTATAGTTTTGGCAAGTCGGTTAGGACATCTACTTTGTGCATGACACAAGTCATTTTTCCTACAATTGTTTACAGACAGATTATTTCACTTATAATTCACTGTATCACAGTTCCAGTGGGTCAGAAGTTTACATACACTAAGTTGACTTTGCCTTTAAACAGCTTGGAAAATTCCAGAAAATTATGTAATGGCTTTAGAAGCTTCTGATAGGCTAATTGACATAATTTGAGTCATTTTGGAGGTATACCTGTGGATGTATTTCAAGGCCTACCTTCAAACTCAGTGCCTCTTTGCTTGACATCATGGGAAAATCAAAAGAAATCAGCCCAGACCTCAGAATTGTTTTTGTAGACTTCCACAAGTCTGGTTCATTCTTTGGAGCAATTTCCAAAAGCCTGAAGGTACCACGTTCATCTGTACAAACAATAGTACGCAAGTATAAACACCTTGGGACCACGCAGCTGACGCTTTCTGTTTCCTAGAGATGAACGTACTTTGGTGCGAAAAGTGCAAATGATTCCAAGAACAACAGCAAAGGACCTTGTGAAGATGCTGGAGGAAACGGGTACAAAAGTATCTATATCCACAGTAAAACGAGTCCTATATCGACATAACTTGAAAGGCTGCTCAGCAAGGAAGAAGCCACTGCTCCAAAACCGCCATAACAAAGCCAGACTACGGTTTGCAACTGAACATGTGGACAAAGATTGTACTTTTTGGAGAAATGTCCTCTGGTCTGATGAAACAAAAATAGAACTGTTTGGCCATAATCACCATCGTTATGTTTGGAGGAAAAAGGGGGATGCTTGCAAGCTGAAGAACACCATCCCAACCGTGAAGCACGGGGGTGGCAGCATCATGTTGTGGGGGTGCTTTGCTGCAGGAGGGGCTGGTCCACTTCACAAAATAGATGGCATCATGAGGGAGGAAAATGATGTGGATATATTGAAGCAACATCTCAAGACATCAGTCAGGAAGTTAACGCTTGGTCGCAAATGGGTCTTCCAAATGGACAATGACCCCAATCATATTTAATGGCAATGGCAAATTTAATGGCAATGCTACCAAATACTAATCGCGTGTATGTAAACTTCTGACCCACTGGGAATGTGATGAAAGAAATAAAAGCTGAAATAAATCATTCTCTCTACTATTATTCTGACATTTCACATTCTTAAAATAAAGTGGGGATCCTAACTGACATAAGACAGGGAATTTTTACTAGGATTAAATATCAAGAATTGTGAAACATTTCAATTCAGTTTATCTAAACTTCCGACTTCAACTGTACTTGTAATGTAGCCTACACCTTAACAATATATCCGTTATATATTTTAGACGGCTTTAAAGACGCATGATAGGAAGAAAATGTATATTTCAGAAGAAAATAATAGCATAGAGTAGGGCTGGGTGATATGGCCAAACTCTCATTTCCCGATATAGGTAATTTCATATCCCGTTAACGATACATATCACGATATAGCACATTTTCTGTAAATTCAATGAATAAATAGTTTATATAAAATTACAACATGTAAAGGCCTACTTCTCATTACATTTTGAATTCTTCTCAACAAATAAAAAGGTACTTACTCATATTTGATTATTTATTTTATTTAGAACCTGTGCAAATGGTCAATTAAGCATGTAACAAAATATTAATATCTAAAATGGGTAAATAGAAAACACTTAAAATATAGCCCTAAAATATTTGTTAAAAAATTGGGGGGGGCTTGCCTGTTTTGCATGTTATTTTGGCAATAATATGTGTCACATATCAATTTACACTTGGTACCTTGGGTCGGTTGTTAGCACCAACTCACAAAACCCCCATTTCTCAACCTTGTAAATTGGGGCCATGTCTTTGCAGATGTAAGTTGTAACGGCAGCTGCTATCTCCTTCCATCTTCGTGATTCTTTACCATATGGTGTGCAGCGGACAAAACACTTTTGCAACGTCTGAGTCGGGGGTTTGTTTTGAGCACTCGACTGTACTTGTTTGGGTCTCATCCATAGACTCTCTCCGTACTGTTTCACATGATTCTTGCGTAGGTGGTAAAAGAGGTTAGTGGTGTTTGAGCCTGTTGTCGGGACCGGCCTGCGGCATATTTTGCAGTGGGCGGTTTTCTGGTCCGTGTCAGACTTTTCATACCCATACCACGTCCATGCAACCAAAGTTGCCCCTCTTTTAGGTACGAGCTCCGTGTCTCCGTGCTCTGTGTCATGTTCACTCTTCCATATTTGTTTCTGTTGCAAATTTCCTTCCACACGGCACGTGCAAAACGTCGTCCAATTGATGAAAAATATTGCCGTAGAGTGATTTGAGACACAACGAAATAAACGATAGACGTTTTTCTATCGTTTCATATTATGCTCTATCGTCACACGATATATATGTAACAGTATAACTTTAGACCGTCCCTCGCGCGAACCAGGGACCCTCTGCACACATCAACAACAGTCACCCATGAAGCGTCGTTACCCATCGCTCCACAAAGGCCGCGGCCCTTGCAGAGCAAGGGGAACCACTACTTCAAGTCTCAGAGCAAGTGACGTCACCGACTGAAAGGCTGCTAGCGCGCACTACCGCTACCTAGCTATCCATTTTACATCGGTTACATTCACCCCCCTTTCGACCTCCTCCTTTTCCACAGCAACCAGTGATCCGGGTCAACAGCATCAATGTAACAGTATAACTTTACGTCCGTCCCCTCAACCCGGGCGCGAACCAGGGACCCTCTGCACACATCAACAACAGTCACCCACGAAGCATCGTTACCCATCGCTCCACATCGGTTACATATATCATCATATCGCCCAGCCCTAGCATAGAGTTGTCCTTATGTTAGGTCCTGATGTGGCTATGCCAAATGGCTGTTGTCTACACTAGTTAATTTATCAGATGAGATTTGTTTATAATTCCATGGCATATTTTATATTGTTTTATAGTATGAAGGATACAATTGAACAAAGCTGAATAAAATATAAATATTTTCTCCAAACGATTTGAGGGAGTGCGCACATGGGGCTATCTGTGTTGAGCGGTTAACAAAGACATAGGTACTCCTATATGCTTAATTTAGAGTTATTCATGTAACTTTACTTGTTCTACAAACATTGGGCTATATGTTTCGATTTTTAATACATTGTAAGGCTGCATGATAAAACTAATGATGATGATTTGAAAAAAGTTGCATGAAAGGCATGAGCTCTGCTTTGTTTTTTGTTCAGGCTGTACACGCTTCATTAGCCTCTCACTCTCAATTTGACAAGCACTTGATAATGCCTAAAATGTTAAAGCGGCATCCCCTTTGTGGCCATAACGCACCCTAAAAAATCCATGCCTTTTGCGGCCCGGAGTGCTGCGGTGTGCCCTTCTCCCTGAGTGTGCTGCGCAATACAAAGCCTCTCACTCACATGGCTCTTAGTCACATGATTGTTTTTGTTTCACAGGCTACAAGTCAGAGATATCAGGGACGCAACAGTGCGTGTTCTTATCCAATTCCAAGGTGCATATTGAAGATATTGGTAGAAATGTTAATTTACTTTGTCAGCCAACAAGATGAGTAGACCTGACGAACAGCAAAAGCACTATCCTATGTCAATCTACTATCCCCCAGAGTACAAAAGTCAACCTATTCTGTGCAAGAAATAAATATTCCAAACATAGTCTGGGACAGTTGTGAGATGCGATAGACCCCAAATTAATACAACCACTAGCATCAAAAAAACTTTTTTATGCAATACGGCTGATGCAACAGATCAGAACGTTTAGCTTAAAATGTTGATAAGCTATTAGGCTATTTCTTCACATTATAAGCACAGCAATGCACACGTTAGTAGGCTATAAGCGTGAATGTCCCATTAGTGAAAAAACACCATTATCAAAAGTGTCCGCAAATGCAATTATGCATGTAATGCTTTTATTATAAAGGTACATTTTTATGGTGAAAATGATCTTCCCCAAAATTGAAACTCACACGCTGCTTATATATGCCAGTTAGGCTCTACACCCCTTGTAAAGTGGATTAATGTGCTTAATTTTAATATGTTTTTGGCCACTTTAGTTGGGCTCGGCTACAAGAGGGGTACGACGCTGATTTTTTTCTTATGCTGGGCATCATTCACAAGTGACAATATAAAATGTATATAAAAGTGATCGGCTAGAATTGTCACCCATCAGACTATTCTTGATTTAATCTTGTCTTTACATTTGTTTTGATTTAGAATGGACCATTATCATGTACTTGTATTGAAACAATGACAGCGGAAAAAATACATGTCATCTATGCACTTAAATAGCGAATGGAGGATGCTCTTCCCCGTGATTTATTTTCATGCCAGCCAGGTAGGCTTCACTCCTGTTGTAAATAATTATAAACAATGTGCTTAATATTAGGAAAGTTTGGAAATAAATATAGTAGGCCTAGCCTATAGAAAGCTGATGGAATCCTCATATTTTTTTAGTGGGCATCACTCTGTTCTTCCGCAATTGCATAGCCTATAGAAATGTTGCGCAACATGAGCTCATGGGCTCTCATGGAGTGTTTGATTCGATTTTCGATTACATTTGCATTGATGTCAGAGTGATTAGAGGGACAATGGAGTGCTCAGTACCAGGCAGTTAGCATGTTTGGTAGCCTACTAATGACCAGCAGCAGCATTAGAGCTTGGAGAAGCCTAATTACCGTGACTAAATGGTCATGTGGAATTTGACAGCCTTCATGACTTGTGACCGCCGGTGTGGCGGTAATACGCTCACCACAACAGCCCTACCTAGGATGCCTATTGGCTCTTAACCTGTAGAGTCATAGCTTTGTCTCCATAGGTACAGTCAGGTATGTCAAGAGACAAATCTGTACTTTACAATTCTACTAATTTCTCATCACTTATAGTTGAGGATTCAGCACTGGACCTCAACAAAAAGAAACGATGGAGTGAGCTCGGAAAACATTGTTTGCTTTGACTCGATCATAAGTCACTCTCTCCCCCTTGCTCTGCCATTTTGTTTACCTTGATCCAAGTGTCAGCGTCTGACGAAACTAGAACAGCCTCTGTGTCATGCTTCCCATGGCTGGTAAACACTTGTTTGCCGTCAGGGGAGAGAAGTTAAGAATTAATTATCTCCTTCTTGGAGGCACTCTTGTGTTTGATACATGGGGCCTGGCGACAGACAGCCCACCGCAATCAGGAGTGGAGTAGTCCTGGCTGCAACGCATTCCAATCATGCACGGCTACGCTACAACGCTCCCCCAATGCTCCTACAAAGTTCCAGAGCTTGGTGTGCAATAGTGTTCCACACTCCAGTCGTCTCTCCTCTATATCTATTAAAGTGTTGCTCTCAGTGGTGTGTGCTACTAAAATGAGAAGATAAAAGGCAATAGATGGTGCTGGGTGATAGGGTGAGGAATGTGGAATTCTGGGAGGTTCTTCTGAAGGTAGGCTATCAGAAGTGTGCAAATCATCACATTGACCTTCTAACCTGGCTGTGCTAAATATCAAGGTATTATCATGGATGGGATCAGATCTACGTAGATGTATGGCATACACAGTATTATAAACTGTGTGGGGTCGAGCCCTGAATACTGATTGGCTGACAGCTGTGGTAAATCAGACCATATACCATGGGTAAACATTTATTTTTACTGCTCTAATTACGTTGGTAACCAGTTTATAATAGCAATAAGGCACTTTGGGTGTTTGTGGTATATGGTCAATATACCACGGCTAAGGACTGTGTCCAGGCACTCTGCGGTGTGTCGTGATTAAAAACAGCCCTTAGTCATGGTATATTGGCCTTATACCACACCTCCTCGGGTCTTATTGCTTAAATAAACGATTGGTACACTGCTACACTCTGGTGGCATGGCTTTCAAGTGTCATGGATCATTAAATACAATTTCATAGCTTTGCTTTGTTTGGTTTCCTTCCACCCACAGTTTTTTTTGCATTTGCACATCTGTCATGCTGCTATATGTGTGCTCTGTGCTTCTACTTTAGAGGTGACCTACCTTGGCTTCTTCTGTTCAATTATCATGACCTATCTCCCTCGCTCTTTCTTTATCCCTTCGGTCTCCCCTCTCTCTCCTTCCCCCCTCAATGTCTCTCTTTCTCCTTCCATCTCTCTGCTTATGCTGCAGTCATACCCTCTCACTGCTACCTCTCCCAGTTTCTCTGCTTCGGTTATAATCATGGTTCTTTTGTTCATTTTCACAGATTTGCATTGCCATTTCCTCCTCCGCTCCTACACTAGCATTGCCCCGAGAATGGCCGGCGGGCACCCCACCGACCAATTCAGTTTCTTGTACCAACCCGAAAGTGCTCAGAACCTGAAGAGGTCAGTGTAGAACAACTTCGATGCTTTAACCCCCCCATCCTCCACTACCAATGTGATGAAATGGCCCAGAGTCTGTTCAGGAACGGAAATACGTTACAGAACGTTGAGCTAGAAATAGATTGTGTAGAATAGGGAATCGTGCCGGCTCTATCCATTACATTTCTATCTGCAATGTTCTGAAACTTTTAACCTCACTGAATAGGCTACAGGTGTGAGGTTGAGGTTCATGAACTTTGACCTTGCTGACCTCTAAACATGTCACCAAATGACTGTCTGAAAGTGATGGAAAACAAAATTAGCAAAATGGATGACCACATTGTAAGTCCTTACAGTGTGTATATATTACAGTGTAACATGCTGACCAGACAGCGCGTGTGCGTCTGCAAGTTGATTTTGTCCACCCACACCAGACGCGATCAGGACAAGCAGGTTGAAATATTAAAACAAACAATGAACAAATTATATTAATTTGGGGACAGGTCAAAAAGCATTAAACATTTATGGCAATTTAGCTTGCTAGCTTGCTGTTGCTAGCTAATTTGTCCTGGGATATAAACATTGGGATATAAACATTATGGCGCTTGCAACGCCAGGGTTGTGGGTTCATTCCCCACGGGGGGACCAGGATGAATATGTATGAACTTTCCAATTTGTAAGTCGCTCTGGATAAGAGCGTCTGCTAAATGACTTAAATGTAAATGTAATTGGGTTGTTATTTTACCTGAAATGCACAAGGTCCTCTACTCCGACAATTAATCCACAGATAAAATGGTCAACTGAGTTAGTTTCTAGTTATCTCTCCTCCTTCAGGCTTCTTCTTCTTTGGACTTTATATGGCGGTTCGCAACAAACTTTAAGGTGCATTACCACAACCGACTGGAGTGTGGACCTCAGTTCATCTTTCAATCACCCACATGGGTATATGCTCCTAAAAATCAATGAGGAGATGGTACATGGTTATATGCTCCTAAAAACCAATGACAAGATTGGAAAGGCAGGACTTTCAGCGCATCGAGTATCACAAATAGAACCAAGCTCTATTTTAGCGCCTAGCTACGCAGATGCTCGCGAGCAGTATGGGTGCAATGATTTAATGACATGTATGTGTACATTTATTTTGCAATGCTAGTGCAAGCGACGTGTCCGGGTCTGGTCAGCATGTAATGGTGTTATATAATTTCACCTTTTTTTTCTTCTGCAGTATATGCAAAAATGAGTTGGTACCGAATTAACTGAATATATTGTCATTTTCTTTCTGCATTTACTCTGTCACAGGCTTGGGTGGATGATGGATGTCCTGACATTTTTTCCTATGACATTATTTTATTTCCCAACCTCTATGCACAGTTTTATGTTCAGTACCAGTCACAAGTTTAGACACACCTACTAATTCAAGGGGTTTTCTTTATTTTTACTATTTTCTACATTGCAGAATAATAGTGAAGACTTCAACACTATGAATGAACACATATGGAATCATGTAGTAACCAAAAGTGTTAAACAAATCAAAATATATTTTAGATTCTTCAAAGTAGCCACCCTTTGCCTTGATGACAGCTTTGCACACTCTTGGCATTCTCTCAACCAGCTTCAACTGGAATGCTTTTCGAACAGTCTTTAAGGACTTGCCACATATGCTGAGCACTTGTTGGCTACATTTCCTTCGCTCTGCGGTCCAACTCATCCCAAACCATCTCTATTGAGTTGAGGTCGGGTGATTGTGGAGGCTAGGCCAGCTGATGCAGCACTCCATCACCCTCCTTCTTGGTCAAATAGACCTTACACAGCCTGGAGGTGTGTTGGGTCATTGTCCTGTTGAAAACAAATGATAGTCCCACTAAGCGTAAACCAGATGGGATGGCGTATCGCTGCAGAATGCTGTGGTAGCCATGCTGGTTAAGTGTGCCTTGAATTCGAAATAAATCACTGACAGTGCCACCAGCAAAGCACCCCCACATCATCACACCTTCTCCTCCATGCTTCACGGTGGAAACCACACATGTGGAGATCATCCGTTTACCTACTCTGTGTCTCACAAAGACACAGCGGTCAGAACCAAAAATCTAAAATTTGGACTCGTCAGACCAAAGGACAGATTTCCAATGATCTAATGTCCATTGCTTATGTTTCTTGGCTCAAACAAGTCTCTTCTTCTTATTGGTGTCCTTTTAGGAGTGGTTTCCTTGCAGCAATTTGACCATGAAGGCCTGATTCACGCAGTCTCCTCTGAACAGTTGATGTTGAGATGTGTCTGTTACTTGAACTCTGAAGCATTTATTTGGGCTGCAATCTGAGGTGCAGTTAACTCTAATGAACTTATCCTCTGCAGCAGAGGTAACTCTGGGTCTTCCTTTCCTGTGGTGGTCCTCATGAGAGTTTTTGCATCTGCACTTGAAGACATTTTCAAAGTTCTTGAATTGACTGACCTTCATGTCTTAAGATAATGATGGACTGTCGTTTCTCTTTGCTTATTTGAGGTGTTCTTGCCATAATATGGACTTCTTTTACCAAATAGGGCTATCTTCTGTATACCAACCCTACCTTTTCACAACACAACTGATTGGCTAAAACGCATTAAGAAGGAAAGCAATTCCACAAATGAACTTTTAACAAGGCACACCTGTTAATTGAAATGCATTCCAGGTGACTTCCTCATGAAGCTGGTTGAGAGAATGCCAAGAATGTGCAACGCTGTCATCAAGGCAAAGGATGGCTACTTGAATAATTTGTTTAACACTTTTTTGGTAACTACATGATTCCATATGTGTTATTTCATAGTTTTGATGTATTCACTATTATTCTACAATGTAAAAATAAAGTAAAACCCTGGAATGAGTGGGTCTGTCCAAACTTTTGACTGATACTGTGTATATATATACAAAAACTTTGCTTCGGACCCATTGGTCAATATATGCATTTTTGACTGGACACCCTACATACATGTGTTTTGAGTGAAAACACAAGTATGAAAAAACATACAAGGGATTTCAAGCGTCTCCGTGCTATTTTGTGTGTGTATATTTGGACAGCCATTCGCTGGCACTTTGCTGTCATATGAATCCTCTGAGCCCACAGTCTTGATGCTTTTTGTGTGTAGCAGAGCAGCCTGTTTTTCTCAGCAAGAACCCACCAGTTTATTTTGGGAAGGCTGAGGTAGGTGCCGGCCTTACTGCAGTGAGTGGGTAGCAGCTTGGAAGCCCTGCAGTGCTGTACCTGGGAATCATTGTACGTTTCAAGCTAGGTAATATATGTACATTATATAATATGCATGATTTATATGTGTAGTACACTGTATATGTGCAACATATAACCAATATATTTGTAGAATATGGCAAATACAGTATATTTGTTGTATATGGCCAATATATTTGTGATATATGGTCAATGTAATGTATAGCCCATATATGTGTAGTATATGGCCAATATAGGATACAGTCAGGTCCAAAATGATTGGCACCCTTGATAAAGATGAACAAATAAGACTGTATAAAATAAATTATACAAATTCAGAGCTACAGTGCATTCGGAAAGTATTCAGACCCCTTGACTTGTTCAACGTTTTGTTACCTTACAGCCTTATTCTAAATTTGATTAAATTGTTTTTTCTCTCTCATCAATCTACACACAATACCCCATAATGAGAAAGCAAAACCAAGTTTTTAGACATTTTTGCAAATGTATATACATTTTTTTAACTGAAATATAACATTTACATAAGTATTCAGACCCTTTACTCAGTACTTTGTTGAAGCACCTTTTGCAGCGATTACAGCCTAGAGTTTTCTTGGGTATGACGCTACAAACACCTGTATTTGCGGAGTTTCTCCCTTTCTCTGCAGATCCTCAAGGTCTGTCAGGTTGGATGGGGAGCGTCGCTTCACAGCTATTTTCAAGTTTCTCCAGAAATGTTCAATCGGGTTCAAGTCCGTGCTCTCTGGGCCACTCAAGGACATTCAGAGACTTGTCCCGCATCCACTCCTGCATTGTCTTGGCTGTGTGCTTAGGGTTGTTGTCCTGTTGGAAGGTGAACCTTCGCTCAGTCTGATTTCCTGAGTGCTCTGGAGCAGGTTTTCATCAAGGAACTCTCTGTACTTTGCTCTGTTCATCTTTCCCTCAATCCTGACTAGTCTCCCCGTCCCTGCCGTTGAAAACATCCTCACAGCATGATGCTGCCACCCCCATGCTTCACCGTAGGGATGGTGCCAGGTTTCCTCTAGACGTGACGCTTGGTATTCAGGCCTTTGTTTCTCATGGTCTGAGAGTCTTTAGGTGCCTTTTGGCAAACTCCAAGCAGGCTTTCATGCGCCTTTTACTGAGGAGTGGCTTCCGTGTGGACACTCTACCATAAATGCCTGACTAGTGGAAGGCTGCAGAGATGGTTGTCCTTCTGGAAGGTTTTCCCATCTCCACAGAGGAACTCTGGAGCTCTGTGAGAGTGACCATAGGTTTCTCCCCCGATTGCTCAGTTTGGCAGGGCGGCCAGCTCTAGGAAGAGTCTTGGTGGTTCCAAACTTCTTCCATTTAAGAATGATGGAGGCCACTGTGTTCTTGGGGACCGTCAATGCTGCAGACATTTTTTGGTACCCTTCCCCAGATCTGTGCCTCGACACAATCCTCTCTCGGAGCTCTACGTACAATTCCTTCAACATGGCTTAGTTTTTGTTCTGACATGCACTGTGAACTGCGGGACCTTATATAGACAGGTGTGTACATTTCCAAATCATGACTAATCAATTGAATTTACCACAAGGATGGTCAATGGAAACAGGATGCAACTGAGCTCAATTTTGTGTATTATAGCAAAGGGTCTGAATACTTATGTAAATAAGGTATTTCTGTTTTTTTATTGTAATACATTTGCAAAAATTTCTAAACCTGTTTTCGCTTTGGTATTGTGTATAGATGAGGATTTTTTTTATTTCATAAATTTTTGAATAAGGCTGTAATGTAACAAAATGTGGGAAAAGTCAAGGGGTCTGAATACTTTCCGAATTCCCTGTATATTGTATTAACTTTGTAGGTTGCATGTATCTTTCTTTCAATGCCAAACCCACCACTGATGTGCGTGGCTAAAGATCTCTATTTACAGTCGTGGCCAAAAGTTGAGAATGACACACATTAATTTTCACAAAGTCAGCTGCCTCAGCTTGTATGATAGGAATTTTCATATACTCCAGAATGTTATGAAGAGTGATCAGAAGATTTGCAATTAATTTCATAGTCCCTCTTTGCCATGCAAATTAACTGAATCCCCCAAAAACATTTCCACTGCATTTCAGCCCTGCCACAAAAGGACCAGCAGACATCATGTCAGTGATTCTCTCGTTAACACAGGTGTGAGTGTTGACGAGGACAAGGTTGGAGGTCACTCTGTCATGCTGATTGAGTTCGAATAACAGACTGGAAGCTTCAAAAGGAGGGTGGTGCTTGGAATCATTGTTCTTCCTCTGTCAAACATTGTTACCTGCAAGGAAACATGTGCCGTCATCATTCCTTTGCACAAAAAGGGCTTCACAGGCAAGGATATTGCTGCCAGTAAGATTGCACCTAAATCAACCATTTATCGGAGCTTCAAGGAGAGCGGCTCAATTGTTGTGAAGAAGGCTTCAGGGTACCCAAGAAAGTCCAGCAAGCGCCAAGACCATCTCCTAAAGTTGATTCAGCTGCGGGATCGGGGCACCACCAGTACAGAGCTTGCTCAGGAATGGCAGCAGGCAGGTGTGAGTGCATCTGCACGCACAGTGAGGCAAAGACTTGGTGGATGGCCTGGTGTCAAGAAGGGCAGCAAAGAGGAAAAACATCAGGGACAGACTGATATTCTGCAAAAGGTACAGGGATTGGACTGCTGAGGACTGGGGTAAAGTCATTTTCTCTGATGAATCCCCTTTCAGATTGTTTGGGGCATCCGGAAAAAAGCTTGTCAAGGTGAGCGCTACCATCAGTCCTGTGTCGTGTCATGCCAACAGTAAAGCATCCTGAGACCATTCATGTGTGGGGTTGCTGTTCAGCCAAGGGAGTGGGCTCACTCACAATTTTGCCTAAGAACACAGCCATGAATAAAGAATGGTACCAACACATCCTCCGAGAGCAACTTCTCCCAACCATCCAGGAACAGTTTGGTGACAAACAATGCCTTTTCCAGCATGATGGAGCACGTTGCCATAAGGCAAAAGTGATAACTAAGTGGCTCGGGGAAAAAAACCAGATATTTTGGGTCCATGGCCAGGAAACTCCCCAGACCTTAATCCCATTGAGAACTTGTGGTCAATCCTCAAGAGGTGTGTGGACAAACAAAACCCCACAAATTCTGACAACTCCAAGCATTGATTATGCAAGAATGGGCTGCCATCAGTCACGATGTGGCCCAGAAGTTAATTGACAGCATGCCAGGGCGGATTGCAGACGTCTTGAAAAAGAAGGGTTAACACTGCTAATATTGATTCTTTGAATCATCATGTAATTGTCAATAAAAGCATTTGACACTTATGAAATGCTTGTAATTATACTTCAGTATTCCATAGTAACATCTGACAAAAATATCTAAAGACACTGAAGCAGCAAACTTTGTGGAAATTAATATTTGTGTCATTCACAAAACTTTTGGCCACGACTGTACATGTCATCCAACAAATGTAAATGCCTGGAATTTGCTAAACGGCCTTGGCACTTTGATTGGAACTGGTTCTATGGTCAGATGACATGGAAATAGAGCTCTTTGGCCACGCACATCAGTGGTGGGTTTTGTGTCTAAAGAAAGATGCATATGCAGAAAAGAACCCCATACCTTCTGTAAAATTTGGTCATGGATCTTTGGTGTTCTGGTGCTATTTTCCTTCCACTGGTCCTGGGGCCATTCTTAAAGTCAACTATTGAAAATTGAAGAGGGCAGGCCATTAGCGCAAAGGAAGGATTTCAAGGATCTGGACTGATTCTTTATGAACCAATGGTCTAAGATCACTCTGTGTGTCCATGCTCATAAAACATTTGAGAAAAAGGCTCAGTGTCGTTATCCTCGCAAGGTGTCTTGCGAAAATCTCTCTGAACAATTGTATTTAGTTCAAAATATTTCCCAATTTTTTTGAGCATACAATATAGGTCAGTATATGTAATATATATACAGTTGAAGTCGGAAGTTTACATACACTTAGGTTGGAGTCGTTAACTCGTTTTTCAACCACTCCACAAATTTCTTGTTAACTGAAGTTTGTTTTGGCAAGTTGGTTAGGACATCTACTTTGTGCATGACACAAGTCATTTTTCCAACAATTGTTTACAGACAGATTATTTCACATATAATTCACTGTATCACAATTCCAGTGGGTCAGAAGTTTACATACACTAAGTTGACACCATGAGACTACGCAGCCGTCATACCGCTTAGGAAGGAGGCGCGTTCTGTTTCCTAGAGATGAACGTACTGTGGTGCGAAAAGTGCAAATCAATCCCAGAACTATAGCAAAGGACATTGTTAAGATGCTGGAGGAAACTGGTACAAAAGTATCTATATCCACAGTAAAACAAGTCCTATATCGACATAACCTGAAAGGCCGCTCAGCAAGGAAGACGCCACTGCTCCAAAAATCGCCATAAAAAAGCCAGACTATGGTTTGCAACTGCACATGGGGACATAGATTGTACTTGTTGGAGAAATGTCTGATGAAACAAAAATAGAACCGTTTGGCCATAATGACCATCGTTATGTTTGGAGGACAAAGGGGGAGGCTTGCAAGCCGAAGAACACCATCCCAACCGTGAAGCACGGGGGTGGCAGCATCATGTTGTGGGGGTGCTTTGCTGCAGGAGGGATTGGTGCATTTCACAAAATAGATGGCATCATGAGGGAGGAAAATGATATGGATATATTGAAGCAACATCTCAAGACATCAGTCAGGAAGTTAAAGCTTGGTCGCAAATGGGTCTTCCAAATGGACAATGACCCCAAGCATACTTCCAAAGTTGTGGCAAAATGGCTTAAGGACAACAAAGTCATGGTATTGTATTGGCCATCACAAAGCCCTGACCTCAATCCTATTGAAAATTTGTAGGCAGAACTGAAAAAACGTGTGCGAGCAAGGATGCCTACCAACCTGACTCAGTTACACCAGCTCTGTCAGGAGGAATTGCCCGAAATTCACCCAACTTATTGTGGGAAGCTTGTGGAAGGCTACCCAAAACGTTTGACCCAAGTTAAACAATTTAAAGTCAATTTTACCAAATACTAATTGAGTGTATGTAAACTTCTGACCCACTGGGAATGTGATGAAAGAAATAAAAGCTGAAACAAATGATTCTCTACTATTATTCTATTATTTTTCACATTCTTAAAATAAAGTGGTGATCCTAACTGACCTAAGACAGGGAATTTTAACTAGGATTAAATGTCAGGAAAATATGAAACTGAATTTAAATGTATTTGGCTAAGGTGTATGTAAACCTCCGACTTCAACTGTATTGTACATTCTTTGTTAATCTTTGTCAAGGGTGCCAATAATTTTGGACCTGAGTGTATATGTCTGGTTTATCACCTGTTTGTCTGCTGTCCTGGACTTTCCCTAACCAGTTGTAAATATTCACTCTTTAATATACCCCTCCTTCAGTTCATCAACCTTTTCTCCTCACCTTGTCCATGCATCAATCCAGCATTCCATCTCATCTAATCTGTCTTTTTCAACATCCCATTATCTCATCTGTCTGTCACCTCTCTTCCTCCACTGTCTGGCCATCATGTGATCATGTCTTTTTATTCTGTTTGTCAGTCATCTTTTTGTATTTGACTTTCTTTTTTATTATACATTGTTTGTCTTATTGATTTCTTTATTACTCTTAAACTCCACCAGCGCATGCATGCACACACACACACACACAACCCATCCATCTCTTCACTCCTCTGTTATCTGTCCATTCCTTTTGCTCGTCTTTTCTTTTAGCACTATCTCTCTCTGTCTCTGCAGCGGTTTCTTGGCTATTACATTTTTCTCAATTGCATATAAGCATTTTTTGGAACTGAGGTCAAAAGTATCAACAATGATCAAAATGCATTAATACATTTGCCCAACTTCTTGCCTTTGTATCTGGAATGCATATCTTTACAACCCTTTTGCAAAACTAGTAATTTAATTGGCATCAGGGAAATACTCTCCATCACGGTTGACAACTCCACAGTGCAATGAACCTTGGCGTGACGTCAGGCAACAGCCTGTCATTCTCTGCTAAACAAACATCAAAGCAGTGACTCGCGCTCCTGCAGGTTCATGCTCTACAACATCCGTAGAGTACGACCCTACCTCACACAGGAAGCGGCGCAGGTCTTAATCCAGACACTTGTCATCTCCAGTCTGGCCTACTGCAACTGGCTGTTGGCTTGGCTCCTTGCTTGTGCCATCAAACCCCTGAAACTTATCCTGAACGCCGCAGCCCGCCTGGTGTTCAGCCTTCCCATGTTCTCCCATGTCACCTTGTTCCTCCGCACACTCCACTGGCCTCCAGTTGAAGCTCACATCCACTATAAGACCATGGTACTTGCCTACGAATCAACAAGAGGAACTACCCCTCCCTACCTTCAGGCTATGCTCAAACTCTACACTCCAAACCCGAGTACTCCGTTCTGCCACCTCAGGTCTCTTGGCCCTCCCACCTCTACGGGAGGGCAGATCCCGCTCAGCCCAGTCAAAGCTCTTCTCTGTCCTGGCACCCCAATGGTGGAAACAGCTTCCCCCTCAAGCTAGGACAGCAGAGTCCCTGCCCATCTTCCCAAAAACATCTGAAACCCTACCCTTTAAAGAGTATCTGAAATAATCCCACAGCAGTGGTGTGACTGTCCCAGGTAAGGTTGTGGAACCTTGAATTTAAGTTAATTAGTGAAAACATGAATACAATTCCCTTCACCCACTCTTGTACTTATGACACATAAGCATTTTTCAAGAAACAGTGGTCCCCAAATCTATTCAATATATTTCCAAATAGTTCTGATTTGATTACATTTTGTCCCCAAAATCAATGTCCACATGGTGTGACAGAATTATGTGATTAAACAATGAGCCAGCATTTGGGCACCTTTGCATGGGGAGGGTTCTCTTCCAATGAGGAGGTACAGAAGACATGAGTGGAGCACGTGGTCTGAACCAAGGATGTAAATAAACCCTGGATTACTGATGCTATGTTTTGGCCATTGAGAGGCTTTGAAGCCACCGGTCAGCCATATTAGCACACTCCATTTGGAGCAGCCCTATCAACTTTATGTGCATGCCATGGTGAACACGGGTAACGGAATCAGAGTTAGATTCCGGGAGGGAGCTACCACATCCAAGGAAGGCACCGGGCATGCAAATTACCCACTGCTGACTCTGGGAGATAGTGGTGAAAAATAACAATACAGGACTCTTTTGAGGCCCTTCAATTCGAATGAGTACGCTTTAAATCCTTTAACGAGGACCCATTGCTGATGTTTAGAAGTTGCATTTTACAGTGGTCAGAAACTTCTGAAAGTGTAATTAATTATGTTTTAACCTTTAAACTCTGACTGCCTTTTGTGTATTGTCCATCGGTGTGACATAATGTCCTATGGGGGGGATGCCAATAAATGTGTGTGTGCATGTGTCTGTGCCATTCTCTTCACAGTCCCCGCTGTTCCATAAGGTGTATTTGTATCTGTTTTTTAAATCATATTTTACTGCTTGCATGAGTTACTTGATGTGGAATAGAGTTCCATGTAATCATGGCTCTATGTAGGACTGTGCACCTCCCATAGTCTGTTCTGTACTTGGTGACTGTGAAGAGACCTCTGGTGTAGAGGTCGACCGATTTTATGATTTTTCAATACCGATTATTGGAGGACCAAAAAATCCGATACCGATTAATCGGCCGATATTTATTTATTTATTTATTTATTTATTTATTTATTTATTTATTTATTATATGTATATGTGTAATAATGACAACTACAACAATACTGAATTAACACTTATTTTATCTTAATATAATAGATAAATAAAAATCTATTTAGTCTCAAATAAATAATGAAACATGTTCAATTTGTTTTAAATAATGCAAAAACAGTGTTGGAGAAGAAAGTAAAAGTGCAATATGTGCCATGTAAAAAAGCTAACGTTTAAGTTCCTTGCTCAGAACATGAGAACATATGAAAGCTGGTGGTTCCTTTTAACATGAGTCTTCAATATTCCCAGGTAAGACGTTTTAGGTTGTAATTATAGGACTATTTCTCTCTATACCATTTGTATTTCATATACCTTTGACTATTGGATGTTTTTATAGGCACTATAGTATTGCCAGCCTAATCTCGGGAGTTGATAGGCTTGAAGTCATAAACAGTGCTGTGCTTCAAGCATTGCGAGGAGCTGCTGGCAAACGCAGGAAAGTGCTGTTTGAATGAATGCTTACGAGCGTGCTGCTGCCTACCACCGCTCAGTCAGACTGCTCTATCAAATATCAAATCATAGACTTAATTATAATATATAAACACACAGAAATACGAGCCTTCGGTCATTAATATGGTCAAATCCGGAAACTATAATTTCAGTGAAATACGAAACCGTTCCGTATTTAATCGAACGGGTGGCATCCATAAGTCCAAATATTGCTGTTACATTGCACAACCTTCAATGTTATGTCATAATTATGTAAAATTCTGGCAAGTTAATTACGGTCTTTGTTAGGAAGAAATTATCTTCACACAGTTCGCAACGAGCCAGGCGGCCCAAACTGCTGCATACACCCAGACTCTGCTTGCACAGAACACAAGAGAAGTGACACAATTTCCCTAGTTAATATTGCCTGCTAACATGAATTTCTTTTAACTAAATATGCAGGTTTAAAACATATAGTTGTGTATTGATTTTAAGAAAGGCATTGATGTTTATGGTTAGGTACATTGGTGCAACAGTGATTTTTTTTTTTTTCGCAAATGCGCTTGTTAAATCCCCCGTTTTGCGAAGTAGGCTGTGATTCGATGATAAATTAACAGTCACCGCATTGATTATTTGCAACACAGGTCAAGCTAGTTAAACTAGCAATATCATCAACCATGTGTAGTTAACTAGTGATTATGTTAAGATTGATTGTTTTTTTATAAGATAAGTTTAATGCTAGCTAGCAACTTACCTTGGCTCCTTGCTGCACTCGCGTAACAGGTGGTCAGCCTGCCACGCAGTGTCCTCGTGGAGTGCAATGTAATCGGCGTCCAAAAATGCCGATTACCGATTTGTTATGAAAACTTGAAATCGGCCCTAATTAATCGGCCATCGGTCGACCTCTACTCTAGTGGCATGTCTTGTGGGGTATGCATAGGTGTCTGATCTGTGTTTTGACTTTTCAAAAAAATGGTCACACAGCTGATGAGGAAACCAGGGTTGTGTTATTGTTCATTTGGCAAAATGGAAACACGGGCCTACCTCATTTTTGCTGTCTGTTGCAAAACGTTTTAAAACCTTAAATACCCCAATGAACACAATCTACGTATGATGCCAGTTTTGGTTCATATTCAATAAGAACGAAAAGGAAGCAAATGGGCCAAAACCGGAAGGGACTACCTGAACTATTCCAATAAGAAACGCTTGTAATCATTTTACATATCTGAACGTTTTGCTACGGTTTTCACTAATGAATACAACCATTCTGTGAGTGGAAGGGTGACAGGGTCCATGTGAAAGGTCACATGGATCCCTTGAGGAAGGCATTGTCTCTCACTCATCAAGTGTGCACACATATTCTCGTGTATTTTTTAAAATCTGACTTATTATTGCATTGTTGAGGAAAAGCCTGTAAGTAAGCATTTCACTGTACTGTTTACAACTTTGATTCAATTCCACACACACACACACTGGAAGAGAGCTCTCTAATGTGAGGGAGGTCCTTTTGTTCCTGGGATGGCCTCTAGACTGGGGATAGGCTCCTGGCTGCTTGGGTTACAAACAGGACATTATACATTTTTGTCAATAACCAGACACTCTTGCTCAAGGGTACATCGACAGATTTTTCACTTAGTCAGCTCAGGGATTCAAACCAGAAACCTTCCTTTCGGTTACTGGCCCAATGGTCTTAACCACTAGGCTAACTGCCTCCTAGAACGAAGAGAGAAGTGTGTGTGTCAAATCAAATGTTTTTTGTCACATACACATGGTTAGCAGATGTTAATGCGAGTGTAGCGAAATGTTGGTGCTTCTAGTTTCAACAGTACAGTAATATCTAACAAGTAATCTAACAAATTCACAACAACTACCATATACACACAATTGTAAAGGGATGGAATAAGAATATGTACATATAAATATATGGATGAGCGATGGCCGTGCAGCATAGGCAAGATGCAATGAAATACAGTATATACATATGAGATGAGTAATGTAGGATATGTAAACATTATACCTTTTATTAAACTCATTTATTAAAGTGGCCAGTGATTTGGGTCTGTATGTTGGCAGCAGCCTCTCTGTTAGTGATGGCTGTTTAACATTCTGTTGGCCTTGAGATAGAAGCTGTTTTTCAGTCTCTCGGTCCCTGCTTTGATGCACCTGTACTGACCTCGCCTTCTGGATGATAGCGGGGTGAACAGGCAGTGGCTCGGGTGGTTGTTGTCCTTGATTATCTTTATGTTCTTGCTGTGACATCGGGTGTTGTAGGTGTTCTGGAGGGCAGGTAGTTTGTCCCAGGTGATGCGTTGTGCAGACCGCACCACCCTCTGGAGAGCCTTACGGTTGAGGGTGGTGCAGTTGCCGTACCAGGCGGTGATACAGCTCGACTGGATGCTCTCGATTTGTGCATCTGTAAAAGTTTGTGGGATTTAGGTGACAAGCCAAATTTCTTCAGCCTCCTGAGGTTGAAGAGGCGCTGTTGCGCCTTCTTCACCACGCTATCTGTGTGGGTGGACCATTTCAGTTTGTCCGTGATGTGTATGCCGAGGAACTTAAAACTTTCCACCTTCTCCACTCTGTCCCGTCAATGTGGATAGGGGGGTGCTCCCTCTGCTGTTTCCTGAAGTCCACGATCATCTCCTTTGTTGAGCGAGAGGTTTTTTCCTGACACTACACACCTCCTCCCTATAGGCTCTCGTCATTGTTGGTAATCAAGCCTGCAACTGTTGTGTCGTCTGCAAACTTGTGTGAGAGAGAGAACGAGTAGCCTCGCGAACCTTCTTGGAAATCTTGAACGAGCTAAATATGAATGTCTGTCAAGAGAGACAGAGTATGTGTGTGCGTGTGGTTCAGTTCTTGCATGCGTGTGAAAGAGATGGTTGGTGGAAACAGGTTGAGAAAGAGGTGGAGAAAAGTGTTGCAAACAAATGAGCTCAGGTTGAAGAATGTCCTAGTATGTCAGTCACGTTTGTGGTTGTGTCTTCTTACGTGACTGTTGAAGATGTTCAAAACAAGTCAGAAATACCATAATACTCAGAATACAGAAATATTTGTATTTTACTCATTTTTATTTAGCAACAATTGTATTGTATGCTTTCACATTTTCTACCTGATTTACTTTTATCCTGCGGAAATAAATTGCTGCCTTCTCACGAACATCGAAAAAACTACTTTCAAAATCAGACCTGCTACAATATTGTGAGTTTAACGGTAGTTTTTGTGGAGTACCTTTTCGTTTTTCAGATGTCTTTAAGCTGGCTATGGAACACCTCTGAGTTTATGCATATTCTCAGTGAATAATTATTGAATGCCATGACTTTCTTCTCACCATATGTTTATATCTCGCTCTGTCTCTCGGTCTCTCTCTCTGTCTGTTCTCCTTGCAGTAAGGGTAGACTGTCTTCCAACATGAATCCTGTGTACAGTCCTGTCCAGCCCGGGACACCGTACGGCAACCCTAAGAACATAGCATACGCAGGTGAGTGCCAAAACAACATCAGCAATAACAGCATCAATGCCATACTAATACTGTGTGTATGCATGTGTGTAGGAATGGGCATGCCCCGCCCACCTATTTCTTGTGTTTAATGGGTGCAAAATCCTTGTGTCTTTTTACACCTACCCACTCTTGCTTGTGCCATTCGTTTTTTTTCTTTTCGTTAATGTAACGACAGCGGAAACGTTTGTAATGACCTCTCAAACACACTCCAGTAGTGGCTGAAATGGGCTCAATGGAACACATTGGCTTTCCGTTGCATCTATAAAAACAATAATGCTTTGTCAGGGATTAAACTCACTGTCTAGACACAGTCGCTAATGAAAGTCTACATACCCTTTGCATAGTCTTCACATTTAGCTGCCTTAAAATGACATCTAAATAGGGAATACATTTAGATTTTTTCCCTTCAGATCTACACAACCTACTCCACATTTTCAAAGTGAAAGGCAAATTGTAGAAAATCTTGCAAATAATAACAGTAACAAAAAAATAGACCAGTATTGATTGCATGTCTCCAAGCCCCTTTGACAGCCATTACAGATGTGAATAATTTTGAATAAGATGCTACTAATCTTGCACAACACTTATGGCAAAATAGATCCTCAGTAAATTTGTTTGGGGATCATTGACGGACAGCAATGTTCAAGCCTTGTCTCTGATTTTCAAGCAGGGTTTAAGTCAGGGCTGAGACTGGACCATTAAGGAGCACTCAATACCTCTTGGAAAGCGTGTATAATTGTCCCACTGAATAATAAAACTGTATCCCATGGTTAGGTTTTCAGAAGACTATGACAGGTTTTCCCCCCAACATTTTACCTGGGCTTAGCGCCTTTTACCTGGGCTTAGCGCCTCATATTTTTGATCCTGACAAACTCCCCAGTCCCTTCCGGTGACAAGCATACCCATAACATGGTGTTGCCACCACAATATTTAAAAATCAAAGATCCACCACCATATTTTACAGTAGGTATATGGTTATTTTCTGCTTATGCATTGTCATTTCGACGCCAAACTCACCACTGGTCTTTGATTTTCAAGTATTGTTGTGGCACATTTTGTTGCGTTACAGCCTGAATTTAAAATGGAATGAATTTTTATCACTGGCCTACACACAATACCCCATAATGTCAAAGTGGAATTATGTTTTTAAAAATGTTTACAAATGAAAGCTGAACTGTCTTGAGTCAACCCCTATGTTATTGCATGCCTAAATAAGTTCAGGAGTAGAAATGTGCTTATCAAGTCACATAATAAGTTGCATGGACTCACTCTGTGTGCAATAATAGTGTTTAACACAATTTCTGAATGACTATCCCATCTCTGTACCCCACACATACAATTATCTGTAAGGTCCCTCAGTCGAGCAGTGAATTTCAAACAGATTCAACCACAAAGACCAGGGAGTTTTTCCAATTCCTCGCAAAGAAGTGCACCTATTGGTAGATGGGCGGGGGAAAAGCAGACATTGAATATCCCTTTGAGCATGGTGAAGTTATTTATTGGAATGGTTTTTGGATGGTTGGAACAGACTTTGGATGGTGTATCAATACACCCAGTCACTACAAAGATACAGGCATCCTTCCTAACTCAGTTGCCGGAGAGGAAGGAAACCGTTCAGGGATTTTACCATGAGGCCAATGGTGACTTTAAAATAGTTGCAGATTTTAATGGTTGTAATAGGAGAACTGAGGATGGAGCAACAACATTGTAGTTACTCCACAATAATAACCTAATTGACAGAGTGAAAAGAGGGAAGCCTGTACAGAATAAAAATATTCCAAAACATGCATCCTATTTGCAACAAGGCACTAAAGTAATCTGCAAAAAATGTGGCAAAGCCATTCACTTTTTTGTCCGTAATACAAAATGTTATGTTTTGGGGCAAATCCAACATGAACACATTACTGAGTACCACTCTCCATATTGTATTCTTGTAATCGTTAAGGACTGGGGAGTTTTTCAGGATAGAAAATAAACAGAATGGAGCTAAGCACAGGCAAAATCCTAGGGGAAAACCTTGTTCAGTCTGCTTTCCACCAGACACTGGAAGATGAATTCACCTTTCAGCAGGACAATAACCTAAAACACAAGGCCAAATCTACACTGGAGTTCCTGAGTGTCAAAGTTAGTTTTGACTTAAATCTGATAGAAAATCTATGGCAAGACCTGAAAATGGTTGTCTAGCAATGATCAACAACCAATGTGACAGAGCTTGAAGAATTTTGAAAAGAATAATGAGCAAATGTTGCACAAGCCAGGTGTGGAAAGCTATTAGAGACGTACTCAGAAAGACTCACAGCTGTAATCGCTGCCAAAGGTGATTCTAACTTGTATTGACTCAGGGGGTTGAATACTAAGACATATTAGTGTATTATTCTTCGTAAATGTTTTTACAAATGTTTGAATTTTTTGGACATTAGTGTATTTTGTGTAATTCATTTTAATCGCACTTTGTAACACAACAAAATTTGGAAAAAGTCAAGGAGTGTGAATACTTTCTAAAGGCACTGTATCTACCTCTACCACTCTACCACCCCTGCACATTGTAAACATGGTATTGGCACTGACCCTGGAACTGACTTTGTATATAGCTTACTTATTTTCTCGTGTTTTTCTTATTTCTATTTCTCGTGTGTTTTTGTTCTACTTAACTTTTTTTTAAATTATAGTACTACTGATATTGATTACGGCATTGCTGGGAAAGAGCTTGCAAGAAAGACATTTCACTGTACTTGTGCATGTATTAAAAACAGGGGTGTCAATCATTTTGACCTCTCCCTTTTTGAAAAAATAAGTTATTTTCTAAAAAAAAATCTCTTTCGCTGAGTATTAGTATTGTATGATATATTTTTTTTAGCATAAAGTATAGCTCAGTAATTGAATTATTTTATTCAGTAATTTTTGCTCATCTTTATCAAGGGTGTCAATAATTTCGGACTCCACTCCATATCCTGCTCTCTTTCTGAAAAAACTGAAATGACTGACTCTCTTTTGCGCTTTAATTCATTTCAGTTGCTTTCCATTTTCTCTCCTGTCATCCCCATGACTGGGTTTATAATGGAGATTAATTGTTTTTCGTTTTACAAGGACAGTGCAGCATTGAAGATGTCCCCACTGATACAAACGTTGCAGTTTCTTAGTTCCTACTCCCCTTTTCCTCATTAAGCAGTTTAATGTGGGTCATAAAACGATTGGGTGCCTTCAATAGATTTTTGATGGGGAAAACCGATGTACGGAAATGGTGTAATAGTGGTATATTGTGATCTGTTTACCAAACAAACCCTTGTGGTAGAATGGTAATGATTAGGAAGCTCCTCTAATGGTCATCATCATGTACATGAGTCCATTGGTGATTCCTGGCTGGTTGGCATAATGGGCTGTTTTATCACCGAAAGCCAAATGTCAGTGTCACCGCCTCTGTCACATACTGTATTAGGATGTATGATCCATATGCATGTAGAAGTAGTGCATCCACCACCGGATGAGTCTGTGCATCGAATGAGCTGTCTGTGCAACAAAATAATAATTCACACGGTATGTCCAAAGAAAGGTGAAAAAAGGGAGGCAGGAAAATCAGTGTGGAAATAGAAATGTGATTTCTCTGGTGGTGTTTTCCTCCACTGGCTCAGGAGGGCAGGGCTGGTTACTTGGCTTGTGATTCATAGGCCAGGCTGTTACCACATCACTGGCTTTCATAAGCGAGAGATTATTTTAAAGGTGCCCTCAGCTCTCAATGTTTTTTTTTCTAGTTGCTTCTTCCTACCCACAATGCATTGCTGCTCGTCCTTAAGTTACAGCTGATCAGAGAGTTAAGAGAAAGGACAGACGCTTGCAGTGGCTGCTGTAGCCTTGTGTTATGGAAGCTGTGTGGAGGGAGGCAGGAGGTACATATGCAGGAGCTCACACACATACACAGACACACATGTACACACACACCCCAGGGGACAGCAGACCAATGGAGTGCAGTTGTCGTTCTCAGATACTGCTGACCGTAGGGATCCCTCCCTCTATTCCATTCCTCCCTCAGTTCCTCCCTCCCTTTCAGTGTCTCTCTCTACCGCTCTTTCTCTACTGCTCTCTCTCTACCACTCTCGCTCTCTTGCTCTAATTGTCTGATTCTCTTTTGCTCACAATTAGTCCACAGTCACACTGTTCCATAAATACGAGGGCTAATTAGTGTGTGTGTGTGTGTAAATACTGAGGCTCTGACTGTGTGTGCGTGCGTGTGGGCTGTCGGATCAGGTTGCGTAGGTGGTGTGTAGCCTCAGGATTGAGACACACACACACACACACACACACACACACACAGGCTGCTCCTGCATTCTTTGTTATTTCCAATAATAGGCTACTTTGTTTTAGTGTGATTGCTATGCGATCAGTACAATTCATAGTCATATCAATGGCACCTGTCATTATAGCATAGAGAAGGCATACTTTTATAATATATAGGTCTGCCTAACCTGAATAAATATTGTCCCTTTTCTTCCATATTCTCTCCACATTCCATACACCTTTATTTTCCTTATAGGCCGCCTACCATCAAGTAAATATTTGTCTTTATGTTCCTCTTCTATATCATCCATACCCATATTTTCCATTTACAGGGAAATGCTGTGTGCTTTTTAGTTTAGTTTGCATCTGATTGCTTTTTGACTATAGTATAATCTAGGCTTTGCAGTGTCTTTTCCTGCATCCCAAATGACACTCTATGCCCTATATAGTGCACTAGCTTTGACCAAAGCCCTATGGGCCCTGGTAAAAAGGAATGGACAATATAGGGCATAGGGTGCCATTTGGGATGCAGGCAAAGACACTTCTATGCCTAGATTACTAGCGTAGTATATAGTGCACTATTCACAGTGTACAAAACATTAAGAAACACCTTCTTAATATTAAGTTGCACCCCCTTTTGCCCTCAGAACAGCCTCAATTCGATAGGACGTATTGGAAGAGAGTAGCTCCGTTTTGTACCGACAAGATTGTGGCTATATGAAGAAACCGATAGATTAATATATATCCAAGTAACCAGGAGAGAGTGAGCGGTCAGTTAGTGGCTTGCGAAAGTATTCAACCCCTTGGCATTTTTCCTATTTTGTTGCCTTACAACCTGGAATTAAAATTGATTTTTGGGGGGTTTATATCATTTCATTTACACAACATGCCACTTTGAAGATGCAAAATATATTTTTTTATTGTGAAACAAACAAGAAATAAGACAAACTGAAAACTTGAGTGTGCATAACTATTCACCCCCCCAAAGTCAATACTTTGTAGAGACACCTTTTGCAGCAATTACAGCTGCAAGTCTCTTGGGGTATTTCTCTATCAGGTTGGCACATCTAGCCACTGAGATTTTTGCCCATTCTTCAAGGCAAAACTGCTCCAGCTGGATGGGTTCCGCTGGTGTACAGCAATCTTTAAGTCATACCACAGATTCTCAATTGTATTGAGGTCTAGGCTTTGACTAGGCCATTCCAAGACATTTAAATGTGTTTCCCCTTAAACCACTTGAGTGTTGCTTTAGCAGTATGCTTAAGGTCATTGTCCTGATGGAAGGTGAACCTCCATCCCAGTCTCAAATCTCTGGAAGACTGAAACAGGTTTCCCTCAAGAATTTCCCTGTATTTAGTGCCATCCATCATTCCTTCAATTCTGACCAGTTTCTGGTCAGTTTCTGATGCTGCCACCACCATGCTTCACTGTGGGGATGGTGTTTTCTCGGGGTGTTGGGTTTGCGACAGACATAGCGTTTCCCTTGATTGACATAAAGCTCAATTTTAGTCTCATCTGACCAGAGTACCTTCGATATGTTTGGGGAATCTCCCACCTGCCTTTTGGCAAACACCAAACGGGTTTGCTTATTTTTTTCTTCAAGCAATGGCTTTTTTCTGGCCACTCTTCCGTAAAGCCCAGCTCTATGGAATGTACGGCATAAAGTGGTCCTATGGACAGATACTCCAATCTCCGCTGTGGAGCTTTGCAGCTCCTTCAGGGTTGTCTTTGGTCTCTTTGTTGCCTCTCTGATTAATCTCCTCCTTGGCTGGTCTGTGAGTTTTGGTGGGCGGCCTTCTCTTGGCAAGTTTGAGGTGCCATATTCTTTCCATTTTATAATAATGGATTTAATAGTGCTCTGTGGGATGTTCAAAGTTTCTGATATTTTTTTATAGCTCAACCCTGATCTGTACTTCTCCACAACTTTGTCCCTGACCTGTTTGGAGAGCTCCTTGCTCAGAGTAGGTGTTTATATACTGAGATCATGTGACACTTAGATTGCACACAGGTGGACTTTATTTAACAAATTATGTAACTTCTGAAGGTAATTGGTTGCACCAGATCTTTTTTAGGGGCTTCATGGCAAAGGGGGTGAATACATATGCACGCACCACTTTTCAGTTTTTTATTTTCTAGAATCTTTTTGAAACAAGTAATTTTTTTCATTTCACTACACCAATATTTTGTGTATATCCATTACATGAAATCCAAATATAAATCCATTTAAAGTACAGGTTGTAATGCAACAAAATTGGAAAAACACCAAATGGGGATGAATACTTTTGCAAGGCACTGTATTCACAACAGCGAACCAATCTGTGAGTAAAGTGACACTGAGATTCGAACCCAGCACGCCATGGCTTCCCTTAGAGGAAAAGTCAAAGAACAACTTGGAGATGCAAATGAGAGCAGCTGCCAGCTGAATTATATCCAGAAAAACATATCTAAAATCCTCTCTAAATCTGTTATTAAAAAAGTAGATTTGCTCGAAAGGAAAGTAGTCTATCGAGTCAGATATGCATATACAGGGTAGGTGAGTGGACGAAAAAGACAATTAAATTGGCCTTCTGGAAACAAAGTTTAGAAGATCAACTGGATCAGCTAGAAAACGGATTGAGACAAAATAATATGAGAATATTGACCTTACCGGAGGATGAGGATAAAGGAGACCTTTCCAGCAAGGTGATCGAGCTTATATCAGAAGAGCTTGGCATGGATTATGTCACCGGATGGTCTGGAGCGATGTCATCGGATCGGCGTGAAGCAGAAGAACCCTAAATAATTAAACATTCTTAGGACACAGGAGGGAAAGGACATCAAGGTCCAGGGCCTTTCTGCTAGACTGAGTAAAATACTCCAGCAATTCATTTCTATTGGATAGTCACTGGAGGAAAAAGGAATCAAGTCTCAACTCCGATTCCCGGCAGTACTGTGGGTATGGAAGGGAACACAGAATGGAGTTCACAAGCATCGATGAAGCCCTGAACAGGTTGCAGGAAACCTTTCCAGTTGAAAGAGAGCCCAGTGCACTGAGGAGAGGCAGAAGCAGGAAAAAACAGATAAGCACACTAGGCTACATACAGTGATGCCCAAGACCAGCTTATTGTAAGTTGAGACAACATCCCTTCCCCCTCCCCAATACAATTTAGACTCTATTGTCTCCAAGTAGCTGTTTTTCTCTAGGAAGTAATAGACTTAGCTGATGCCAACCAGATACATGGGCACTAAAATGACAATATAAAATAGTAAATATAGCATGTAAGTCAATTGTTCTATGGATGTGTGTGTGTGTGTGTGTAGGCGAGAGGGTGTGAGTGGGTGTATGTGTGGGTATGTGTCTGTGCATATGAATGGGAGAGTGAGAGAGAGTGAATGTGGATGTGTGTGGGCGGGCGGGCGGGCGGGAAAAAGTGGGTGTGACGAGGCGTGGGTTGTAGAGATACAAAAGAGGTAATTATAAACAACAATGAGATTAATGACAATTTTAAAAGTTTCTATGAACATTTATATAAATCAGAATTAAACAACAGTTGGATGGATCCTTTAGCCTTCTTAGACTCAACAACTCTGAAGTAACTATCAGCAGACAAAAAATAATCATTAAAAACAGAGGTCACCCAGGAAGAAATATTAGATTCTGTTAAAACATTTACCTGTACAAAAGCACCAGGAATGGATGGCTTTCTCAGAAATCTATTCAACATTTTGTGACAAAGTAGCCACCTTATTTACACATGACAACACATGTCACTTAATTCAGTACTCCCTAGTTGCATGTATCAAACAGTTCTTTCAGTTATATTAAAACCAGGAAAATCTGGAGTCCCTTGCTGATTATAGACCCATAAGTTTAATAAATTGTGACAATAAAATAATAACAAAGCTTATAAGCAATAGAATGGCAAAAATATTACCAGACTTGATACATATTAATCAAACAGGGTTTATTAAAGATAGACACTTACTGTACAAACAAATACAAGAACATGTTTCAGTTTAAACCTCCTTAAACCTCTCTAGGGTATGTGGAACGGTAGCGTCTCACCTCGTCAACAGCCAGTGAAACTGCAGGGCGTCAAATTCAAAACAACAGAAATCCCATAATTAAAATTCCTCAAACATACAAGTATTTTACACCATTTTTAAAGATACACTTGTTGTAAATCCAGCCACAGTGTCCGATTTCAAAAAGGCTTTACGACGAAAGCACACCAAACGATTGTTAGGTCAGAGCCAAGTCACAGAAAAACAGAGCCATTTTTACAGCCAAAGAGAGGAGTCACAAAAAAGCAGAAATACAGATAAAATTAATCACTAACCTTTGATTATCTTCATCAGATGACACTCATAGGACTTCYTGTTACACAATACATGTATGTTTTGTTCTGTAAAGTTCATATTTATATCCAAAATTCTGAGTTTACATTGGCGCGTAATGTTCAGTAGTTCCAAAATATCCGGTGATTTTTGCAGAGAGCCACATCAATTTACAGAAATACTCATAATAAACATTGCTAAAAGATACAACTGTTATGCATGGAATTTTAGATCCACTTATCCTTAATGCAACAGCTGTGTCAGATTTCAAAACAACTTTACGGAAAAAGCACACCATGCAATAATCTGAGTACAGCACTTAGAGACCAACATAACCCAAACAGATATCCGCCATGTTGTGTAGTCAACAGAAGTCAGAAATACATTATAAATATTCACTTACATTTGATCTTCATCAGAATGCACTCCCAGGAATCCTAGTTACACAATAAATGTTTGTTTTGTTCAATGAAGTCCATAATTTATGTCCAAATACCTCCTTTTTGTTCGCGCGTTTAGCCCAGTAATCAAAATTCATGACGCGCGATCACTAGGTGCAGACGAAAAGTCAAAAAGTTTTGTTACAGTCCGTAGAAACATGTCAAACGATGTATAGAATCAATCTTTAGGATGTTTTTAACATAAATCTTCAATAATGTTCCAACCGGATAATTCCTTTGTCTTCAGAAATGCAATGGAATGCAAGCTAACTCTCTCACGTGAACGCGTCTGGTCATCTCGTGACTCTCTGGCAGACCTCTGACTCATTCCCCTCTCATCCGCCCCCACTTCACAGTAGGCGCCTCAAACAAGGTTCTAAAGACTGTTGGCATCTAGTGGAAGCATTAGGAAGTGCAATATGACCCCATTTCCACTGTATCTTGGATAAGCAAAGAGTTGAAAAACTACAAACCTCAGATTTCCCAGTTCCTGGTTGGATTTTTTCTCAGGTTTTTGCCTGCCATATGAGTTCTGTTATACTCACAGACATCATTCAAACAGTTTTAGAAACTTCAGTGTTTTCTATCCAAATCTACTAATAATATGCATATCCTAGCATCTGGGCCTGAGTAGCAGGCAGTTTACTCTGGGCATGCTTTTCATCCGGATGTGAAAATACCGCCCCTACCCAAGAAAGGTTAAGGATTCCGTAGGATCGGTGTCTCTATCCCGGGATGGTTGTTGCTAACGTGCGCTAATGTGACTAGAATGACATTGAAAGTAACAGCAAACTTTCCAGGACATAGACATGTCTTATATGGGCAGTAAACTTAAATTATTGTTAATCTAACTACACTGTCCAATTTACAGTAGCTATTACAGTGAAAAAATACCATGCTGTTTGTGGAGAGTGCACAACAACAAAACACTTATCACGGCAACTGGTTTGATACATTCACCTATGAAAGGTAAATAATGTACTTACATTCAGTAATCTTGCTCTGATTTGTCATCCTGAGGGTCCCAGAGATAAAATGTAGCATAGTTTTGTTTGATAAAATCAGTTTTAATATTAAAATGTAGGAACTGGGTTATACAGTTTGAAGCCCTGCTGTCTCTAGCTCCACACCCACCCCTCCCGGCCATCTAGATGTGTGAAAGTTAGTGTATAAGCTAATGATCCATCATGCATGACATTTCTGGGAGTGTGTAAACTTACATTTTGCTATGTTCTCTATAGTTATGTACTTGAAAATGTATAAATTGACCAATTTTAGGCAGACTTGATAGAAAATATTGTGCAGTATTGCAATACTTCATTGGATCAATCTGAAACTTTGCACACACACCGCTGCCATCTCTTGGCCAAAATCAAAATTGTCTCTAGACTCCTACATTATATTATGGCCTTTCTCTTGCATTTCAAAGATGATGTAACAAAAAAATAATAGAAAACGCATGTTTTTTGTTTGTTTGTATTATCTTTTACCAGATCTAATGTGTTATATTCTCCTACATTCATTTCATATTTTCACAAACTTACGTGTTTCCTTTCAAATGGTATCAAGAATATGCATATCCTTGCTTCAGGTCCTGAGCTACAGGCAGTTAGATTTGGGTATGTCATTTTAGGCAAAAATTGAAAAAACGGGTCTGATCCTTAAGACGTACAATACGCAAAAAAAATGGATATAGATTTATCAATAATGGCTGTTGATGTGGAAAAGTCTTTACATCGTCTTGAATGGCCTTTTCTATTCAAAACGTTTAAGTTTTCAACTTCCAGCTAAATTAATAAATATTGTATAAATATCCTAAAGCAAAAATATACACAAATAATACATTATTTTATTATACTGCTTTAGAAAGGTGCACAAGACAGGGATGTCCCCCCTCCCACCTCCTGTTTGTACTGGCAATTGAACCAGTTGCAGAAATAATTAGACAGGGCCCAAACGTAACAGGCATCAGTATTGGTAAACATGAATATAAACTAAACTTATTTGCATCACCTGATATACCTGACCAATACTGAAAACTCAATGCCCCCTTTGCAAAAAATATTTTCAGAATACAAAAAAAAATCAAAAAAAATCAAAAAAATTCAGAAATAATGGCAGTAAGAAAAATAATAACTCACGATCTACAGCAATCCTTTAAGTTGACCACAAAAAAATATTAAATTCTTAGGATGCTTAGTAAGTGACAACAAACAACACATATATAAAGATAACTTTATTCCATTACTCAACAATATGAAAGCAGATCTAATTAAAATGGAATAATCTTCCCATAAATCTTACATGTAGAATAATTTATTTTTCTTTTTTGTTCCTCGGTGCTACCAATTACCTCACTGAAGACATTATTTTAAAAAGTATACTCGGCCATAAGACTTTTATATGTGCGAATAAAATTCTGAGAATAAAAAGGAAAGTTTTACATCTTCCTAAGTCTTAGGGTGGTTTTAACTCGCTACCCAAGGCTTTTACTTGTAACATATAGTTAAATGCACTAAAGAGGAACAATGGGTACATATTGAAGATGCGCATGCTCATCCCCAGCATTGAAGGTCCCCAAGAATACAGTGGCCTCCATCATTCTTAAATGGAAGACGTTTAGAACCTTCCAGAAGGACAACCATCTCTGCAGCACCACCAATCAGGCCTTTATGGTAGAGTGGCCAGACAGAAGCCACTTCTCAGTAACAGGCACACGATAGCCCTCTTGGAGTTTGCCAAGAGGCACCTAAAGGACTCTCAGACCATGAGATACAAGATTCTCTGGTCTGATGAAACCACGATTAAACTCTTTGGCCTGAATGCAAACGTCACGTCTGGAGGAAACCTGGCACCATCCCTAAGGTGAAGCATGGTGGAGGCAGCATCATGCTGTGAGGATGTTTTTCAGCGGCAGGGACTGGGAGATCAGTCAGAATCGAGGGAAAGATGAACGGAGCAAAATACAGAGATCCTTGATGAAAAATCTTGTAGCGTCATACCCAAGAAGTATTTTTACTGTAATCGCTGTCAAAGGGACTTCAACGAAGTACTGAGTAAAAGGGTCTGAATACTTATGTAAATGTGATATTTCAGTTGTTTTTTTAATACATTTGCTAAAATGTATGCTTTGTCATTATGGGGTATTTTGTGTAGATTGATTACGATTAAAAACAACAATTTAATCAATTTTGGAATAAGGCTGTAATGTAACAAAATGTGGAAAAAGTCAAGGGAAAGGGTATGTTAGGTTCTAATTCATATTCTAAAAACCCAACAGGTCTGAATACTTTCTGAATGTATTTATACATTTTTAATTTAACCTTTATATAACTAGGTAAGTCAGTTAAGAACAAATTCTTATTTTACAATGACGACCTACTCCGGCCAAACCTTCCCCTAACCCTGATGACCCTGGGACAATTGTGCGCCGCCCTATGGAACTCCTGATCACGGTCGGTTGTGATACAGCCCGGGATCGAACCAGGGTCTGTAGTGTTGCCTCTAGCGCTGAGATGCAGTGCCTTAGACCGCTGAGCCACTTGGGAGCATTGTACATGGATGGGTTGCATCCACTACATTGCCCAATCCATATGTTTTATGAATCAGTTGCAGGAGGGTGGTTTAGGGCTGTAAATCACTGTGACAGGGATGTGGGGAGGTGGAGGCTCCATAGAGTAATACACTGTGATTTTTCACCTCCACACAGGCACTCTGGTACACTGTCTCTTTGCTCTCCTCCCTTTGTCCTTCCATCTCACAACACACACATTCACTTGTATACTAATGTGCATTCACGTACATATACACACTCACACGCGTGCTACACACACACACACACACACACACACACACACACACACACACACACACACACACACACACAATACACATCTAGATGTGTATAAGAGACAGCTTTTCATCCGTATGTCAAAATACTGCCCCCTACCCAAGAAAGGTTAAGGATTCCGTAGGATCNCTCACTCACTCAGTGGATGATGTTCTAAAAAGCTTCTGTTCTCTGTCCTCAGGCTATCCTGCAGGTTATCCTCAGACTCCTACCTATACACCCAACCTCTACCAGACTGGCAGCCCAGGCTATCCCCAAGGTAAGAACACACATGCACACATGAACATGCGCGGAAACACACATCCGCGCAAGCACACACAGACATGCTTGCAAGCACACACAGACATGCTTGCAAGCACACACAGACATGCACATAAGCACATACATGCACCTAAGCACAGACAAGCCTGTACACACACAGTTTTATCAAACTAGAAATCCACTCTATCCCCGCAGGTAAGAATATACACACATGTAATAGAACACACACTACATGAATCAGATTGCTGGTGCATGCTATTCAAAGGTAAGAACACCTGCACGCACAGTTCTTGAGTGCATCACTCACAGCACTCCCGCAGCACGCCAGAACGTCTCAATCCACATATTCACAGTATTCATGGAATGGGATCTAGACATTGTCATGTGTCTAATCTTGGCACCTTCTCAGAACGTGGAAGGAAACTGTGAATTTGCCCCTAGACACTGATCTTGGATGAGTTTGGCATTTTCCCCACTAATGGTTAAGATTAGAATTGGGTGAGGGGATGCTGATCCTAGACCTGTACTTACGGGAAACTTCACCCCAGAGCCTTCACAATGCCTTGAGTACTCTTGTGTAGAGCTGCTAAAGAGGCTTTGTTCGTATTGCGTCCACACAGTGCTCTAGAAAGTTCTGCTCAGATTCCAGAAGTGTGTGTGTGCGCGCTGTGTGTTAAGTCATAGAGAGTACATGTTGGCCATGGCCACAAAAAAGATTGTTAATGAGATAAAACAGAAAATAAATTAGGAATTATTTGGATAAACAATTTTCAGATGTAGGCCTTAGTATGGTTGTTGGTTAAGTTTGCTCTTTGTTGTTAGATGATGGCTTGAGATGTTTGTCACTTAGTGAAACTGAAATAACCTGGGGTTGAATTGGCTTTTTATTATCGTAAATACTGTAATACTATTTATCGTTGAGATGGCTAGAAGCAGGTCTCTCACCTCCTTGTGCTGGCTAGTACACATGAATATCGTTCAAATGTAATGCATCTCTCAACCCCTGTGCATGGAGAGGGAAGGGTCGGGTAGATACAAGGGTTGGGGTCAATTCCTTTTAAATTCAGTAAGTACATTTCAATTCGAATTTCATCCATGCTTCTCTATGAGAAAAAAATGTAGCTGGAATTTCAGTTTACTTGCTGAATTGACTGAACTGAAATGGAATTGACCCTAGCCGCGGTAGCTAGTAGTTTGTGTAGTGGTTGGTGGTGATCCATATTTGTTATGTGTCGAGTGGTTTTACTGCATTTCTCCTGGAGCTCCAGTGGGTTTGATGGGCTTCAAAGAGTGTAGTGAAATAGGTCAGTGAGAGCTGTGACAGCTGTGCCATGTCGTCGTCGACAGTGCAGTGCAGCACTGCTTTTACTGGGCTGGGTCATGTTTACTAGGCATGAAACACAAGAAAATACGTCCAAAACTAAGCCCAAGTTCGGCAATAGATGAGTGTGTGTGTGTTGATTGTGTGAAATGTTATGTATTCTACTGTATATGTGTACTATTTGTGTGTGTACTCTCTGTGTGTGTTAGTGTGTGTGCCAACCTTTGTATGTACTCATTTCTGTATCTGTGTGTGTTGTGTGGTGTGTGTGTGTGTGTGTGTGTGTGGTGTGTGTGTGTGTGTGTGTGTGTGTGTGTGTGTGTGTGGTGTGTGTGTGTGTGTGTGGTGTGTGTGTTGGTGTGTGTGTGTGTGTGTGTGTGTGTGTTGAACAAGTGCCCAGTGAAAGTCTACAGTCTTCACATTTTGCTGCCTTAAAATGTAATTAAAAATGTTTTCCTACCAAGGTACTCCACATTTCAAAGTTAAATATAAATTATACAACATTTTCCTAATTAATACAAAATAAAAAAACATATGTCTTGATTGCGTATGTCTTCACACCCCAGAGTTAATACTTGGTGGAAGCACCTTTGGCAGCCATTACAGCTGTGAATCATTTTGAATACGATTCAACAAACGTTTGCAAAACTCTTAGGTCAACATATATCCATTGTTTTTGTCAAAATTGCTCAAGCTCAGTAAATTTGGTTGGGAGTCATTGATTCACAGCAATATTCAAATTGTCTCTGATTTTCAAGCGGATTAAAGTCAGGACTGAGACTGGACCATTGAGGAACACTTGACATCATTCTGGTGTGACTTTGGCATAAACATTTGTAATTTTCCCGCTGAAAAATCCCAGGGTTAGGTATCCAGAAGACTGAGGCAGAGTTTCCTCTAACTTTTTATCTGGGGTTTACTCCTTTCATATTTATTTTGATTTTAACAAACTCCCCAGTCCCTTCCAATGACAAGCATACCCATAACATGATGCTGCCACTACAATACCAGAAAATATTTAATATTTTTTCTTTCACTTTGAAAATGTGGAGTAGGTTCTATAGATTGGTAGGAAAATTATAATTTGTTACATTTAAAAATGTGAAGACTGCAAGGGGTGTGTAGACTTTCTCTAGTGACTGTATGTGTGTACTGTATACTCTGTGTGTATTCTCTATGTGAGTGCTTGTGTGAGTGCATTTGCATGCGGTGTGTGTTCTATTACTATCTATCCATGTCTGTCTTCTGTGTCTCTCTGTGTTCTATTGTGTGTGTGTGAGAGAGCGTGTGTGTGTGTGTAATCTCTCTGTGTCTGTGTCTGGGACAGTGCTGCTGGTGAAGCAGGGCTGGCCCCAGGCCTCCGGTGCTGCAGGGGCCCTAGAGGGCTCCTATGACCTGGCCATGGACGCGGGCTCAGAGGGCCGCCAATACCAGGCCTCAGCCGCAGCTTTCAGTAAATATGACCCTATGTACTCTACACACAAACACACAAACACAGATACTGTATGTATGCACACAGACATACACACATGTTTGTACACACAACACCACACACACACACACACACACACACACACACACACACACACACACACACACACACACACACACACACACACACAGATGTATGTACACACATGTTGCACACGCTGGCATGGCTGGGGTACATTCAAAGCTGGGCTGGGTAGGACAGGCCGTAGAAAGATGTGAGGTAGTGAGTGAAATCACAGGGGCAAGTGACATCTTGGGGGGAGGGGCTGTGTGCTGGCATCATGCTTGGTTTTGTGCTGTGCTGTATCATATAACACGCATGCTGGCTGCTGCAGCAAACATTCTTCTCATATAGGGAAACGATGTTTCAGTTGGACAGGTAATGTGTGTTTCAGTCATGGAAGTGATTTGGTGGTGTCCTAACATGAATGTAATGATCAGTGTCCTCTATCACCCACCAGAACGGACAGTTGTGTGTGTGCGCGTGCCTGTGGGTGTTTTGATTATTTGTTTTGGTTAACATTCTGTGTGTAGTTAGTCATCGCTAAGTTGTCTAACATGGGAATTGTTCACCATTGCAGTTGACTGCCGACTGATAAATATACAAATTACCTTGCGTCACAATAACTACTAATTGTTATTTGTAGATCAGTCAGTCACAATTGACCAAAATTGTATCATGTCTGCTGCAATGTCGAACAAACCCAGCAGGTTGAGGTTTATTGTAATGAGTCTGGTCCTGGAGGAAGAACTGAGGGATTTCCCCTTAGAAAGGCCAGCTGCAAAGTCAAAATTTGATATATTGTTAAAAATTCATGAAGCATTAGGTTTAGCAGTGTGATTCAGGTTAGGTTTAAAAACAGATTTTGTGGCTTTGCCAGCTAGTGACCACTCTGCAGAGCTGTTTTCTGAACAAGATTCATGATGAAAAACACTTACCTGCACAAGCCCATAGTCTCTCTTTGGGCATTCATACCGCTGGTTCTGCTTCAAGTCTATGGAAACAATAGACATAGATAGACAATGCATCATTATATCTATATATGTCCCATTATGGCGTCTGTGACAGCACGGGCAGCGCGCCATTGAGACCATCTCCATTTTGAAGTAGCCAATTTTTTATTTTACTGCTATGAGTTGGCAAACAAACTGAAAGGGTGCACACTGCCATCTAGAGTGTGTTGTTTGAACAGGTATAAAGCCAAGGTTGGCGATTTACTGCCACTTGTAGTTATGGAGTATAATTCATTGGATGATGCCTCAGGAGGACCTGGATGGAATTATGTGATCCTTCCTTAACCCATAGTAAGTCCCAGCCAGTTGACTACTTCAAAATGGTGAAAGTACTCAGTGGCTCTGCCCATGCTAAAACAGGCTTTTGGGCACTAGAGTCCTATATCTACCTCTGTGGTAGAAACTCAGCAGAAAGTGTTCATGGGTAGTGTAGTTCTGCATGACCAACTCCATGGTCCAGGGACTAGATAACCTCATACACTTATATGCATGGTTGACATCATTTACATGTCTTGAGCCCTCATAATTTTGAATCATTGAAAGGGGTTACTGGTAGAAGATGAGTAGTCACCTTGTAACTCACAAGTTAGGCCTAGATAAGCTTTCACTACAAATGGACTAATTAATTTATATGTATATTGTATAATGATATATTTTATATATTTTTGCAAAAGGTAACTGACAAAATAATGGAAACGCTTGAGTAAATGAGGGATTCAAAGTATATTGAAAGCAGGTGCTTTGACACAGGTGTGGTTCCTGAGTTAATTAAGCAATTGACATGCCATCATGCTTAGGGTCATGTATTAAAATGCTGGGCATGCCATTATTTTGTCTAACATGGCTATGCCCCCAAGGGTTGACGATGCCCCCATCCACAGGTCCCGGGTGGTCACTGAATGGTTTGATGAGCATGACAAATATGTAAGCCATATACCACGGTCAGTCACCAGATCTCAACCCTGTAAAGCTTAGAGAGGATCCCATGTCAAATGCTGTTGAAGTAATTGGCTACAGGTTCACCTGCCTCACCTAAAGCCCGTTCTGGTGGGAAGCTGCTACAGACCACCAAGTGTTAACAGTCAGTATCTGGATAATATGTGTGAAAGGCTTGATAATGTATGTGATATCAACAGAGGTATATTTTCTGGGTGACCTAAATATTGACTGGCTGCTCACTCAAGAAAAAGCTTCAAACTGTAACCAGTGCCTGCAACCTGGTTCAGGTTATCTATCAGTAACCTACCATGGTATTTACAAACAGAACAGGAATAAAATCATCCACATGTATTGATCACATCTTTACTAATGCTGCATAAATCTGCTCTAAAGCAGTATCCAAATCCATTGGATTTAGTGATCATAATATAGTAGCCATATCTAGGAAAACCAAAGTTTCAAAGGCTGGGCCTAATATAGTGTATAAGAGGTCATATAATAGGTGTTGTAGTGATTCCTATGTGGAAGATCTGTGGTGTGTAACGAGGAGCAACCAGACGCTGCACTTGACACATTTACGAAATTGCTTATTCCAGTTACTAATAATCATGCGCCTATTAAGGCAATTACTGTAAAAACTGTTAAAACCCTGTGGATTGATGAGGAATTGAAACGTTGTATGGTTGAGAGAGATGAGCGAAAAGGAATGGCAAATAAGACTAGCTCCACAGCCGATTGGCTAACATACTGTAAATTGAGAAATCATGTGACTAAACAAAAAGAAGAAGAAACTACTACGAAACAAAGATCCATGGTAAGAAGAATGATAGTTGAAAAGCTTTGCAGCACCTTAAATGACATTTTGGCCAAAAGTACAAACTCGGCTTCATCATTCATTGAATCAGATGGCTCATTCTTCACAAAACTCACTGATATTGCCAACTACTCTAAATATTATTTTCATTGGCAAGGTTAATATCCTTCGGCATGACATGCCAACAACAAACCCTTAACCTTTTCCACGTTTTGTTTTGTTACAGCCTTATTCTAAAACTCATAAAATGTTTCCCCCCCTCCCCCCCATCGATCTACACACAATATCCCATAATGACAAACCAAAAACAGTTTTTCATAAAAATGTGTGCAAATGTATTTATAATGATATTTTTCACATTTACATAAGTATTTAGACCATTTACTCAGTACTTTGTTGAAGCACCTTTGGCTGTGATTGAAGCCTGGAGTCTTCTTGTGTATGACACTTGGCACAATTGTATTTGGGCAGGTTCTACCATTCTTCTCTGCAGATCCTCTCAAGTTCTATCAGAGTGGATGGGGAGTGTTGCTGCACAGCTATTTTCAGGTTTCTCCAGAGATGTTAGTTTGGGTTCAAATCCGGGCTCTGGCTGGGCCACTCAAGGACATTCAGAGACTTGTCCCGAAGCCACTCTTGCATTGTCTTGACTGTGTGCTTAGGGTTGTTGTCCTGTTGGAAGGTGAACCTTCACCCCAGTCTGATTTCCTGAGTGCTCTCAAGCAGGTTTTCATCAAGGATCTCTCTGTACTTTGCTCCGTTTATCTTTCCCTCAATCCTGACTAGTCTCCCAGTCTCTGCCGCTGAAAAACATCCCCACAGCATGATGCTGCCACCACCATGCGTCACTGTAGGGATGGTGCCAGGTTTCCTCCAGACTTGACGCTTGGCATTCAGGCCAAAGAGTTCAATCTTGGTTTCATCAGACCAGAGAGTCTTGTTTCTCATGGTCTGAGAGTCCTTTAGGTGCCTTTTGGCAAACTCCAAGAGGGCTGTCATGTGTCTGTTACTGAGGAGTGGCTTCCGTCTGGCCACTCTACCATAAAGGCCTGATTGGTGGAGTGCTGCAGAGATGGTTGTCCTTCTGGAAGTTTCTCACATCTCCACAGAGGAACTCTAGAGCTCTGTCAGAGTGACCATTGAGTTCTTGGTCACGTCCCTGACCAAGGCCCTTCTCACATCGGCTACGGAGAGCGTGATCACACAGTCGTCCGGAACAGCGAGCATAGAAGTAATTTAGCTCGTCTGGTAGGCTCGTATCACTGGACAGCTTGCGGCTTTGCTTCCCTTCGTAGTCTGTAATAGTTTGCAAGCCCTGCAACATCCGACGAGTGACGGAGCCAGTATAGTACGATTCAATCTTAGTCCTGTATTGAAGTTCTTTAGCTCGTCTGGTAGGCTCGTGTCACTGGCCAGCTCTCGGCTGTGCTTCCCTTTGTAGTCTGTATTAGGGTGAGGGAGAGCTTTGTACGCGTCTCTGTGTGTGTGGAGTAAAGGTGATCTAGAGTTTTTTCCCCCCAATTGTTGCACATTTAACATTCTGATAGAAATTAGGTCAAACTGATTTAAGTTTCCCTGCATTAAAGTCACCGGCTTCTAGGAGCGCCGCCTCTGGATGAGCATTTTCCTGTTTGCTTATGGTGGTATACTGCTCATTGAGTGCGGTTTTAGTGCCAGCATCGGTCTGTGGTGGTATGTAGACCGCCACGAAAAATACAGATAAACTCTCTAGGTAGATAGTGTGGTCTACAGCTTATCATGAGATACTCTACCTCAGACGAGCAAAACCTTGAGACTTCCTTAGATATCGTACACAAGCTGTTGTTTACAAATATGCACAGGCCCCCGCCCCGTGTCTTACCAGAGGCTGCTGTTCTATCCTGCCGATAGTGTATAACCAGCCAGCTGTATGTTATTGATGTCGTCTTTCAGCCACGACTCTGTGAAACATAAGATATTATGGTTTTTAATGTCCCGCTGGTAGGATATACGTGCTTTCAGTTCGTCCCATTTATTTTCCAGCGATTGAACGTTAGCTAACAGTACTGAATGCAAAGGCAGCTTAGCCACTCGTCGCCTGATCCTCACAAGGCACCACAATCTCTTTACTCGAAATCTCTGTTTTTCTCCAGCGAATGACGGGGATGAGGGTCTTTTTGGGTGTTTGAAGTATATCCTTCCCGACCGACTCATTAAAGAAAAATTATTCGTCCAATTCGAGGTCAGTGTAAATCGCTGTTCTGATGTCCAGAAGCTCTTTTCGGTCATAAGAGACGGTAGCAGCAACAATGTACAAAATAAGTTACAGGTGGTTGGTTTGGTTTTTTCCTGGGTCACTATATCTATTTTGCCAATTTGGATTGATCCCCTCTACCACACGGTACCCCACTAACCTACCGACGGAAACGCACGAGGTATCTACAAACAGACTTCCATACTATGCTATCTTGCTACCGATAGCCATCTACCCGGCCAGCTGTCTGGATCGCCGTGACCCCAACCAACCTCTACTCACTGGACCCTTATTGATCACTCGATTAAGCATGCCTCTCCTTAATGTAAATATGCCTTGTCCATTGCTGTTCTGGTTAGTGTTTATTGGCTTATTTCACTGTAGGGCCTCTAGCCCTGACCACTATACCATATCCAACCTCACAGTTCCACCACCCACATATGCGATGACATCACCTGGTTTATAGCACACCTTACCTGTAGCACGCGCTCCAGCAGGTTTATCTCTCTGGTCACCCCAAACCAAATTCTTCCTTTGGCCGCTCTCCTTCCAGTTCTCTGCTGCCATGACTGGAACGAACTACAAAGATCTCTGAAACTGGAAAACA
>NC_036860.1:31011955-31255650 GCF_002910315.2 Salvelinus sp. IW2-2015 | reverse complement strand
CAATGATGTTTCTAGAGACATATCTCTCTCATCATCACTCAAGTACCTAGGTTTACCTCCACTGTATTCACATCCTACCATACCTGTTGTCTGTACATATTCCTTTAAGCTATTTTATCGCCCCCAGAAACTTCTTTTACTCTCTGCTCTAGAGTTCTAGACGACCAATTTCTCATAGCTTTAGCCGTACCCTTTATCCTAACTCCTCCTCTGTTCCTCTGGTGATGTAGAGGTGGAAATCCAGGCCCTGCAGTTACCTAGCTTCCACTCCTATTCCCAGGCGCTCTCTTTGATGAACTTCTGTAACCGTAATAGCCTTGGCTTTCATGCATGTTAACATTAGGAAGCCTCCTCCCAAGTTTTGTTTTTGTTCACTGTTTAGCACGTCTGCCAAACCCGGATGTTTTAGCCGTTGTCTGAATCCTGGCTTAGAAAGCACCAAAAATTCTGACATTTCATCCCCCAACTACAAATTTTCAGCACAAGATAGAACGCCAAAGGGGGCGGTGTTGCAATCTACATGGCAAAGATTGCCTGCCAGAGTTCTGTTTTTACTATCCAGGGTCGTTCCCAAACAATTTTGAACTTCTACTTTTTAAAATCCACCTCTCTAAAAACAATGTCTCTCACCGTTTTGCCGCCTGCTATAGACCAACCCTCTGCCCCCAGCTGTGCTCTGGACACTATCTGTGACTGATTGCCCCATCTATCTTCAAGCTCGTGCTGTTCTAGGCGACCTAAATTTTTAACATGCTTAACACCCCAGCCACCCTAAAATCTAAAGCTTGATGCCCTCATCTCACACAAATTTCAATGAACCTACCAGGTACCACCCAATCCGTAAACACGGTACCCTCATAGATATCATATCCTAAACTAACGTCCCTCCAAATACACCTCTGCTGTTTCAACCAAAGATCTCAGGATCATGCCTCATTGCTGCATCCGTAATGGTCAGCGGCAAACGACCTCCACTCATCAACTGTCAAACGCTCCCTTGAAACATCTTCAGCGAGCAGCCTTTCTAAATCGACCTGCGCGAGGATCCTGGAAGGATATTGGATCATCCCGTCAGTAGAGGATGCTGGGACAATTTTTTTTTTTTAAATGCCTTCCTCCACCCATCTTGAATAAGCCATGCCCATTCAAGAAAATTTAGAACCAGAACAGTATAGCCCTTCGGTTCTCTCCTGACTGACTGCCCTTAACCAACAGAAAAAACATCCTAATGGGCGTTCTGCATTAGCATCGAACAGCCCCGGATTGCAACTTTCAGGGAAGCTAGAATAAACCAGTATACACAGGCAGTTTAGAAAAGCCAAGGCTAGCATTTTTCAAGCAAATTTGCTTCCTGCAACACAATTCGTAAAAAATTCTGGGACACTGTAAAGTCCATGGGAATAAGAACACCTCCTCCCAGCTTCCAACTGCTCTGAGATAGGAACACTGTCACACCGACTAATCCACTATATAATTGAGAATTTCAATAAGCATTTTTCTACGGCTGGCCATGCTTTCCACCTGGCTACCCCTACCCGGACAACAGCACTGCCTCCCCTCTGCTACTCGCCCAAGCCTTCCCCATTTCTCTTCTCCCAAATACAGTCAGCTGATGTTCTAAAAGAGCTGCACAAATTGGACCCTTCAAATCAGCCGGGCTAGATAATCTGGACCCTTTTCTCTAAAACTATCTGCTGAAATTGTTGCCACCCCTATTACTAGCCTTTTAACCTCTCTTTCGTGTCGTCTGAGATTCCCAAAGATTGGAAAGCAGCTGCGGTTATCCCCCTCTTCAAAGGGGGGGACACTCTTGACCCTAACAGCTACAGACCTATATCTATCCTACCCTGCCTTTCTAAGGTCTTCGAAAGCCAAGTCAACAAACAGATTACCGACCATTTCGATTCCCACCATACCTTCTCCGCTTATGCAATCTGGCTTCAGAGCTGGTCATGGGTGCACCTCAGCCACGCTCAAGGTCATAAACGATATCTTAACCGCCATCGATAGGAAACAATACTGTGCAGCCGTATTCATTGACCTGGCCAAGGCTTTTTGACTCTGTCAATCACCACATCCTCATCGGCAGACTCGACAGCCTTGGTTTTCTCTAATGATTGCCTCGCCTGGTTCACCAACTACTTCTCTGATCGAGTTTCAGTGTGTCAAATCGGAGGGTCTGTTGTCCGGGCCTCTGGCAGTCCTCATGGGGGTGCCACAGGGTTCAATTCTTGGACCGACTCTCTTCTCTGCATACATCAATGATGTCGGCTCTTGCTGCTGGTGATTCTCTGATCACCTCTACGCAGACGACACTATTCTGTATACTTCTGGCCCTTCTTTTGACACTGTGTTAACAACCCTCAGGCGAGCTTCAATGCCATACAACTCTCCTTCCGTGGCTCCAATTGCTCTTAAATACAAGTAAAACTAAATGCATGCTCTTCAACCGATCGCTGCCTGCACCTGCCCGCCTGTCCAACATCACTACTCTGGACGGCTCTTGACCTAGAATATGTGGACAACTACAAATACCTAGGTGTCTGGTTAGACTGTAAACTCTCCTTCCAGACTCACATCAAACATCTCCAATCCAAAGTTAAATCTAGAATTGGCTTCCTATTCCGCAACAAAGCATCCTTCACTCATGCTGCCAAACATACCTTGTAAAACTGACCATCCTACCAACTTATCTCCCTCACTAGCTTTAAGCACCAGCTGTCAGAGCAGCTCATAGATTACTGCACCTGTACATAGCCCATCTATAATTTAGCCCAAACAACTACCTCTTTACCTACTGTATTTATTTATTTATTTTGCTCCTTTGCACCCCATTATTTCTGTCTCTACTTTGCGCTTTCTTCCACTGCAAACCAACCATTCCAGTGTTTTTAGTTTTATTTTACTTGCTGTGTTGTATTTACTTCGCCACCATGGCCTTTTTATATTTTTATTTATTTATACATATATTTGTTTGCCTTCACCTCCCTTATCTCACCTCACTTGCTCACATTGTATATAGACTTATTTTTTCTCACTGTATCATTGACTATATGTTTGTTTTACTCCATGTGTAACTATGTGTTGTTGTATGTGTCGAACTGCTTTGCTTTATCTTGGCCAGGTCGCAATTGTAAATGAGAACGTGTTCTCAATTTGCCTACCTGGTTAAATAAAGGTTAAATAAATAAATAAATAAATTGGCCTTCGAAAGAACAATGCATATGCAGAAAATACCTTAACTAACATCTTAAACTATCTTGTGTCTAGCTCTTTTAATAAATGTAGGATAGGCCTAAATTCCCTTCTCTCTCCATTCGATAGGCTATTTATATGAATTTGGGCAAGGCTACACTACACTTCAGCGTTTTATGCATCCATGGCTTTCTCCAGATCAAACAATGAATGAATCTAATGGAGTTCCATGTCCTAAAGTTGCCACTTTAAAAAAAAGAAAAAAAGAATTAAAGTCAGTCTATAGACAGGTTAGCTGAGAACATCATGGAAACGATGTGCAAGCTTCAATGTGGCAGAAGGCCGTGTGTAGCTAGCAGATAGCTAGCAACAATGACAAACTGCCATGTGGGGAATTTAAAGTGGCTCGTTTCAGTTAGTTTTATCTTGTTCTTAATAGCATGAATTGTTTTGAGGTGTTTTCACTGATGTCACGTTTATGCTAATATGGCAAAAATTAGCTAGTTAGATATCCAACAACTGTAACGACGTATTTGAGAAATAGGTGCTCATTGTGCAACTTTATCTGTTTTAAATAAACGTTGGAGACAAAATATAGTTTACATGTTGTCAATCTAAGCCAACCCTGTCTGTTTTGCCCCATAGTTGCGCACTCATTGGTTTTGTTGCTAAACAACCAACCCGTCTACAGGCCTAGGCATAGTATAAGGAATGCGCTGAGAGTCAGGAAGCAAGTTCAGGGAGTGAGTGTTTTAATTAATAAACAAAACATGAAACACAAACAACGCACCGCCATGAAACCGAGTCAATAACACCTGAGGAAAGAACCAAGGGGAGTGACAGATATAGGGAAGATAATCAAGGAGGTGATGGAGTCCAGGTGAGTGTCATGAGGTGCTGGCGCGCAAGACGATGGTGACAGGTGTGCGGGATAATCAGCAGCCTAATGAACTAGAGGCCGGAGAGGGAGTATATGTGACACATAGGCTATTCTCAATCACAGATTTATGAGGGATCAAGAGATTGAACAAACAATACTAAGAGAGGAGGATGAGGCAAATAGTCATTATTATCCAGTTCTGAAGACAGTAGACTTTGCTTCTATCTAGCCCATGATTTATAACTTAACTCACTAAAGCAAAACAGCCCGTTCCTCATCAGTTGACTGTCACTTTGCTCCATCATGTGCGTGCCACACAGATGCAGTGTCACGTGTGCTCCCTCCCCAGCCTCTAGGTCACCAGGCTGCTCGTTATGGTGCACACCTGTCACCATCATTACGCGCACCTGCGCGTCATCAGACTCACCTGGACTCCATCACCTCCTTGATTACCTGCCCTATATATGCCACTACCTTTGGTTCCTTCCCCAGGCATTATTGTTTCATGTCTGTGCGTTGTGCGTGTTTCGTATTACGTTTTGTTTATTGATTAAATCACTCACTCCCTGAACTTGCTTCCCGACTCTCAGCGCACATCGTTACATGCAGACAGACGCAAACAAACTTGTTTCATGCTGAAGCTCCACCAGAAAGGCACTTATAGTAGTCTCTGTCCAGTGTTTCAAAAACATTATCTCTTGTCATGATTTGTACAGTTGTAGCATGCGTTTTCGCGCTATAGGCCAACGTTTTTTTCTTAACAGATTTCATTTATTTAAAAGAAATATATATGATTACGTTGGCCAATATAGGGCATTACCATCGTATATCACAAAACAGTACGTAATCACAAAACAAAAAAAGTTGCCCAACCAGTGCTTTGGAGCAGGCAGAATGTTTTTATGTTATTTAGTCAGTGAGACGAGTGCCCTCACTGTTCTGCTCCTTCAATGAGACACTGAATCTCAAGAGAATGACAAATTATCTGAAAAGTGAAACTAGGTCTCTCACCCCATCTTTTCTCCCCCTCTCTCTTTCTGCCCCTCGCTTTCTCCTTCTGAATCTTTCCCTTCCCCCTCCTTATCTCTCTCTTATTCATGTTTTTTTCTCCACATTCTTTGACCCCCCCCTCCCCCCTCTCTCGCTTTCTCTCACATCTAGGATACACTGCTGGGACACCCTACAAGGTGCCCCCTGGCCAGTCCAATGGGGCGCCCCCTCCCTACTCCCCATCCCCTAACCCCTACCAGACGGCCATGTACCCAATCAGAAGTGCCTATCCCCAACAGAACCTCTACGCTCAGGTAAGGACCTGACATGGGCTCTACTCACTGGGGTTGTTTTGTCTGTTAATATCGCCTACCTGCCTCTATAAGACGTGATTGATTAGCTCCATGTACTTGTTTTTGGATTGTTAGTAGACAGCTAGCTTGCTGAGTAAAATTATCTGTGCTATAAAAGTAAGAAAGGCCAATTCTCCTTTTGTTCCTTTTCTCTCACTTCTTTCTCTTCCTCCCTATCCTCTCTCTCTGCCCACCCTCTCGCTTGCCCTCTTTCGCTCCTTTATTGTATTATCTCCCTCCCTTTCCTTCTCTCTCTCCCCTCGCTCCCTCTCTCCCTACCTCAGATCAGTTCAAGATGCTTTATTGGCATGACATACATTCTTCAATATTGAATATTGCCAAGGCAATATTCCAAAAACCACTTCTATCTTCTCTTCTCTTTCTCTCAGGGTGCGTACTACACACAGCCGATGTATGCGGCTCAGCCTCACGTTATCCACCACACAACAGTGGTGCAGCCCAACAGCATCCCCTCTGCCCTCTACCCTGCCCCCGTCCAACAACCCCGCTCCAACGGCCATATGGCCATGGGCATGGTAGCCGGCACAACCATGGCCATGTCTGCTGGTAAGAAGTCAACACTCAACTACTAGGGTTGCAAAATTCCCAGATTTTCCAGAAATCCCAATTGGAATATTTGTGGAATCAGGAGGTAATAACTAGGAAATCCTACAACCAAGATTTCTGGAAAACCTGTGAATTTTGGGAAAGGTACTTGAATTTTCAACTCTATAAACAACTCAAAAAAATTGTTCTCACTATTATTTGCAGTCATGTTTCTGTTTGGAGTGAAGGCTCTGTGTTTATAACAAATTTATAACAATATTCGGCAACCAGCGTGTTTCCTTAATGATGACAACTATCTGCCCATGTTCCCATGGTGACCTCTGTATGTCTGATTGACCCTCTCTGCCCAGGTACTCTGCTGACCACGCCTCAGCATGCCACTCAGCACATCGGTGGGCATCCGGTCACCCTGCCAACGTACCGGCCCCAGGGGACGCCTGGGTATAGCTATGTGCCTCCTCACTGGTAGACCCCACTGGACCACACTCATGTAAGTTACTGTTCCCATAACCCAATGTTATCCCAGTCTATGGTTAGGAGAGTTAAGGGTCGATGCTTTGATGCGTAAGTGCTTAGATTTTGTATAATTGTTTTATTATGAGAACTCTAATTTTGAGTTATTGTTACATTTGCTTTTGGAAAATGATTTGAAAAGACAAATGTGATATTTTCTTTGTAAATTACATATACTGTGTGTGGTATATATACACATTGCATTCGGAAAGTATTCAAGCCCCTTGACTTTTTTTCACATTTTGTTACGTTACAGCCTTGTTCTAAAATTTATGAAATTGTTTTTTTCCCCCTCATCAATCTACACACAATACCTCATAATGACAAAGCAAAAACAGGTTTAAAAAAAATATATACATATATATCACATTTACATAACTATTCAGACCCTTTTCTCAGTACTTTGTTGAAGCACCTTTGGCAGTGATTACAGCCTCGAGTCTTCTTGGGTATGACGTTACAAGCTTGGCACACCTGTTCTTCTCTGCAGATCCTCTCAAGCTCTGTCAGGTTGGATGGGGAGAGTCACTGCATAGCTATTTTCAGGTCTCTCCAGAGATGTTCGATCGGGTTCAAGTCTGGGCTCTGGCTGGGCCACTCAAGGACATTCAGAGACTTGTCCCGAAGCCACTCCTGCGTTGTCTTGGCTATGTGCTTAAAGTTGTTTTCCTGTTGGAAAGTCAACCTTCGCCCTTCACCGTAGAGATTGTGTGAGGTTTCCTCCAGATGTGACTTTGGCATTCAGGCCAAAGAGTTCAATCTCTGTTTCATCAGACCAGAGAATATTGTTTCTCATGGTCTGAGAGTCTTTAGGTGCCTTTAGGCAAACTCCAAGTGGGCTGTCATGTGCCTTTTACTGAGGAGTGGCTTCCGTCTGGCCACTCTACCATAAAGGCCTGATTGGTGGAGTGCTGCAGAAATGGTTCCTTCAACCTCATGGCTTGGTTTTTGCTCTGACATGCACTGTCAACTGTGGGACCTTATATGGACAGGTGTGTGCCTTTCCAAATCATGTCCAATCAATTAAATTTACCACAGGTGGACTCCAATCAAGTTGTAGAAACATCTCAAGGATGATCAATGGAAACAGGATGCACCTGAGCTCAATTTCGAGTCTCAAATCAAAGGGTCCAAATACTGTAAATAAGGTATTTCTGTACTTTATTTTTATTTTTTTTGCAAACATTTCTAAAAAACAGTTTTATCTTTGTCATTATGAGATATTTTGTGTAGATGGATGATGAGCAAAAAAATATTAATACTTTTTAGAATAAGACTGTAACGTAAAAAAGTGTAAATAAAAAATCATCAGCAATCTACACACAATACCCCATAATGACAAAGCAAAAACAGGTTAGAAATGTTTGCAAATAAATAAAAACTACAACTTGATTGGAGTCCACCTGTGGTAAATTCAATTGATTGGACAGTTCCTCTGGAGATGGGAGAACCTTCCAGAAGGACAACCATTTCTGCAGCACTCCACCGATCAGGCCTTTATGGTAGAGTGGCAAGACGGAAGCCACTCTTCAGTAATAGGCACATGTCAGCCCACTTGGAGTTTGCCAAAAGGTACCTAAAGACTCTCAGACCATGAGGAACAAGATTCTCTGGTCTGATGAAGCCAAGATTGAACTCTTTGGCCAGAATGCCAAGCATTACATCTGGAGGAAACCTGGCACCATCCCTATGGTGAAGCATGGACCTCAGACTGGGACAGGACATGACTTAAACCCGATCAAACCGCTCTGGAGAGACCTGAAAATAGCTCTGCAGCTACGCTCCCCATTCAACCTGACAGAGCTTGAGAGGATCTGCAGAAAAGAATGGGATAAACTCCCAAAATACAGGTGTGCCAAGCTTGTAGCGTCATACCGAAGAAGAATCAAGGCAGTAATCGCTGCCAAAGGTGCTTCAACGAAGTATTTAAAGGGTCTGAATACTTATGTAAATGTTATATTTCAGTTTTTTATTTGTAATAAATTAGCAAAAATTTCAACAATATGGTTTTTGCTTTGTCATTATGGGGTATTGTGTGTAGATTGAGAAAAAAAGTACTATTTTATCAATTTTAGAATAAGGCTGTAACGTAACAAAATGTGGATAAAGTGAAGGGGTCTGAATACTTTCTGAATGCACTGTATATAATACATTGTTCATGTGAAATTTTTCTTCTCCATCCCTCCACTACTCTTCCTCTCTCCGTCTCTCTCTGTACCTCTTTCCCCTCAGATCGGGAGTCAATATCACTCACAACAACTCAAGTCTTACATTGGTGCAGGAGGTCTGGCATACAAGCACCAAGTCTGTCAGCAAGAACAAAAAACTAAAGTGCAAGGATCACTTTATGCATTCTTTTGTGATTTGGAAAAGCTGCTTTTTCATGTTTTTATTATTTTTTACCAGCCTCAGATTTTTTGGATTTGTTTTTTTGATTTTGACTCTCTTATAATCCAGACACACACTGACCAGCAGTATGGTACATTTATAGTACATTTGTGCTTCTTTTTTATGTTTGTGTGTGTGTATTTTTGTGTTCTGAACACTGGTTCTGACGCAAAGCCAGTCCCTTCAGCCGTGAGAATGTACACGTCTCTGTATGCTGCCAAATTCTAATGTTGAAAAGAAAATCATACTTTTTCAGGCGAGTACCGGTCGTTTATTTTCCAGTCATTCTTGGGGGGGAAAGCACCGTACAAGTGTCACGCCTCAATTTCCTTTCACCCTTTTTGATTTGCCTTCCCATTTGGGTTTACGTTCACACACAATCATCTTCCAGCATAATATAATAAGGGTCGTCTTCCAGCTTGTAGCAACAGTGCATTAACTTGGCTTCTTTAATATTTTAGCCACTACATCAGTCAAGTTGGGTGCACATTTTGTTTTTTGCCCTAGCACTACGCAGCTGATTCAAATAACCAACTCATCATCAAGCTTCAGCTGTGTAGTGCTGGTGCAAAAACCAAAATGTGCACCCAGAGGGGACCCTGGGACCGACTTTGGGAAACCCTGCACAAGGAGAAAGACTAATACCGTAAGTACCATAATAGTTACACACCATGTAGAGGATATTTTCAGTAAGTTCAGTGGACATAGTTAGCTTGTAAGTCTACTAGAGTAGAGTAAGAAATTGAAATATCTATACATGACTATATTATATATAGGTATACTGATGTGTCAGCGAGCGCCTGTGCGCGTTTGTAGTTCTTTTGTACACATAAAAGCTTGCCGAACATGCAAACACACTCGCATTTAGGTATTTCAGTTGGCATGCGTAAGGTGCGCACTGACACACTTGCTCACAGATATACATTTACAGATGTATAGGACATCGCACACATTTTAAAAGTGTAGATGGTATAGGATGCGATGGATAGATGACTGGATAGGGTCTCCCTCGTACCTTGCAGGCTATGTTGTGAACTGAATCCAGTTCTAGTCTAGTATCAATGAAGGTGCATGGAGTTTGAGGGGTGAGGCAAATTGTCAGTAGGACCAAGGATAGCTGATTCAAAAGGGATTTTAAAGTCAATAGCTGGCCGACACTTAAGAACAGCAGACTTGAAAGAGGGAGAAAGGAGTACAAGGGGAGTAGTGAGTGGAAAAAGGAAGAAAATAATCTAAATTGTTTAGTGGTCAAGCATCAATACCCATAGCCCTGTGCTGCATGCCTCCCATCAATCTCACAGGCTAGAGATAAGTGTTATTCGCAATAAAGATCCCATGTGATGTCATGTTTACATGTTTAATAGAGATTTAGCTCCTGATCAGTGTCATCAGTTCCTCAGGTGACCAGGAGAGGGCAGAAGTGAGGGGTGCAGGGCCCCCTATTCCTTACCTATATAGGGCTCTGGTCAAAAGTAGTGGACTATATAGGGAATAGGTTTTAGAAACCTGACTGACCTCAACACAGATGTGTCCCAAGAGAATTGGGTTCCAGAGAATTGTCATCTGGTCTCTATGTGTATGTTTCTGAGTAGTCCATGCAATTGGAACTAGTTCACCAGTCTGGTGAACGCTTTTAAACAATGGCAGGTGGAAAAACACTTTATTTTGGACCTAGGTCTCATACAATTAGTGAAAGGAAACATTTTGTTTGCATGTTGGTCAACCTGCTACCTTGCTAGGCCCTCCCTCCTCTGCCCTCCCTTCAGATTAGCTAATAGAACAGGCCCAGGACGTCATTGTTTCCAGGGCAGACACCATGGAAGGAAGTTAGGATCGTGAAGGGAATCATGCGTATGAGGGAAAAATTTGTGTTGAAACAGGAAATTGGGATTTTTTGTTGTTGAAAGGTTTCATGTCCCTTTAGTCTGGGGGGCAAAAACCCTATGACTGGGGCACTGGGTTGGGAGAGGTCCGTGTGGGACATGTGTTGACTTCCAAATCGAACCTTAGCCCCCAGGGTTGGGCTCAATTCCAATTTAATTTAAAATTCCAATTAAATTCTTGAATTCACTATGAAATGGAGAATTTGTTGAATTCAATTTGACATTTTTGGGGGGGGGGAATATTATGGAATTGTAATTTAATATTTATTAGTTGATGGAACTAATGCACTTAGTATAAAAAATGGACTGCAGGATTTGTGTTGAATCATTTCAATTTGTAATTTTTGGGGATACTATTGAATTATGAATTGAATTATCTCTGGATTCAAAGACTGACCTGGAATTTGAATTGTATTTATTGGAATTTACAGGGAGAGGGAATTTAATTAGTGGAATTAACCCCAACACTACTAGCCTCAACTCCCTCCCTAGTCCCTACAACTGCAGACCTGAGAGGATTGGGATAGGTGAAAGCAATATGGCTGACATTTCTACCTAGCCAATCAGAAGGCAAGATGAAGCTTTTACTGTAACACGTACGGTATATTGACCCAGTCCGCCTAGATCCACAGGAGTGGCTAGGGTGTAGGTGCTAGGGATCCATTTGGAATTTATAAATGGAGTTGGCAAGGAAACAGGGTTCAGCTGAGGTCGAGTTTTGAAGGTTTTGAGGAGGAGTTCCATACTCTGTTATTATGGTTCAGCACTAGGTTACGGTGTCATGACCACATATCAGTTATCATGTGAGTGTGTAAAAAAATGTATTGCACAAACATCTAAAAGTAATAATCTATGCTAAATAACAGGTACTTAGCTCATCTTTTAAGAGACATCTTACGATTTCTTAAGAGTTAATTTAGTTCAGTGGATTTGATAGCGTACTCTTTGGTCTCAATAAACAACTGTACATTTTAAGATATCTGTTGTGAATAATTGCTACAGCTTCTTTCAATCTGTTACAATTAGTTAACCACTACGTACAATTCAAAATGCTATTTTATTTGATACTGTGTTACCTCGCCAGTAAAAAAAAGAACAAAGGTATCCTGCACCCACAATATTACAATTTATAGAGTATCATTCACTAGTGAACGGGGTATAGATGTGTGTGTGTTGACTGTGTGAGGAAAGGTGTCAGTGGGCAGTGTGGTATCAGCCCCTCACCTCCCGTGTAGTGTGTGTGTGAAGCATGTATGCAGTCCTGTGTGAGTTTCCTCCCAAAATTGCACTGGTCAGACTGTAGAGCTAACGTTGCCCAACCTCCACTTTCCCCTGTCAGTAGCATATCCCAGAGCCAAATAGAACAAGAACATTGAAAACAAGTCTCAAATGTACATTTATTGTGCTACATTTTTGGGGAGCATTAGAGCAAAGAAACACAAACAACCAGACAGCTTTTTTTTGAGACCATTGACAAATATTGTTTTGCAGTGCTATTCACTAGAACATGTAATGTGATGCAAGAACTGAACAAGGCATATGACTAGTTGCACAGGCCCAAATGTATGTGAATGCTATGCTGAGTGCTAAATATCTGGAGGTTCAAAACCTCGAAAATAACCATGTGTACTACGAGTATAACCTCTGTGTTTTAAAAAAGGGATTAAAAGAATGATATACTTTTCATTTCTGGTATGTAATTTAAGAGCTTTTTACCATAAGTGTTATTTAAGGTTTTGTTGATTGATTGATGTTTATTATTCTTAAAATAGAAGATCATTATGGTTGAGCTGATGTGGGTTGTCTCTTAGGTCTTCAGGGGGCATTTCAGAACACAAGTCTGTAGGATGAGTGGAGCAGATGTGGGGAGGGGCACAATCTGGCAACCCGGTCAGAAACGACTGGCATACAGTCCCCACTCGCTGGCCTTTCCCCTCAAAGACCCAGGGCATTGAAACACAAGAGAAATGTTCCCAAAACCAAACTGACATCATAAACAGACGTTCCCTGAACATCTAGGGAACCAAATGTGCTAACTGGGCATACTGTAGACTGAAAGCTAGCCTGGAGTCAAGTCCTTACACTACAATTCATGTTTATTGAAAAAGGGTATGGGTCCAGAGATTGTGGATTGAGGCATGAGAGTTGTAAACTTGGATCAAAACTAATTTTGCTACAGTATGTTTCACCGCTGTTCACTTCATGTTATGTGTAACATCCCTGCAACGTAGCAAACTCAGTCTGGAATTTTAAGAGCTGGGAGCTACCCTGGGTGTCTCAGTGCCTGGAGGTCGAGAAGCAAGCAGCTCCACCAATGTTGAACATGAAAGAGTAACAATCCCTATGCCTTTTCTGTTTCATTTGGTCACGATGAACTTCGGCCTTGTCAAACTTTTGATTTGAACACTAATTTCGAGAGAGGGAAGTATACTTGTCTTCCCAAAAAAAGTATCTATTTTTAGGACCGACTTTATAAGAGTCAGCACCTTGAGATTAAAACTACTTCCCAACTAATGGCCCCCAGAGTCTTTGCTATGTTCTGTCACTACGTTGCAGCAATGCTGGCAGAACGTTTTATAACATGCGGATGGGACATTCTTGAAGCAAAGACCCACATCAGACTTGTGTATATGAAGTGTAAATCTGTTTTTGTTTTTATGTCGTTCTAATGAGGATCGGATAGTGGTCCTGATGACAAGGCAAGTTTGTAATTGTATAATACTTACTGTATGATGTAGAACATTCAATAACTATTAAAATATTTCCCAAAAAGCCCAGCTTTTACTTGTTTGTGTCCTGCGCCAATTCATCATAAAGTAACATTGTGGCCTCTCTTGATTTGTAAATGATTGTTTTAACTGCAAAAAAAGCAAACGTTCAAGGGATAAGATGTACACTACACATCAGATTTCTAACAACCGCTATGCATCAGTGGAGAAACGTTATTGAATGAGCCGGTGTGGGAGCCTTGAGGAAATGCCGGGCCCGATTTCTGGTCCAAGTCTGTCCCTGTTCACAAATACAATGCAATTGCATTCTCCCATGAATCTCTTATAAGCACATCAGACTCAGTGCACCGCTATCTGCTGATAGCCTATAATCATAATAGTAGGCCTGTACAAAACAACCTGGAAATTGTTTTACTCAACCATGTTGAATCTGTATACTTTTGCCTTGACATGTCACTTATCTGTAGGAATAAATCTCTATATTCATCTGAGATAATTGAGGGGAAATTATAAAATAGGTGTTTTTCTGAGGGCCAAAGCATAGACCTAAACGCACAGATGTGCAGGGGTCAGATATGATTCACCTAATCTCCAACAAATCCCCATGTTTATGCAGCGGACATGGCCACGGTGAGTCTACATCACAAATTCCCAACAATGAGCAATGCAATCCCCACGAAAAGTCCCGTGCACTTCCTCAGCGTGCCGCCATCCCCCGTTTCTCCTCCACCGGAAACCCCGCTGAATCGCAAACTTCGCTTTTATGTTCCCGGAGGCAGTCGATTTTCAACAGGACTTCATCGGTGTGTTGAGTTGGGTCGTCATGGCCGCCTGAACCAGACTAAATTCACCCAGTGCGTGGTTATCATTCTGTAATTTACATACAATCGAAAGTTTTTTTGCGGATTAACGTCAATATTTGTTAGGGGGGGGGAAATCCATGTAAAAATTCTAACATGCAGCCTCCGCCAAGAAAGGTGAGTTGGCCCGGTTTTACTTTTCTCTGCGAATGTTTCGACGAATGTTGCTTATGTAGCCTAATTGTTGAAAGATGCACGCTTTGTTGTAGTTCAATTTTAAGATATGCAACCACCAGGTCGGCACAACGTGTTATAACGTCAGTTCGTATCAAACGCAAACACGACCTTTTGGTTAGTGAGTTGTTTTAGATATTCTAAACTTGAATATTTTTTTGAATGTTCCAAAGTAGCCTAAGAAATGTCCTGGGTAAAATGGTACTCAATTCAATAAAAAAACGAATGTTCTCACGGTTCCAAATTGTAGCCTTTGCGTGGCTTAAACTATATAAAAATATATATACATACATTGTAACAGTCTTAGTGGAGAGTTGTTACAAGCGAACGCGGTGCTGAATGTAGACCTCTAAAGATTAAAGGTAACTAAAACAGCAACAAACATGGGAATCCTGTTATATCATGTTCCAAAAACATTACACAGAGAAGTCTGTTGCTGTTTGGATAAGACATTGTACTTCTGTTAGAATTCCTATAGTCGAGGTTCAACTATATCAAATTCTTTAGAGTCAAGAGTTGTTGTTAATGAAATAACTGGATTTTATACTGGACAAAAATATGAATGCAACAAGTGTTGGTTTCATGAGCTGAAATTAAATATCCCACAAATGTTCCATATTCACAATTTTTTTGCACACATTTGTTTACATCCCTGTTAGAATTTCATCTACTTGACATGTGTGGCATATCAAGAAGCTGATTAAACAGCATGATTATTACACAGGTGCATCTTGTGCTTGGAACATTAAAAGGCCACTCTAAAATGTGCAGTTTTGTCACAACACAATGCCACAGATGTCTCAAGTTGAGGGAGCGCGCAATTGGCATGCTGACAGCAGGAATGTCCACCAGAGCTGTTGCCAGATAATTGAATGTTAATTTCTCTACCATAAGCCGCTTCCAACATCCATTTTATTGGATTATTTTGCTGTATGTCCAACTGGCCTCACCACCGCAGACTCCATGTCACCACGCCAGCCCAGGATCTCCACATCTGCCTTCTTCACCTGTGAGATTGTCTGAGGGGGCCCTGAGGAGTATTTACGTCTGTAATAAAGCTTGTTTGAGGGGAAGAACATTCTGATTGGGTGGGCCTGACTTACAAGTGGGTGGGCCTGTGCCCTTGTCCAGTCATGTGAAATCCATAGATCAGGGCCTACTTCATTTATTTCAATTAACTGATTTCCTTATGAACTGTAACTCAGTAAAATCTTAGAAATGACTGCATGTTGTGTTTATTTTTGTGAAGTATGAATTATCACTGTTACAGTACATTTGACATTTGTTATGTTCATGATTGTTTATGGATTACATTTCTCTCAAACAGGGGAGCTTTAGCATACTAATTGCTGAGGAATAGTCCAAAGCCATTCAGATGTCAGTGGTAGCGCTACAGATGATTCATTTCCTGAAATAGAAACACACCGTGGCCTATTAGATCAACCACTTGACCTGTTTTTGTAGTTGCCTGAATATAGCCTTATTTCAGCCTCAGTATATTTTCCCCTAATGATCGGCTGTGTTAGTCAGATAACTAATGCTCGTGTGAGATCATTGAATAGTGTCCGAACTGACCATTAGTTTCAAGTTTTTAATGTCACGCGCACAAGTACATTGAAATGCCTTTCTTGCATGCTCCAAACCCAACACTGCAGTATTCAATATAGCACTAAAAATAACATAAGGTCAAAGCTGTGGGAAGTAGGAAAATCTGAATTTAATATACACCACATGACCAAAAGTATATGGACACCTGCTCGTCGAACATCTAATTTCTAAATCATGGGCATTAATATGGAGTTGGTTCCCCCTTTGCTGCTATGACAGCCTCCACTCTTCTGGGAAGGCTTTCCACTAGATGTTGGAACATTGCTGCGGGGACTTGCTTCCATTCAGCCACGAGCATTAGTGAGGTTGAGCACTGGTATTTCGTATTTTATTAGGATCCCAATTAGCTGTTGTGAAATTCGCAGCTACTCTTCCTGGGGTCCACACAGAACATGACATAATACAGAACATTAATAGATAAGGACAGAACTACATACATTTAAAAATGCCACACAGCCTACATATCAATACATACACACATCATATCTATGTCAAATAGGGTGATGTTGGGCAATTAGGCCTGGCTCTCAGTCGGTGTGCCAATTCATCCCAAAGGTGTTAAATGGGGTTGAGGTCAGGGCTCTGTGCAGGCCAGTCAAGTTCTTCCACACCACTCGACAAACCATTTCTGTATGGACCTCGCTTTGTGTACGAGGGCATTGTCATGCTGAAACAGGAAATGGCCTTCCACAAACTGTTGCCACAAAGTTGGAAGCCCAGAATCGTCTAGAACAGTGGTCACCAACATTTTCTGCGTCAAGATCACTTTCGCAGTCAAAAAGCAAGCTGAGATAACCTGCTCAGATACATTTTTTTTATATATATATTTTTTTACATTAACGTCACACATAGATTTGTAGAAATTATGTTGGTTTAGCGCTTGTGAGGCACTGTGGAGCATGAATTGAAATCATTAGCTTTTTTATTTTACTTGACTGATGGTCAACGAGGTCAAATCACGATGTCAGTGATCTTCAGGTCGAAAAGTCGGAGCTCTAGAAAGATGCCCAGAGTTTCCGACTTGGAATTCCGAGTTGGGTGATCATTGAAAACGATTTTTCCTAACCGCCTCTCACAGTTCCTGCTCTCTCCTTCCTTTCCTCCGGTGAGACTGACCAGAGAGAGGGGACACCGTCTTCCACCTGATGGTGAAATCAAGTTGCACCGCGTCTGCTTCATGCACAAATTCATGTTGTTCCTATGACCAGAGAAAGTTAAATATTCCTTAATATTAAAATCGACACGATGAGCTGRTAATAATAATAAAACGCAGGGCTATCGATACTTGGCTACTCAGAAGAGCATTTTGTAATAGTGTTGAATAATTTCTACAGAAATATTTGGTGATCGACTAGGAATGCCTTGAAGATCGACCAGTCGATGGTGATCGACCGGTTGGCGACTACTGGTCTAGAATGTGATTGTATGCTGTAGCATTAAGATATCCCTAAACTGGATCTAAGGGGCCTAGCCCGAACCATGAAAAACAGCCCCAGACCATTATTCCTCCTCCACCAAACTATACTGTTGGCACTATGCATTGGGGCAGGTAGCGTTCTCCTGGCATCTGCCAAATCAAATTTTGTCACCGATTACAACAGATACTGTGAAAATCTTACAAACCCTTAACCAATAATGCAGTTACGAGTTAATAAAATATTTACACAATAAAATAAAGTAAAAAAATAGTAACACAATAATGAGGCTATATACAGGGGTACCGGTACCGAGTCAATGTGGGGTACAGGTTAGTTGAGGTAATATGTACATGTAGGTAGGGGTAAAGTGACTATGCATAGATAATAAAGAGCGAGTAGCAGTAGCGTAAAAAAGGGGGGATCAATGCAAATAGTCTGGGTAGCCATTTGATTAACTGTTCAGCAGTCTTATGGCTTGGGGGTAGAAGCTGTTAAGGATCCTTTTGAACCTAGACTGGGAGCTCCAGTACTGTTTGCCATGCGGTAGCCGAAAGAACAGTCAGCATCCCGGAGTCACCTCTTCACTGTTGACGTTGAGACTGGTGTTTTGTGGGTACTATTTAATGAAGCTGCCAGTTGAGGACTTGTGAGGCATCTGTTTCTCAAACTAGGCTCTCTAATGTACTCGTCCTCTTGCTCCGTTGTGCACCGGGGCCTCCCACTCCTTTTTCTATTCTGGTTAGGGCCAGTTTGCACTGTTCTTTGAAGGGAGTAGTACTTTTACGAGATCTTCAGTTTCTTGGCAATTTCTCGCATGGAATAGTCTTCATTTCTCAGAACAAGAATAGACTGACGAGTTTCAGAAGAAAGGTCTTTGTTTCTGGCCATTTTGAGCCTGTAATCGAACACACAAATGCTGACGCGCCAGATACTCAACTAGTCTAAAGAAGGCCAATTTTATTGCTTCTTTAATCAGAACAACAGTTTTCAGCTATGCTAACATAATTGCAAAAGGGTTTTCTAATGATCAATTAGCTTCTTAAAATGAAACTTGGATTAGCTAACACAACGTGCCATTGGAACACAGGAGTGATGGTTGCTGATAATGGGCCTCTGAATGCCTATGTAGATATTCCATTAAAAATCTGTCGTTTCCAGCTACAATAGTCATTTACAACATTAACAATGTCTACACTGTATTTCTAATCAATTTTATGTTATTTTAATGGACAAAAAAATTGCTTTTCTTTAAAAAACAAGGACATTTCTAAGTGACCCCAAACTGAACGTGTGTGTGCGTGTGTGTGTGTGCGTGTGTGTGTACACACATACAGTACAAGTCAAATGTTTGGACACCTTCTCATTCAAGTGTTTTTCTTTATTTTTATTTTTATTTTTCTTTTTTCTACATTGTAGAATAATAGTGAAGACATCAAAACTATGAAATAACTAGAGGTCGACTGATTTCTGGAGGACCAAAAAAGATGATACCGATTAATCAGCCGGGTTTTATATATATATTTGAAATAATGACAATTACAACAATACTGAATGAACAATGAACACTTTTATTTAACTTAATATAATACATAAATAAAATCAATTTAGTCTCAAATAAATAATGAAACATGTTCAATTTGGTTTAAAAAATGCAAAAAGTGTTGGAGAAGAAAGTAAAAATGCAATATGTGCCTTGTAAAAAAGCTAACATTTAAGTTCCTTGCTCAGAACATATGAAAGCTGGTGGTTCAATATTCCCATTAAAGAAATATTAGGTTGCAGTTATTATAGGAATTATGATGCGTCGACTATTTCTCTCTATACCATTTTGTATTTCATATCATATACCTTTGACTATTGGATGTTCTAATATGCACTTTAGTATTGCCAGCCTAATCTCAGGAGTTGATAGGCTTGAAGTCATAAACAGCACTGTGATCAAGCATTGCTAAGAGCGGCTGGCAAACGCAGTAACGTTTGAATGAATGCTTTCTAGCCTGCTGCTGCCTACCACCGCTCAGTCAGACTGATATATCAAATCCCAGACTTAATTATAATATAATAAACACAGAAATACGAGCCTTTGGTCATTAATATGGTAAAATCCGTAAACTATCATTTCGAAAACAAAACGTTTACTCTTTCAGTGAAATATGGAACCGTTCCGTATTTTATCAAACGGGTGGCATCCCTAAGTCTAAATATTGCTGTTACATTGCACAACCTTCCAAGTTATGTCATAATTATGTAAAATTCTGGCAAATTAGTTCGCAACGAGCCAGGCGGCCCAAACTGTTGTATATACCCTGACTCTGCGTGCAATGAACGCAAGACAAGTGACACAATTTCCCTTGTTGATATTGCCTGCTAATATGAATTTATTTGAACCAATATGCAGGTTTAAAAATATATACTTGTGTATTGATTTTAAGAAAGGCATTGATGTTTATGGTTAGGTACATTGGTGCAACGACAGTGCTTTTTTTGCGAATGCGCTTGTTAAATCATCACCCGTTTGACGAAGTAGGCTGTGATTCGATGATAAATTAACAGGCACCGCATTGATTATATGCAACGCAGGACAAGCTAGTTAACTACACGTAGTTGATGATATTACTAGGTTAACCAGTGATTATGTGAAGATAGTTTTTTATAAGATAAGTTTAATGCTAGCTAGCAACTTACCTTGGCTCCTTGCTGCACTCACGTAATAGGTGGTCAGGCTGCCACGCTGTTTCCTCGTGGAATGCAATGTGATCGGCCATAATCGGCATCCAGAAATGCCGATTACCGATTGTTATGAAAACTTGAAATCGGCCCTAATTAATCGGCCATGCCGATTTAATTGGTCGACCTCTAGAAATAACACATGGAATCATGTAATAACCCAAAAAGTGTTAAACAAATCAAAATATATTTTATATTGAGATTCTTCAAAGTAGGCACCCTTTGCCTTGATGACAGCTTTGCACACTCTTGGCATTCCATCAAGCAGCTTAATTAAAAAAAATGTGTGCTAAGTTTTCTGTTGCAATTGTTTTTGCTACAGTGCAGATATAGAGAGACTGTTAACAATAATGTGTTTGTGCTTATATGACATTCAGTGCACTTTTTAGGAGTTTACGGTATTCTTCTCCGTATATGAGAGATGGATTTGGTTGTCTAGTCCATTTCTTCTGACATTTATTTTCTCCCTCAGGTCAAGGTTACCCAGGAGCTAAAGCACACTCATGCTGAGCAGATGAGCAGACTACACATCAAACACCAGACAGAGTGTGACCTACTAGAGGACCTGAAGTAAGGGGATGGTGGAGGGAGCCAGTGGATGGCAATTGAGGCTGCGTCTCTATCCCCAGTTCCAAATCAACCCCTACTACCTAGGCCCTTGCGTAGTTGTGAAAGGCTTGGATAGATATAATCAATGACAATTCTACATGGAGGAGGGGGTGGGGGGGTTTAGCCACTATTACCATATTGGTAATACCAATCTGATCTTTGTACATGTCTATGACATGAAGTACCCTGGCAGGGAGGCTAAGGGTTTATTTGGAATGTAACGGTAGTCTTGGGTTTCGCTTTCTTTTCTTTGGCTTAGTTGAGGTGGCACCGCCCACACTAAACAGCTGGAAGTGAAAAGCAAGGAGGGCCTCCACTCCAGATGTTCTGGCTGCCATAAGTAGTTTGTTGGGGGGGGAAAGAGAGGATAACAAAGAGAGAAGAAAAATACCTAGAGATCGAACAAGCCCGAAATGTTCAGCCAGTCACTCTAGGAGGAAAATCGAAGTTGGATAAAAATACCTTTCAGTGTTAAAATAAGAGTTGCACCATTCCCAAAGATTCCTGGAATCAGGATGGAATAATCAGGAAATCTTGGAGTCGTGCAAATGGTATTATCGAGAAAATTACCAGAATAAAATAAAAAACATGGCACAGGGAGAATGATAGGGACAAGCAGTGATATAGTATAGGGAGGCAGGGATGTGTTCAATAGGTACCAAACAGACTGAAACAGGGAGGGACTACCTGGACTCCAATAAGAAATACATTTTTGTTTTCCATTGCACAGAATTTTAAATCGGTGTTCTCCAATGAACATGACCCATGCAGAGGGAAAGGAAAACAGGCCAAGAGGACATGTACATCATCATAGAGGAAGCTGGATCTGTTGTCAGTTTGGCCTTGCTGTATACTAGAGCACTCAGACAAATATTAACACACACTTTAATTACTATAAAATGCCCAGTGAACGTGTGCTAGAAAAGAAGACTCAAGAGCCGCGGTGTCTGACTGTGGCCCTAGACCTCAGAGGCTCTCGTCCTCTAATCAAGGAGGCTGGAGGGTAGGGAGCTTGCAGGAAGCTCCCACTGATGCACCACCTTTTGTAGAGCCTTCCAGATGAGGGAAGTACTGTTGCTGTAGCAGGCGGTGATCCAGCTGGTCAAGAGGCTCTCAGTTGGGCAGCTATAGAACTTCTTGATGACCCGAGGGCCCATGCAGAATTTCTTCAGTCACCTGAGGTTGAAGAGACGCTGTAACGGTGGTGGTGTGATTGGACCATTTTAGGTCCTCTGTGGTGTGCACGCTGAGGAACTTGATGCTTTTGACCCTCTCCACTGCAGCCCCGTCCACTGCATCTGCTGTTTCCTGAAGTCCATGATCACCTTGATTTTGTTGACGTTGAGGGAGAGGCTTTTCCTGGCACCACTCTACCAGGGCTCTAACCACCTCCCTGTAGGCTCCCGTCGGCGATCAGGCCCACCACTGTCATGTTGTTGGCAAACTTAATGATGGTGTTGGAGTCGTGCATGGCCACACAGTTGTGGGTGTACAAGAGGGGGCTGAGCACACACCCCTGGGGGCCCCCCGTGTTGCAGGTCAATGTGGCAGAGGTGTTGTTGTCTACCCTCACCACCTGGGGTTTGCCTGTCAGGAAGTCCTGGATTCAGTTGCATAGAACAGAGCCTGGAATAGGGAGAGAGACCGGGAGAAAGGAGGGACTAGTGGCCCGGGAACGGGAGGACAAATAAGTACAGTTACAGAAAGAATTAGGATTATTTTTGTTGTGAGAGTGGAGGGAAGGACATAGGCCACAGTTGTGGTTCTCCAACTGTTTACATGTGAGAGAGAACAAGCTGTGCCATACTCTGCTCACTCCTGGAACTGTAAAGACTCCAAATAACACAACTGGGACCCTGGGGATTATTCATTAGACATCAAACGGAAGAAAACAGACTGAAACAGGGAGGGACTATTTTAACCAATAATGCATTTGAATCTTTGTTTTCTGTTATAAGTGTTTTCCGTTGCATGCCCTAATGAATATGACCTCGATAAGCAGTGAAATAGAATGGAGTATAAATATTACAGCACATCTACACTGCATAGTTATATGCACCACTCTACTATTTTGATCAATCAAACGATTTGTAACAATTTATAATTTATTTAACAAGCCATCACATTCATTAGATATCGGATTGATACACTATACAGTGGGGCAAAAAGGTATTTAGTCAGCCACCAATTGTGCAAGTTCTCCCACTTAAAAAGATGAGAGAGGCCTGTAATTTTCATCATAGGTACACTTCAACTATGACAGACAAAATGAGAAAAAAAATCCAGAAAATCCCATTGTAGGATTTTTTATGAATTTATTTGCAAATTATGGTGGAAAATAAGTATTTGGTCACCTACAAACAAGCAAGATTTCTGGCTCTCACAGACCTGTAACTTCTTCTTTAAGAGGCTCCTCTGTCCTCCACTCGTTACCTGTATTAATGGCACCTGTTTGAACTTGTTATCAGTATAAAAGACACCTGTCCACAACCTCAAACAATCACACTCCAAACTCCACTATGGCCAAGACCAAAGAGCTGTCAAAGGACACCAGAAAACAATTGTAGACCTGCACCAGGCTGGGAAGACTGAATCTGCAATAGGTAAGCAGCTTGGTTTGAAGAAATCAACTGTGGGAGCAATTATTAGGAAATGGAAGACATACAAGACCCACTGATAATCTCCCTCGATCTGGGGCTCCACGCAAGATCTCACCCCGTGAGGTCAAAATGATCACACAAGAACGGTGAGCAAAAATCCCAGAACCACACGGGGGGACCTAGTGAATGACCTGCAGAGAGCTGGGACCAAAGTAACAAAGCCTTACCATCAGTAACACACTACGCCGCCAGGGACTCAAATCCTGCAGTGCAGAACGTGTCCCCCTGTTAAGCCAGTACATGTTCAGGCCGTCTGAAGTTTTGCTAGAGCAGCATTTGGATGATCCAGAAGAAGATGGGAGAATGTCATATGGTCAGATAAACCAAAATATAACTTTTTGGTAAAAACTCACCTCGTCGTGTTTGGAGACAAAGAATGCTGAGTTTGCATCCAAAGAACACCATACCTACTGTGAAGCAGGGGGTGGAAACATCATGCTTTGGGGCTGTTTTTCTGCAAAGGGACCAGGACGACTGATCCGTGTAAAGGAAAGGATGAATGGGGCCATGGTATCGTGAGATTTTGAGTGAAAACCTCTTCCATCGGCAAGGGCATTGAAGATGAAACGTGGCTGGGTCTTTCAGCATGACAATGATCCCAAACACAGCCGCCGGGGCAACGAGGAGTGGCTTCGTAAAAGCATTTCAAGGTCCTGGAGTGGCCTAGCCAGTCTCCAGAATCTCAACCCCATAGAAAATCTTTGGAGGGAGTTGAAAGTCCGTGTTGCCCAGCAAACAGCCCCAAAACATCACTGCTCTAGAGGAGATCTGCATGGAGGAATGGGCCAAAATACCAGCAACAGTGTGTGAAAACCTTGTGAAGACTTACAGAAAACGTTTGACCTCTGTCATTGCCAACAAAGGGTATATAACAAAGTATTGAGATAAACTTTTGTTATTGACCGAAATACTTATTTTCCACCATAATTTGCAAATAAATTCATAAAAAATCCTACAATGTGATTTTCTGGATTTTTTTTCTTCTCATTTTGTCTGTCATAGTTGAAGTGTACCTATGATGAAAATTACAGGCCTCTCTCATCTTTTTAAGTGGGAGAACTTGCACAATTGGTGGACTAAATACTTTTTTGCCCCACTGTATATACAAAAGTATGTGGACACCCCTTCAAATTAGTGGATTTGGCTATTTCAGCCACCCACTGCTGACAGGTGTATAAAATTGAGCACACAGCCATGCAATCTCCTTCGACTTGGCACCGTCATAGGATGCCACCTTTCCAACAAGTCAGTTCGTAAAATTACTGTCCTGGTAGAGATGCCCCTGTCAACTGTAAGTGCTGTTATTGTGAAGTGGAAACACCTAGGAGCAACAACAGCTCAGCCGCGAAGTGGTAGGCCACTCAAGCTCACAGAACGGGACCACCAAGGGCTGAAGCGTGTAAAAATCATCTGTACTCGTTTGCAACACTTATTACCGAGTTCCAAACTGCCTCTTGATGCAACATCAGCACAAGAACTGTTCGTCAGGAGCTTCATGAAATGGTTTTCCATGGCCAAGCAGCCGCACACAAGCCTAAGATCACGATGTGTAATGGAGTGGTGTCAAGCTTGCCGCCATTGGACTCCTTTGGACTCTGAAGCAGTGGAAACGCATTTTCTGGCAGCTTCACCATCTGGCAGTCCGACAGACGAATCTGGGTTTGGCGGATGCCAGGAGTACGCTACCTGCCCCAATGCATAGTGCCAACCATAAAGTTTGGTGGATGGCTGTTTTTCATGGTTAGGCCACTTTGTTCCATTAACGCTAGAGCAGCCAATAACATTCTAGACAATTCTGTGCTTTATTTTTTATTTAACTAGGCAAGTCAGTTACAAAGAAGTCAGTTACAAAGAACAAATTCTTATTTACAATGACAGCCTACACCGGCCAAACCCGGACGACGCTGGACCAATTGTGCGCCGCCCTATGGGACTCCCAATCATGGCCGGTTGTGATACAGCCTGGATTCGAACCAGAGTGTCTGTAATGACACCTCTAGCACTGAGATGCAGTGCCTTCGACCGCTGCGCCACTCGGAAGCCCACTTTGTGGCAACAGTTTGGGGAAGGCCCTTTCCTGTTTCAGCATGACACTGCCCCTGTGCACAAAGCGAGGTCCGTACAGAAATGGTTGTCAAGTTCAGTGTGGAAGAACTTGACTGGCCTGCACAGAGCCCTGACCTCTACGCCATCTAACACCTTTGGGATTAATTGGAAAACCGACTGAGAGCCAGACCTAATCGCCCAACATCAGTGCTCAACCTCACTAATGCTCTTGTGGCTGAATGGAAGCAAGTCCCCGCAGCAATGTTCCAACATCTAGTGGAAAGCCTTCCCAGAAGAGTGTGGGCTGTTATAGCAGCAAAGGGGAACCAACTCCATATTAATGCTCATGATTTTTAAATGAGATGTTCAACGAGTAGATGTCCCCGTACTCTTGTTCATGTAGTTATGATGCCTAGCATGTCATTGGCTTTTGAATCTAAATGTACCATGCTTTGCTTAACTTATATAGTCTTGTAGTGTCCATTCAGTCTCTTTTCCCAGTTAATTATTATATGGTGTATATCATTCTGTTCTACCTTTGTTCCTTGTAGGACATTCAGTCAGAAGAAAGCCGCTGTAGAGAGGGACTATGCCCAGGTGAGTGTTCTCTCTCTCTCTCTCTCTCTCTCCATCCTTAGTTTGCTATCTCTATCCATCCTTAGTTTGCTCTCTCTATCCATCCTTAGTTCGCTCTCTCTATCACTCTGGATGCGTGTTCATTTCTGCATATGGATGACATTATATTGTGGCATTGCTGTCGTCTTCTCATTTGTGTCGCCAAAAAAAGAATCTCCCAATAATGACACACAAAGACACCAACTGCGCCACCATACGAGGTTTGGGTATAGTTGTCGTTGGGAGGATCAGGGCTCAGTTGTGGTCTGATGGATTACTCCTCTATCTGAGAGGACCACTCTAAGGGCTCAGACACATTTGCTGGCCGAGCGTACTTAGTACCTCCTGAACGTAATTTGCGAACCCGAGTGCGCACCTACTTTACATGTAGAATCGCGTGAAAGTTTTGGTAGTCATACGCTACAGCAGGTGGTCCCTAAATCAGACGACCACTAGATCCTCATTCGATGCGATGTGTGTCAGCTCTAAAGTCTTCTGTCTCAGTTGTGGCATTTTCATGTGGCCCACTTCCTCGTTGTGGAGTTGTTTTGGCCACAGCTTCCTGTGAATATAAATGTACTGTTTCAAAATCCCCCTATGCTCCTGCTTTGGTCTATTCTGGCGTTGCATCCCCGTGTGGAATGTCCTTACTGTGATTTAAAAGAGGGTCCTGACTTGGGAGTAACCCCAACCAGGCACTACCCAGCCACTTTTGTGTGGGGGGGGGAAGGGGTGTATTTTGAGGATTTTATTCATACCCTGCTCACATGCCATTCATATGTACCACAGTCTTCTATATATCAAGAGTCACCTCCAAGACAGAGTGCCTCCAAGACACTTACTCACACCCACTCTCCAACCAACACTATCTAGTCGGATAAAGATTCAGGGTGCCACACAAGAAGCCTGCTGTGAGCCTGCTGAAGAAGGATACTGAACAATTCCCATCACCACATTATTTATTCATGAATAGCGTTGTTGTGCTAGTAGCTGTGTTGTGCCGCCTGTCTCTATCTGCCCTAAAGCCAATCCCGTGAGCTGCTATAGATGCACACACATTAAGAGATGTGTTATTATAGGAGCGGACGTTGTCAACCTTTTTTTCAAAGTAGTTGACAAAGCCGTCTGCAGAGGGGGGGAAGTGGTGGAGAATTAATGAGGGAAAAGGTGTAAAAGAGTTTATGGGGATTGGAGGCAGAGGCTTGGAATTTAGTGATAGGAAGAGCCTTTAGAAGTGAATACAGAAGAGAAGGTAGAGAGGAGGGATGCTAGGGATGCTAGCTGCCTGCTGCCCTGTTCTTTCACGACTCAGTGAGTCACTCAGCCACAGAGCAGGAGGGGGGGGGGGGGTTGAGCTGCCTGGGAGGAAAGGGGACAGTGGGAGTCAGAGGCGAAAAGGGAGGGTCGAAGAGGCAGAGTCAGGAGACAGGTGGGAGAACGATTTAGCGGAAGGAAGAGATTATGGGATAGAAGAGGGGTGGTAGGAGGAGAGAGAGAGCGAAGTTTGCGACGACAGATGACCATCTGGGTAGGGGCGAGTCGAGGTTGGGGGAGAGAAAAACAAAAACAGAGTAGGGATCAGAGACCTGGATGGGGGTTGCCGTGAGATCAGTCAGCGAGCAGCCCCTAGTAAAGATGAGGTCAAGCATATTCCCTGCATTATGAGTGGGAGGCGACTGGGAGGTCAGGGTGAGTTCAAAAAGGCAAGGAGAGGAAATAGAGGTGGAAAGAAATGAGTCTAAGTCAGGCGCCAGGAGGTTGACATTGCCCAGTACGATGAATGGTGAGCCATCGTCTGGAAATTATGGGTTGTGCTCACAGGGTACACTAGATTAGAAGGGTTGCATCCACTGGGTGGGGAGCGTCTGTAAAACATACTGAGAGGAGCGAACAGGGATAGAAATCACATACATACTTGACAAAGTTCCAAAAGAGAAAAATGAGAATCTAAAAATAACTAGGTAAGACACTGAAGTGAGAGAGTGCCGTGAAGCCTTTGGCTCTTTCCTTCCTCGAATAACTCTGCAGAACGTCTTTGTTTTGGGTGACAACGCCGCCGCATGACAACGCCACCGCTGAATAAATAGGGGCAACTGAGGTACTATAACTAATTGATGATTGCCTAGCAGAGGTGAAGAAAAATACCCCCTCTAACACTCATCTGCCAATTATCAGAAAGCTATCATAAATTGATCTGAAACCAGTCAATGTTCCCAACACTTCGCAGGCACAAGTACTTAGCATTCAGTAGTTCAAATCAATGATTAAACAGGCTACTATGTAGAAGGGCAGCACTTAACTAGAATTGACTTAGCCAGACTATACCAACAAAACTTATTGAAAGAATAGGCTACTCTTGCAGAGATTAGCTGTCTTCGCTCTGTCTCTCTGTATATGTCTCCCTCTCTTACCAAGACACTCAGGACATCATAGCAATGTGGTGGCATCCCAGTAGAGGTTAAAGGTCATCACGCAGCCCTGCTGTTGGTATCCTGTCACTGTGTGTGTGTACTTACTAGGAACCAAATGATAGCAAACACAACAGAACTGGGAGGGACCTACTTAAAGTTTTCTAAACAAAATTTTCATTGCAAAATGTTTCGCAACAATGTGCGCTAATGTTTTCTTCCCTTTGTTGCTTAATGAATATGACCCTGCTTCAGGTCGCACACGGTGAGTTCAAAGAAACTGTCAGATAGCATTACAGTTATGAAACCGCTTTGTAAAGTGCAGCGCAGCCACAGACGCACACACTCCCAACAGTCTAATACCTACATGTTTCAAGAAGACCACCATAGTCCCTGTGCCCAAGAACACCAAGGTAGCCTGTCGAAATGACTGTCGCCCCGTAGCACTCACATCTGTAGCCATGAAATGCTTTGAATGGCTCACATCAACACCATCATCCCAGACACCCTGGACCCAGTCCATTTTGCATACCGCCCCAACAGATCCACAGATGATGCAATCTCTATTGCATTCAACACTGCCTTTTCCAGCTTGGACAAAAGGAACATCTATGTGAGAATGCTGTTCATTGACTACAGCTCAGTGTTCAACATAATAGTGCCCTCCAAACTCATCACTAATCTAAGGACCCTGGTACTGAACATCTCCCTCTGCAACTGGATCCTGGACTTCCTGACGGGATGCCCCCAGGTGGTGGGTGGAGGCAACAACACATCCGCCACGCTGACCCTCAGCACGGGGACCCCTCAGGGGTGCGTGCTTAGTCCCCTTCTGCACTCCCTGTTCACCCACGACTGCGTGGCTTTGCACGACTCCAACACCGTCATTAAGTTTGCCGATGACGCAATGGTGGTAGGCCTGATCACCGATGATGAGACCGCCTAAAGGGAGGAGGTCAGAGACCTGGCAGTGTGGTGCCAGGACAACAACCTTTCCCTTAACGTCAGCAAGACAAAGGAGCTGATCGTGAACTACAGGAAACTGAGGACAGAGCACGCTCCCCTTCATATTGACGGGCCTGTAGTAGAGCAGGTCGAGAGCTAAGGCTCTATCATGGTCCAAACACACCAACACAGTCGTGAAGAGGGCACAACAATGCACCATGCAGTACCAATGCACCAAGCCTGGAACCAACAAGACCCTGAACAGCTTCTACCCCACAAGCAATAAGACTGCTAAATAGTTTGTTAAATAGTCTGGGTAGCTATTTGGTTAACTATCTGGATTGACCCTTTTTTGCAAGAACTTTTTTTTACTCATCACATACGGTGTTACTACTGTTTACTATCTGTCACTTTATTCCTAGTTAAATGTACATATCTACCTAAATAAAATAAAAATGTAAGTATAGCAAAGTTGTCATTACTCATTGTATCTATTACTTTAAATATTACGTCTTTTACGTTCCTATTATTTCTCTTTTCTTTCTGCAAGGGCCCGTAAGTAGTCCACACCGTGTTGTTTACGAATAATGTGACGAATAAAGTGTGGTTTTGATTTGACATGTCCCCCACTCAGTAATATACACTGAGTGTACAAAACATTAGGAGCACCTGCTCTTTCCATGACAGACTGACCAGGTGAATCCAGGTGAAAGCTATGATCCCTTATTGATGTCACTAATTAAATCTAGTGTAGATGAAGGGGAGGAGACAGGTTAAAGAAGGATGTTTAAGCCTTGATACAATTGAGACATGGATTGAGAACATGTGCCATTCAGACAAAATATTTTAGTGCCTTTGAACAGGGTATGGTAGTAGGTGCCAGGCGCACCGGTTTGAGTGTGTCAAGTATGCTTGGGCGGTATCCAGATTGTCATACCTTCATGCCGACCTTGAGCCATACCGGGATATTCGGTAATACCTGCACTGAACAGAAGGGACGCTATTTTCATACACCACATAGCCTCTGTAATCTGAAGGTTTGCAGTGCTAACAAGTACATGTAATATCCCATAGAGAATGTTAACGAAATGCTAATGAACGCATTGCGAGCATTTTACAATCTTTGACCAAAACAATTTGCAGGACAGACATCCCAGCACAAAGTTTTACAAGTAACTCAAAAATGCTACTCACAACGCACAAAAACAAATATTAGAGAGCAAGGCTCTTGATCCAGGAGGGAATTCTCTGCTAACAAGTGAAGCTTGGTTTTGGAAGCAGCTAACCACTTAGCTAGATATCTAACTAGCTACTAAATTAGCAAACAAAATGCAGAACTGCAGAACATTTAGTACATTTTAGACAGTTAACATAATAGTTATAAGTAATTAGATCACCTGGAGCATGCTGCACAACAGTGAGTGAGAAAACATCATGCGAATGGGGGCTACCAGTAACCTTCATCATGAAAAAAGATGTGGGAAATGAACACAATCTTCTTTATATCGTAATGTATTGCACAAGTTGACTGCAGGTATTTACTTTAAAAAGTAACTACAAGTATTCAAAAACTTAAAATAAATAGTTTTGGCGGTATTGAAAAACCATCCCGTGGCTATTTCCCTTATACCCCGGTATACGGTATACCGCCCAAGACTAGCGTCAAGAACTGCAACACTGCTGGGTCTTTCACCCTCAACAGTTTCCCATGTGTATCAAGAATGGTCCACCACCCAAAGGACATCCAGCCAACAGCAGGCCGGTGGTCAAAAACGGTTCATTGATGAAAGAGGACAAAGGAGGCTGATGTGAATTGTGCAGAGCAACAGACTGCTACAGTTAGTCAACTGACAGTCCAGTACAACATTGGTGCCCAAAGACCCATAAAAGAATGCACAACTCATCGTACTTTGACACAAATGGGGTATGGCAGCTGACGAACACCCCCTGTCTACCTAGAACGCATTTGTGGCTTCTTTTTTTTCATAATAGGTAATTTGATTGTAGCCATTTTGATTTCCCTAAAGAGCACACACTCTAAAGAGCAATGAGGCAGATGTTTAACCGGATGTATACAGGGAAAGGGGGATACCTAGTCAGTTGTACAACTGAATGCATTCAATTGAAATGTGTCTTCCGCATTTAACCCAACCCCTCTGAATCAGAGGTGTGGAGGGCTGCCTTCATCGACATCCACGTCTTCGGCGCATGGGGAACAGTGGGTTAACTGCCTTGCTCAGGGGCATCCGGTTGGCATTTCCACTCGCCACCAAATATGGTGATGAAAGGAAGCCCAGTGGGAGAAGATGGAGCGAGATGGATTTCTGTCATTACCAAAACATTTCATCTCAATTCAGTTTTTTCCTAAAACTAAAATCTGTTAAGAACCGAGTGCACTAAGTTTTGTAGACTTTACCCTTTGTCAAAGTATTCAAAAAATGTAGTTGTTTAGGCGCGCGAGGGCGAATTTAGTTATTGCATACGCACACATCAGAGTAGGCGTTCCGTAACAGAAATATGCCAATACATGCTAGAACGCGCCAATAGCATCCCGCTAGCACGTGCTTGGATCTGCTTGCCTGCGCTATGATTAATTTGCTCCCATTGGAAATGACAGGCTGTGGTATATCTTGGGTTAGATGTATAAAAATCTCTGGTGGTGAGAAGTTTCCCCTAGGATCAGCTTCCCCTCACCCAATCCTAACCTTAAAGTGGCACTCTGTGATTGCTACGTAATTGTTTTTACTTTTATATTAATACCCATTTGATTATTTTGTAAAACATTTTGAAGGATTAATATGATATATTTCACAGTACAGCAGGAAATGTAGAGATGAGGGCATAGTCAGAGGGTGGCCAAGATGGGTCTCGAACCCTCGTCGCCAGGGGGCATTTGTGGTCCGATACACCAACTTTGAAATGCCTCATGCGCTTGTGTTTACTCCAATGTTTGTAAACATTGTAATTGTAAAAACAAATATATATATATATAGGCTCATAACATGGTTAAAACTCTACATTTGATCTCACAGATAGTCAGTCCTTGCATCCATAGCTCTGCCCATGAATTTGAGTGGCCCCATCAGCTGTTTACCAAATCAGTGGTAGGGTGTGACCACTTTATTGTTTGAACGGCGGATTGTCCCTTTGACCATTAGTTGGGAAAATGAAAAACGGACTCAAAATCAGCGTCTAAGGGCACCTTCGCCTTACACCAAGAGCACACACTGTATAGTTGTTCAGCGATGAGGATTGGCGGTACATGCAATCAATATGACTTTCCCAATATGTTTCAATGACAGACAGTTGTGATAATACAACAGTATTCCTCTCACTCGGCTTTCTGCTTTGGTCTCTGAACTATTAGGTCGTGTGCATTAGGCATCAAATGGAAGAAAAGAGACAAACAGAATACTAATTAACTTTCCATTGCAAAATGTTTCAAAACGTTTGCCCTAATGAACAGGACCTTGGTAAAAGCAGCAGATGGCTTTATTGGGCCTGTGCAGGTTAAATGGCATCCTCTGTTTTTTGGCGCCAAATTAGAGACTAGAGTTAGACTGTTAAATCAAAGTGGGTCACAGTGGACTCTGAAACTCTTATTTTCCTCTAGCCTACCCCTCCTCCTTCTGGCTCTTCTTCACTAACCCTCTCTTTTTCATCTCTTAACACCTGCATGCTGCCATGACCCGATTTGATATTCAAATCACAGTAAGTGTTGAAATGACACTCTGTCCCTTGTTCTTACCCCATCCTGCCTTCCCCTCTTCCCTCACACCCTGCTGGCTGCACTCTCTGTGACTCCCACAATGGCTGGGTTTGTGGTGGTGGATTCTGCCGTTTGGGGCTTTGACACCAGAACCCAGGGGGACCAAAAGGTTTAGAGACTGGGCCTAAAGTGTGTCCCTTGTGGATTGACTTTAGCCTGGTCCCATCTGTTGGCGCTGTATAGCCAACTCAAATAGTTCTGGTATGGCAATGACCATAGGAGTTGGCTAGATGGATCTGACCGCCCTGCATGAACTTTAAGTCCCAATTTAGATCACCTGTCTTTCTGTTCAGCTGAGAATGTGCTCTGTATAGCCCTGCATGCGTGCGTGTGCACGTTTTTGCGAACAAATGCTCCCTCGCATACTAGGGCTGGGAATTTCTGAGAGACCTTACGATACGATATTATCATGATACTTAGGTGCCGATGTAACCGGTGTGAAATGGCTAGCTAGTTAGCGCGCTGCGAGCTAATAGCGTTTCAATCGGTGACATCACTTGCTCTGAGACCTTGAAGTAGTTGTTTCCCTTGCTCTGCAAGGGCTGTGGCTTTTGTGGTGCGATAGGTAACGATGCTTCGAGGGTGTCAATTGTTGTGTGCAGAGGGTCCCTGGTTCGAGCCCAGGTAGGGGCGAGGAGAGAGACCGAAGCAACACTGTTACACCACCTACGATATGTATTGCGATTCTCTCTCGCGATTCGATACTGTGATTTGATGTTCCAAACAAATTGCTGACCATATGTCTGTTGCAGAGGGACAAGAGCGAGCGATGAGAAAAAATGAGTTTTGATCAGTCGTGGAAATAAAAGTGCTAGAAACAAATTGGCTCCCTATTTAAAAAGATGAAGAACAAGCTATGAAGGAAAAATACTGGAGTTTTGGTGCAGGTACAGCCAACTAGTGTGAAAATAATATTGCGATATTGTCAAAACTATACAATATATTGTCAACTGTAGCGGGGTCCCCCCCCATCACTATCGCATGCTAAAGTCCAAAAATAAATAAATGTAAACATGAATGTTCTTTGTTTACTCTGCAACGCTATTTCAGTTCCTTAAAGCTCAACCTTACTGCCGGTCCGTGGTATTTCTGGCTGTGCTGCTCTGGTTTAACTCAACTCTGGACCTCGAAGCCAGTTGCACTGCATTCTTTCATTGTTCATCTCTAATCAGGGACTGATTTCAAACTGGGACAAGAGGTGTGTGTGTGTGTGTGCAATTAATTATCAGGTAGAACAGAAAACCAGCAAGCTCTACATAGTACAGGTGAATGAGTCCATGGCTGCTTCTGAAAGGGCAACCTCTTCCCTATATTGTGCTGCACTACTTTGACCAGGGCCCGTAGGGCTCTACACACAGATTACGGTTTAGTGTCTTGTTCATTAGGACATACCATAGCAAAAGGTTTTGTAATGGAAAGCGAAAAACGAGCGTTTCAGTAAGTACAGTTGAAGTCGGAAGTTTACATACTTAGGTTGGAGTCATTAAAACTTGTTTTTCAACCACTCCACAAATTTCTTGTTAACAAACTATAGTTTGGGCAAGTCAGTTAGGACATCTACTTTGTGCATGACACAAGTCATTTTTCCAACAATTGTTTCAGACAGATTATTTCACTTATAATTCACTGTATCACAATTCCAGTGGGTCAGAAGTTTACATACACTAAGTTGACTGTGCCTTTAAACAGCTTGGAAAATTCCAGAAAATTATGTCATGGCTTTAGAATCTTCTGATAACTCAAATGATGTCAATTAGCCTAATTGGAGGTGTACCTGTGGATATATTTCAAGGCCTACATTCAAACTCAGTGCCTCTTTGCTTGACATCATGGGAAAATCAAATGAAATCAGCCAAGACATCAGATTTCAGCAATTTCCAAATGCCTTAAGGTACCACGTTTATCTGTACAAACAATAGTGCGCACAATAGTACGCAAGTATAAACACCATGGGACCACGCAGCCGTCATACCGCTCAGGAAGGAGATGCTTTCTGTTTCCTAGAGATGAACGTACTTTGGTGTGAAAAGTGCAACTCAATTCCAGAACAACAGCAAAGGACCTTGTGAATATGCTGGAGGAAACAGGTACAAAAGGATCTATATCCACAGTAAAACGAGTCCTTTATCGACATAACCTGAAAGGCCGCTCAGCAAGGAAGAAGCCACTGCTCCAAAACCGCCATAAAAAAGCCAGACTACGGTTTTCAACTGCACATGGGGACATAGATCGTACTTTTTGGAGAAATGTCTGATGAAACAAAAATTGAACTGTTTGGCCATAATGACCATTGTTATGTTTGAGGAAAAAGGGGGTACGCTTGCAAGCCGAAGAACACCATCCCAACCGTGAAGCACGGGGGTGGCAGCATCATGTTGAGGGGGTGTTTTACTGCAGGAGGGACTGGTGCACTTCACAAAATAGATGGCATCAGCAGGGAGGAAAATGATGTGGATATATTGAAGCAGCATCTCAAGACATCAGTCAGGAAGTTAAAGCTTGGTCGCAAATGGGTCTTCCAAATGGAAAATGACCCCAAGCACACTTCCAAAGTTGTGGCAAAATGGCTTAAGGACAACAATGGTTTAAAGGCAATGCTGAAGGCAAACAATTTAAAGGCAATGCTACCAAATACTAATTGAGTGTATGTAAACTTCTGACCCACTGGGAATGTGATGAAAGAAATAAAAGCTGAAATAATAAATCATTCTCTCTACTATTATTCTGACATTTCACATTCTTAAAATATAGTGGTGATCCTAACTGACCTAAAACAGGGAACTCTTACTAGGATTAAATGTCAGGAATTGTGAAAACTGAGTTTAAATGTATTTGGTTAAGATGTAAACTTCCGACTTCAACTGTAAGATCAGTAAGTGGGGCACAGTAAGTGGGTCTGGAGTTCAGAGATTAAAGGTCATCGATCCTTTTCCTCCCTTCCAGGCTCTACACAAGCTGGCCAATCAGTACCTGAAGAGGGAATGGCCAGACAGCCTATCAGAGGAGCCAACAGACCACGGGTAAGACCTCTAGCCAATGAGTGAACCATTATTGTCTCAGCAGCGTCAGAAATGTCTCTCTCGTTCTTCCGTAATAGTACTACCAGTATCAGTGTGTATTATTGAAAGCTACATATTATTATTTGGCATTTTTTTCTAGACTCTTTGATATTTTTTACTGTATTTAGTCCAGGTCCTCTCATGTCCGAATTGTCATTGCCTTTTAAATAAAGGTTCTTGTTCAAAAGATTAACTGGTTGAACCAACAGTTCTTGTATTGTGTCGTCACAACCAAGAAAATAAAAAAATATCAGGGATATTACCAGTATTCACACTGACTATTGTCTGTCTGTTGTCACAGGAACATGTACACGTTGTGGAAGGCATACCTGGAGGGCATAGTGCAAGTGAGCCAAACCAGGATCACGGCCTGTGAGAACTACAGGAACCAAGTGTCAGACCCTGCCAAGACTGCCAGGCTGCAGAAGGAGCAGCAGCTCAGGAAGGTATGGAAGGCAAATCACCACAAAACTGCTGAGCTTTCCATAGTTTAGACTCCCGCCACCCCGTCTCTATCCTCAATCTCGCTCGCCCTCTTGCTCTCTCACATGGTTTAGATTATTTGACGCATGTCTCCATTTATACAGCTGGTGAGTTGAAATGACTGAACCAGTTCAGGATATGTGCTTTCTAAGGAGAAGTCTGCTGTTCTTTGGATACAAACCAGTGTATACATTGCATTTTGGAAAGTATTAAACCCCTTTTACTTTTTTTTTTAAAGCCTTATTCTAAAATGGATTAAATCAAACATTTTCCTCATCAATCTACAAACAAAACCCCATAATGACAAGCGAAAACTGGTTTTCTACATTATTGAATATGTATTACAAATAAACAGATACCTTATTTACATAAGTATTCAGACCCTTTGCTATGATCACATGTATTTATAAAGCCCTTTTTACATCAGCAGATGTCACAAAGTGCTATACAGAAACCCAGCCTAAAACCCCAAACAGCAAGCAATGCAGATGTAGAAGCACGGTAGCTAGGAAAAACTCCCTAGAGATTCAAAATTGAGCTCCTGTGCATCCTGTTTCCATTGATCATCCTTGAGATGTTTCTACAACTTGATTGGAGTCCATCTGTGTTAAAATCATTTGATTGAAAATGATTTAAAAAGGCACACACTTGTCTATATAAGGTCCCAAGTTGACGGTGCATGTCACAGCAAAAACCAAGCCATGAGGTCAAAGGAATTGTCCGTAGTGGCCTCCATCATTCTTAAATGGAAGAAGTTTCGAACCACTAAGACTCTTCCTAGAGATGACTGCCTGGCCAAACTGAGCAATCAGGGGAGAATGGCCTTGGTCAGGGAGGTGACCAAGAACCCACAGTCACTCTGACAGAGCTCCAGAGTTCCTCTGTGGAGATGGGAGACACTTCCAGAAGGACAACCATCTCTGCAGCACTCCACCGATCAGGCCTTTATGGTAGAGTGGCCAGACGGAAGCCACTCTTCAGTAAAAGGCACATGACAGCCTGCTTGGAGTTTGCCGAAAGGCCTCAGGAGGCTAAAGAAATTTGGCTTAACTCCTAAAACCCTCACAAACTTTTACAGATGCACAATTGAGAGCATCCTGTCGGGCTGTATCACCGCCTGGTACGGCAACTGCGCCGCCCACAACCGCAAAGATCTCCAGAGGGTGGTGCGATCTGCCCAACGCTTTACCGGGGGCAAACTTCTCGCCCTCCTGGACACGAAGGCCAAAAAGATCATCAAGGACATCAACCACCCGAGCCACTGCCTATTCACCCCGCTATCATCCAGAAGGTGAGGTCAGTACAGGTGCATCAAAGCTGGGACTGAGAGACTGAAAAACAGCTTCTATCTCAAGGCCATCAGACTGCTAAACAGCCATCACTAGTACATCAGAGGCTGCTACCTGTAGACATAGATTAGGAATCACTGGCCACTTTAAGGAATTAAACACTAGCCACTTTAATAATATCTCCGTATCTTGCATTACTCATCTCATATGTATATACTGTACTCTATACTATGCCACCGTATCTTAGTCCAATGCCGCTCTGACATATATGTATATATATTCTTAATTCATTCCTTACTTAGATTTAGGAATGCACATTTTGGGGAATATTCAGAGGTGGAAACTTTCCGTGGGAATATATGGGAATTAATATTAATACCATTTCAATGCATTGGATATATTTACCATATCATATGGAGACAGAAACATAAACCTTTTACCTTATCATAAGTAGACATAATTGCAAATGATTAAATCCTTCCAATAGAAAAGAAATAACAATTTATTTACGATTTTAACTTTTATTAAATGAGTTGACTCTTCACATGGGATGATTTCACTGAACAACAAAAGAAAGGGAATATTGAATGATCCCCAAGGATCCATCGCATCTCCCAAAAACGTTTATATCATACATCTGTAAAATGATAGTCTAGAAACTAAAGCTTTGGTTGTCGACCTCTCAGGATTCCATGTCTTCTCCCTGGACCTTCTCAATGTCCACCTCTTGAACATCAGACTCTGAGGCCTCATCTTCACTGTCACTTTCCAACCTTGTTAAGGATGGCTCGTTGTCGGGCTCAAAAAGACTTTGTCTGAATGACCACCAATTTTTCAACCCTTGTTTTGGTCAGCCTGTTGCGTGCTTTGGTGTGTGTTCCCAAACAAGGACCAGTTCACCAGACTGCCCAGAACCTTGCCCACATCCAGGCCATAGTGGAGAGACACAGTTGTGATGACACCATAGGCCTTGTTGATCTCTGCACCAGACAGGATGCACTTGCCAGCATACTTGGGGTCCAACATGTAAGTTGCGGCATGTTTGGGCTTCAGGCAGAAGTCTTCATGCTTTTTGATGTATTTCAGAACTGCAGTTTCCTCTGCTTGGAGCAACAGTGAAGTGGGCAGGGCAGTACGGATTTCTTCTCTGACATCTGCAAGCAGACAGGATGGCATTGTCTCTCTCAATCCATGCAATGGCTACTGCTATAGGTTTCGGGAGTTTCAGGCTGCTTACCACTTTCTCTCAAAATACATCATCCAGGAGGATCCTCTTGATGGGGCTGTCCATATCGGCAGACTGTGATATGGCCATTTCCTGGAGAGACTCCTTCCCTCCCAGGAGACTGTCAAACATGATGACAACACCACCCCAACGGCTGTTGCTGGGCAGCTTCAATGTGGTGCTCTTATTCTTCTCACTTTGCTTGGTGAGGTAGATTGCTGCTATAACGTGATGACCCTTCACATAACTAACAATTTCCTTGGCTCTCTTGTAGAGTGTATCCATTGTTTTCAGTGCCATGATGTCCTTGAGGAGCATATTCAATGCATGAGCAGCACAGCCAATGGGTGTGATGTGAGGGTAGGACTCCTCCACTTTAGACCAAGCAGCCTTCATGTTCGCAGCATTGTCTGTCACCAGTGCAAATACCTTCTGTGGTCCAAGGTCATTGACTGCCTTCAGCTCATATGCAATGTAGAGACCGGTGTGTCTGTTGTCCCTTGTGTCTGTGCTCTTGTAGAATACTGGTTGAGGGGTGGAGATGATGTAGTTAATTATTCCTTGTCCACAAACATTTGACCACCCATCAGAGATGATTGCAATACAGTCTGCTTTCTCTATGATTTGCTTGACCTTCACTTGAACTCTGAACTCTGTATCCAGCAAATGAGTAGATAAAGCATGTCTGGTTGGAGGGGTGTATGCTGGGCGAACAATACTCAGAAATCTCTTCCAATACACATTGCCTGTGAGCATCAGAGGAGAACCAGTTGCATACACAGCTCGAGCAAGACATTCATCAGCATTTCTCTGACTACGTTCCTCCATTGAGTAAAAAAAAAACTTCTGATTCCAGGAGGACCATGAGCTGTTGCTATCGATGTTTGATTCAGTATTATCACCTCGAATAGAAGTAAAAGGGGCTTTTGTCAGAAGTTGCTTGTTGTGAGCGCTGAGGGAACTTTAGGCACTTGGCCAGATGATTTTGCATCTTTGTTGCATTTTTCACATATGACTTGGCACAGTATTTGCGAATTTACACAGCTTTTCTACATTAACTGCAGTGAAATGTCTCCATTTTCAGATTAGAAAAAAATGAGTAAAAAGAAACATACAATTCCATGTACAGATAAATAGTTAAACAGTTAGATTAAGCAACCCCTTTGTAAGATAAATGTTTTAAGATGAAACATGTATGGAAACAGGTGAATTAACACTCCTCAATCAGCAGGCTCAAGCAAGCTAAAACCGACATGGTAGCAAAAACTAACTAGCAGAAAATGTTAACAAGTTAAAAATGATTTAAACACACTTTGTTGTAGGCTACTATTTACTAGTTAACACAACCATGTGTGCCATATAAAATAAACTCATATAAAAAGAAACGCCCTCTCACTGTCAACTGCATTTATTTTCAGCAAACTTAACATGTGTAAATATTTGTATGAACATGAGATTCAACAACTGAGACATTAACTGAACAGGTTCCACAGACATGTGACTAACAGAAATGGAATAATGTGTCCCTGAACAAAGGGGGGGTCAAAATCAAAAGTAACAGTCAGTATCTGGTGTGGCCACCAGCTGCATTAAGTACTGCAGTGCATCTCCTCCTCATGGACTGCAACAGATTTGCCAGTTCTTGCTGTGAGATGTTACCCCACTCTTCCACCAAGGCACCTGCAAGTTCCCGGACATTTCTGGGGGATTGGCCCCAGGCCTCACCCTCCGATCCAACAGGTCCCCGATGTGCTCAATGGGATTGAGATGTGGGCTCTTCGCTGGCCATGGCAGAACACCGACATTCCTGTCTTGCAGGAAATCACGCAGAGAACGAGCAGTGTGGCTGGTGGCACTGTCATGCTGGAGGGTCATGTCAGGATGAGCCTGCAGGAAGGGTACCACATGAGGGAGGAGGATGTCTTCCTTGTAACGCACAGCATTGAGATTGCCTGCAATGACAACAAGCTCAGTCCGATGATGCTGTAGACACACCGCCCAAGACCATAACGGACCCTCCACCTCCAAATCGATCCCGCTCCAGAGTACAGGCCTCAGTTGTAGCACTCATTCCATCGATGATAAACGCGAATCCGACCATCACCCCTGGTGAGACAAAACCGCGACTCGTCAGTGAAGAGCACTTTTTGCCAGTCCTGTCTGGTCCAGCGACGGTGCCCATAGACGACGTTGTTGCCGGTGATGTCTGGTGAGGACCTGCATTACAACAGGCCTACAAGCCCTCAAACCAGCCTCTCTCAGCCTATTGCGGACAGTCTGAGCACTGATGGAGGGATTGTGCGTTCCTGGTGTAACTCTGGCAGTTGTTGTTGCCATCCTGTACCTGTCCCGCAGGTGTGATGTTCAGATGTACCGATCCTTTGCAGGTGTTGTTACACGTGGTCTGCCACTGCGAGGACGATCAGCTGTCCGTCCTGTCTCCCTGTTTCACTGTCTTAGGCGTCTCACAGTACGGACATTGCAATTTATTGCCATGGCCACATCTGCAGTCCTCATGCCTCCTTGTACTATGCCTAAGGCACGTTCACGCCGATGAGCAGGGACCCTGGGCATCTTTCTTTTGGTGTTTTTCAGAGTCAGTAGAAAGGCCTCTTTAGTGTCCTAAGTTTTCATAACTGTGACCTTAATTGTCTACCATCTGTAAGCTGTTAGTGTCTTAACGACCGTTCCACAGGTGCATGTTCATTAATTGTTCATGGTTCATTGAACAAGCATGGGAAACAGTGTTTAAACCCTTTACAATGAAGATCTGTGAAGTTATATGGATTTTTACGAATTATCTTTGAAAGACAGGGTCTTGAAAAAGGGACGTTTCTTTTTTTGCTGAGTTTATATTCACCCCACTCAGTATTGTAATCAAAACTTACCAGAAAGCAAGTAGTCCTCGGCTCAAAGTGTTTAGTTTGGGCTCAATAGCATCTCATTCGTGTGCAAGATCTTGACAATCAGCTGTACATGTGATGGAAGAGTGCGCTGCACATGTGATGGAAGAATGCACTGTGCATGCAGAGGGTTGCAATTCTATTGAATTGGGGATAGTTTAACCAAAATATGCCACAAGACCTAAAATTGCCTTGTGTATCCCACAAAAAAGGTTCACTGTTATAAGCTAACTTTTTTTGATAAATTTAAGCAAAATTCCCAAAATTCCAGGACTTCCAGGAAATTTCCCGGGAAGTTTCTGACCCTTTGCAACCCTACTTAGATTTATGTGTATTTTTGTTGTTATGTTGTGAAACTGATATTACTGCACTGTCTGAGCTAGAATCACAAAAATTTCGCTACACCCGCAATAACATCTGCTAAACACGTGTATGTGACCAATACATTTTGAGTTGATTTGATAAGGCACCTAAAGGACTCTGACCATGAGAAACAAGATTCTCTGGTCTGATGAAAACAAGATTGAACTCTTTGTCCTGAATGCCAAGCGTCATGTCTGGAGGAAACCTGACACCATCCCTACGGTGAAGCGTGGTGTCAGCATTGCGATGGGGGATGTTTTTCAGCAGCAGGGACTGGGAGACCAGTCAGGATTGAGGGGAAGATGAACGGAGCAAAGTACAGAGATCCTTGATGAATCTAACAAAATGTGGACATATTTTATTTAACTAGGCAAGTCAGTTAAGAACAAATTCTTATTTACAATGACGGCCTAGGAACAATGGGTTAACTGTTCAGGGGCAGAACGACAGATTTTTACCTTGTCAGCTCAGGGATTCGATCTACCAACCTTTCGGTTACTGGCCCAACACTCTAACCACTAGGCTACCTGCCGCCCCAAAGTCAAGGGGTATGAATACTTTCCGAATGCACTGTTATATACAGTGCTGTGCAAAAGTATTCAGACCCCTTGGATTTATTGTGTTACAAAGTGGGATTAAAATTAATTGAATTGTACTTTTTTGTCTACAATCTACACAAAATATTCTAATGCCAAAGTGGAAGGAAAAATAATAACAATGTAATAACTCTAAAACATAGTCGTTGCATAAGTATTCAGCTCCCTGGGTCAATACATGTTGACTTTTTGGCATTGACTACAGCCGTGTCTTCTTGGGTAAGTGTATAAGAGCTTTGCACACCTGCATTGTGCAATATTTGCCCATTATTCTTTTAACCATTCTTCAAGCTCTGTCAACATATTGGGGATCATGACTAGACGGCAATTTAAGAGTGGAGTCGACTACAATGTTGTTGATCCATCCTCCGTTTTCTCCCATCACAGCCATTGAACTCTGTAGCTGTTTTAAAATCCCCAATGGCCTCGTGGTAAGATCCCTGTGTCTTTGTGGTTTAATACATACTCCACAACATAATTATTATGCTTAAAGAGAAATTCAATGTCTGATTTTGTTATCAATTTACCAATCACTGCCCTTTGAGGCTTTCGAAAAGCTCCCTGATGTTTGTAGTTGAATCTATGCTTGAAATTCAATACTTGACTGGAGGGACCTTACAGATGTTATATGTATGGGGGACAGAGGATGTGTTAGTCATAAAAAAAGTGAGTCCATGTAACTTGTTATGCCAAATTTGTCTTCTAAACAAATGTAGGCTTGCCTAAACAAAGGGGTGGAATACTTATGCAACGATTATTATAGTTATGAATTTATCTTAAATAAATAATAATTCTTCCACTGACATAAGAGTATTGTGTGTAAATTGACAACAAAAAAAGACAAGTAAATCCATTTTAATCCCACTTTGTAACAAAAGTGAAGACATCCAAGGGGGTCTGAATACTTTTGCAAGACACTGTATTAATATATACTGGGTCATAGTTCAGGTGGGCCTTCGCACTTCAGCAAACAACGTTTTTCTTGGTACGCTCTTTTCATATACTGGGTCATGTTCAGTTTGGCACACTGTAGCAAAACCTTAACTCCCTGTTTTAGTCCATTTTGAAACGTTTTCGCCCTACTGAACATGCCCAAGCCTGGACGCTTTGCTTCAATATCAGCTAAGAGTTGGCCACATGGCCACCCTGTCCATATGATCACTGGATGTCAGGCTTTGGCCAACACTTGCTCTCTATTTATCTCTATCCACATTCCGCTGGCTACCATCAACTAGCACCCTCTTGTTCACCCTGACTGACCTAATAGGAATATCATATTTATTCTTAGTACAAACATCTTAGCATGGCTACCAGTGGAACAAGCATGCTTGTCCAGGTATGTTATTAGATTGAGTTTATTAGTCACATGTACAGGTACGCAGATGTAATTGCAGGGTGGGGGGAGCAGGTAGCTGCCTAGTGGCTATTCGTGATCTGGGGGTAGAAGCTATTGGCCAGTCATGGCCCTGATAGTCCTGTACTGTCTGAGGGAAGGAAGTGAGCCATGGCTCGGGTAACTGTATTAGCAATGAGTCAGGATATTTGACATGTTTCACCACATGAGCCATACTGTGCCAGCTGACTATGTGTATTGACCAGCTGACTGTATGTCCTCTGGTTGTTTCTCCAGTAGTGCTGAGCTATTAGTGCTTTTCTAGGTCTTTTCTAGGTCAAATTATCACGGTTTTTGGTTGCGACTTTTTTTTAAAACATAAAATGCATTATGAGATAATGAAGTTAAATTGATTTTAGAGCTTTTATTGGAAATTCCAAAGCCAAAAATAGTGAACATTGATAATATTTCATTGTCTCTGTCAGGTCCACATTGGGTAGACATCAATAGAAAAATAGGAAATTACTATGCAATATTTCAGCTACTTAGTTTTTATTTGATGGCTTTATTATTTTTCATTCCTTAAAGTAATCATCTATGCTCAGGCAGTAGCAGGCAGCCAGGCCATACAACGCTATGTGCTCCCCATACTGTACTATCTTCATATTTTGCCAAACTGCATATTATGCTGCAGAGCTGTCTGACAATCATTTTACTAGTTCTTCAAAGTTGATAAGGCATACTTTCACGAACTGTCTCTGTCTCTCTTGTCGTTGTTGTGTACATTACTCTCTCATGCGGTCTATGCAGTCTGTGTATCTAACCTAATGTAGCAGGCGTAAAAGTGTATCCAAAGATCTGTATATAATGACGAGATGCTCCCGTTTACGCCCTAACAATGGGAGTTGTTGTCCCAAAGGCGGGAATGCAGGCGACAAGCTTAGGTCCAAACTAAGCCAATAGACTTCGCTTTGGTGCTTATTTTTGACTTATCTTGGCAAAAGTGAAACCTCTCGCTTTGCCCTCTGGTTCCTCTCTGATCCGTCTGTCTAAATGGAATTCAAGTAATTGAACCGACATCGGTCAATAAATTTAATAACAGAAAACCCCCAGAAAAGTTGGTTAATCGCTCAGCACTATTCTCCAGTGTACTGACCAGTATGCCCTCTGGTTATTTGTTCAGTGTATTGACCAGCTGATGCTGGTGCAGGCGGAGCTGCAGGACTCGGTGAAGGAGCTGGCTAAGACCAGGAAGAAGTACCAGGAAACAGAGACCATGGCCCAGGCCGTCAGGGACAAGGCCGAGCAGGACGCCAAGTAATTGCACGCACACACACACACAAACAAAAAAATCGTACCCCTACGGCCTTGTGGAGATTTGAGAGGATCAGATGGGTAACAAATCTGAGGGAAAGGTGGAGCTATTGCCATAATGCTACCTATCCAATCCTCACGAATGTACAGTAGTGACAATGTAAAAGACTATAGGGAATCATTGGTCTTGTGTGACTGTTCACATACATGTTCCATCTCTCCTTCTGTTCTGTCCAGGTCCAAACTGAGTCTCTTCCAATCCAGGTCCAGTCTGCAGAGGGCAAGTGTAAAGGTGAGAGAATTAAATGAATCCATTTTATGTATGGCCAATTGGCCATGACTACAAACTCAAGTGCATATGGGAATGGAAAGGAAAAAAAATACAACTATCAAACTAAGTTACTGATGTGCATGTTTTCAGCTGAAAGCCAAGAGGAGTGAGTGTAACTCCAAAGCCACCCATGCCAGGAACGACTATCTCCTCACGCTAGCTGCGGCTAACGCTCACCAGCAGCGCTACTACGACACTGACCTGATCGACTGCATTAAGGTGAGGCGTTGGCACACACAAAGTATGGGGGCATTTCAGCTAAAAGAAAATTGCAGTTGCCTCATATCTCAGGTGATTGTTGTGTTATAGTTAGCATGACTGCAAAAACAGGCTACCTGGAACGCCACCACCAGTGTGCGAGTGAGTGAGATGGAGGGTTATTGCTGCATTACTGATAAATTACAAGTTAAGTTCTTTCCCTGTTTACTGCGCTCCTCAGGTCCTGGATGGGAGCATCTATGAGCAGGTGAAGGACTACCTGGTCTCTCTGTGCCAGATGGAGCTTGAGTCCTACCAGGCTGTTCACAACACTTTCAACATCCTCCTGGAGAGCTCCAACGGGGTGAGCGCACGCAAACTAGCCCAGTGGCCGTATGTGTCAAGTGTCTCGAAGGAGCGCTGATCCAGAATCAGTTTTGCTTTTTAGATGAAAAATGTATAGGAAATGGAACTTGAACAGGGAATTCTGAGATGCTTGATACTAATGGCCGCAGGTATTATCCTTCATTGAACTAGCCTGGACCAAGATCTGTTTGTGCTGTCTTGCCAACTCCTATGGTCTAATGATATTGGCTATACAGCACAAACCAGGCTTTTATTGGAGGTTTTTTTTTACTTTGGGAGAGAGTTTCTATGCAGAGAATGCTGGGAAGTCGGTGTAACAGGTGGTTCGTCCAGAACCTTGCCTGAAAGCTGAAGGATTGCGTTAACTCCCCCGAGCTAATGCCTAGGCTTTAGCTCAGAGTGTGCAGGAGACCCAGGTTCAAAACCCAGATGGTCAAGTTAGCATGTATACCATTGTTTAGGTCCATATTTTTCTTTTAAAGCTAGAATTGTTCATTTAAACAATAACAAAGTAACTCCCCACCCCTGTTTTGCTAAAAAGCTAAGGGATGGGGCTGGAGAGTTATGCATGCAAAGACTGACCCTCCATGATATCAAATGTATAGTTTTAACCATGTTTTGAGGCTATACAAGTGTTTGTTTACGTTGTTTCCAAACATTGGAGTAAAGCAAGCTTATATTTTGGGTTCTGATGGGGTACGACCATTGAACAAAGCTCATGAGGCATTCATAAATTATATTCTTAAAATCTATGGGTATAATATCATTTAAGTCCAAAAATGTGTGTAGCAACTATGGATTCTAGCTTTAAAGATTTAGACATTACTAATTACTTATCCCAATACGCTGTTGTCTTCCTAGCTATTCAGTTACCCCTCAGCGATCTTAGTCCGGTGCTCTTGGGGTCATCTTGTGTTTCTGTAACATGACTGTAGTTTACGCTCAACCCAGCATGAACGTACAGTACCGGTCAAAAGTTTGGACACCTATTCAAGGGTTTTTCTTTATTATTAGTATTTTCTACCTTGAAGAATATTAGTGAAGACATCAAAACAATGAAATAACACATATGGAATCATGTAGTAACTAAAAAAGTGTTAAACAAATCAAAATATATTTTAGATTCCTCAAAGTAGCCAACCTTTGCCTTGATGACAGCTCTGCACACTCTTGGCATTCTCTCAACCAGCTTCACCTGGAATGTTTTTCCAATAGTCTTGAAGGAGTTTCCACCATATGCTAAGCACTTGTTGGCTGCTTTTCCTTCACTCTGCGGTCCAACTCATCCCAACCCATCTCAATTGGGTTGAAGTTGGGTGATCAAATAGCCCTTACACAGCCTGTTGGTGTGTTGGGTCATTGTCCTGTTGAAAAACAAATGATAGTGGGACTAAGCGCAAACCAGATGGGATGGTGTATCGCTGCAGAATGCTGTGGTAGCCATGCTGGTTAAGTGTGCCTTGAATTCTAAATAAATCACAGACAGTGTCACCAGCAAGCACCCCCACACCATCACACCTCCTCCTCAATGCTTCATGGTGGGAACTACACATGCAGAGATCATCCGTTCACCTACTCTGCGTCTCACAAAGACATGGCGGTTGGAACCAAAAATCTCAAATTTGGACTCATCAGACCAAAGGACAGATTTCCACCGGTCCAATGTCCATTGCTTGTGTTTCTTGGCCCAAGCAAGTCTCTTCTTCTTATTGGTGTCCTTTAGTAGTGGTTTCTTTGCAGCAATTTGATCATGAAGACCTGATCCACACAGTCTCTCTGAACAGTTGATGTTCAGAGAGACTCTGTGAAGCATTTATTTGGGCTGCAATTTCTGAGGCTGGTAACTCTAAGGAACTTATCCTCTGCAACAGAGGTGACTCTGGGTCGTCCTTTCCTGTGGCGGTCCTCATGAGAGCCAGTTTCATCATAGAGCTTGATGTTTTTTACGACTGCACTTGAAGAAACGTTCAAAGTTCTTGAAATGTTCCGGATTGACAAACCTTCATGTCTTAAAGTAATGATGGACTGTTGTTTCTCTTTGCTTATTTGAGCTGTTCTTGCCATAATTTGGACTTGGTCTTTTACCAAATAGGGCTATCCTCTGTATACCACCCTTACCTTGTCACAACACAACTGATTGCCTGATACGCATTAAGAAGGAAAGACATTTCACAAATTAACTTTTAACAAGGCACACCTGTTAATTGAAATGCATTCTAGGTGACTACCTCGTGAAGCTGGTTGAGAGAATGCCAAGAGTGTGCAGAGCTGTCATCAAGGCAAAGGGTGGCTACTTTGAAGAACACTTTTTCTGGTTACTGCATGATTCTATTGACTGGTACTGTGTATATGCAGGGAGGCAGTGAGCTGTAGGTGCCAAATCCCACAGAGGGGTCAGATTTCTACCGGCTGACTCATATGGTTCCTCTTTCACTGTGACGCCACAGCAGGCTGTGTGTGTGGGTATATAGTTTTGACCTCTCTCTGGTAATCTTCCTATGACCCTTGAGGTGACCGTGAATGCTCCCCTGTGACTTTAGGTCATGCTACACTCTGCTCTGACCGTCAGTGGTCCTTCGATGGCCCTGGCTTAAATAAGAACAGTGTGGTCGCTCGCCGATGACATAATAAACTCTCAAAGGAGTTTAAGGCCTCTTCTGTCATGATAATGACTTTAATCTATTCTAATCCCTTTATGCCTCTTTCAGATTATCAGTTGCTTCTATTGTGCTGTATTATGAGGTTAACTAAATGGCTATGTGTGCGTGTCTGCGTGTGTGCGCGTGTCTGCATGTGTGTGTGCATCTGCGTATGTTCGTGTGTTCTCTTCAGATGATGCAGGACTTCCACCAGCAGCAGTTTGTACAGCAGAACCAAGTGTTCCACAGTACCCCAGCCATCCTCTTCCAGCCCATCAACACTGACACGGTGGGTAGTAGTACTACGCTAATGCTACTTCTCTCATGGAACGTGGTGGCTAGTGCTACGCTACACACTAGCTATGCTAAAGCTACCCTCTTGTAGAACCACTGGTCCTTCTTCACCGCTAGGCTAGCTAACCTGCTCTACCGTACATGCTTGTGCGTATGTGTAACCAAGTTGAATTTGTAGGCTCACTCCTCGACTTGAAATGCCTCTACCCATGCCATTGAATTGCTAGCTTTTCTTTGGCGTAGCTGGCTAAGGCATTGCGAGACAGGATTGTGATTTGTAAAATCAACCCCAGTAGTGGACCTATGAGGGAGGAAGCAAAGCTGTTAAATGACAGTGACGTTCATTACATGCGATGTGTGTGTTTTGGTGAGTGTGTGTGTTGCACGCAGGTTTGTTTGTATGGTTTATGGTGTGTATGTATATGTATATGGTGTGCATGCGAGCCCGAGAGGAACATGTTCTCAACTGACCCAGCCTGCCAGTCAGTCCGTCTGCCCGCCAGTGCACTTATCCGCACCTTCTGCTGCCTGCAGAGGGTGTTTGTCTCCAAGACCCTCGTTGTTTTCCGTTGGTAGTGAAACAAGCGGTGGCCTGTTCCTAAAGAAAACATTTAGTGATGCAGTTGCACCCTCTACCTCCCTCAAACCTACCCCCCTTTCCCCTCCCTGCACAATGTGACAGAGGTATCCGGAAAATAACAGCACTGAAAGAGGCAGGCCGTCTGTGAAAAAGGGGCATTGTGAGGGAGACTCACTCCAGCCCCCCACCTCCACCCTTCCACCACTGACTGCCTCGGCCTCTAAAAGTAACTCAGTGTGGCCCTCCTTCATTGATTTATTGGCCTTACGCATGGTCCACATTGAATAGCGCTCGCTCTCCCTCGCTGGCTCCCTCGCGCGCTTTCTCTGTTCTTTTTTGCTCTGGCTCTTTCTCGCACGGTATCGCTTTCTCAATTCAAAGGGGCTTTACTGACATGTAATTGAAATGGGTTTTATTGACATGTAATTCAAAACATAAAAATGTGAAGAAACAAAACAAACTAGAAATGAACAGTAAACAGCAATCACTAACTCAGAGAGGTTGCTGCCTACACTGAGACCCAATCACTGGTCACTTTAATAAATGGATCACTAGTCACTTTAAACAATGCCACTTTAAAAATGTTTACATATCTTACATTACTCATATGTATATACTGTATTTTATACCTTCTACAGCACCTTGCCTATGCCACTCGGCCATCGCTCATCCAGATATAAATATGTACATATTCTCATTCACCCCTTTAGATTTGTGTGTATTAGGTAGTTGTTGGGGAATTGTTAGATATTACTGCACTGTCAGAACTAGAAGCACAAGCATTTTGCTACACTCGCATTAACATCTGCTAACTATTTGTATGTGACCAATAAAATTTGATTTAAATATTGCATCTACAAAGGTTTCTGAAAGATAAAGGCATTTATAATGTTATCAGCTGTGTACAGTGTTTTAACAATGTGCAAATTTTTGAAACACAAATGGTAGGGGTGTCTGTGTTTTAGAATAGATAAAAGCGCATATTATCGTGACCGAAGAGCTCTCTGCCTCTCTCTCGCTGAATGCACTCATAATTATACATTTAGCCATTTGGACTGTGTTTATTATTTTGTCAGGGCTCAGAGATTAGAGGTCAGCTGTGTGCGCATGAATCATGCCAGGGGTCATCATCAGTCATAGGAGTTGACCTATACACCTCCTGAGGAGAGGTGAGACCAAACTTTGTGGTCCTGTTGCGTGTGTCCATCAGATGGCCAGTGATCTCTGTTCATTACAGAGTGCAATGGAAAATGTTTCAAATCATTTTGTATTAGGAAACAAGAATGAGCGTTTGATTATTAGACAAGTCCAGGGACGTCCCTCCCCGTTTCAGTAAGTTTTCTTCTGTTTGGTGGATAATGAACCCTTAGTGTTACAGAACGTTCTGATATAAGTCTATTGTGTAGAACAAATATGATTGTCGGTCATGTAGACTAGAGAACCGTGTCAGCTCTATTCGTTTATATTTTGCAATGTTCAGAACATATCACATTACACATCAGATAGGCCTGGACCGAGACTTCAGGCCTTGTAGATGAGTTGTGGAGAGAAATAAGCACAAGATTATTCCATTTTAATCTGAAATGTATGTTTTTCTGATCGCCTTCTAATCCTATATTATTGGAATCAACCTACCCCCGAGCAAATATCAGACATTTCACATGTTGTACTGATTACATCCCTGATTTAGAGACATTGCCTCTCATCCCATTGGGATGCGTGGATTGGCTGTGTTCCTCTTGTGAGGTCATCCATAGAGGAAGTGTTTTCCTCTAGGTTGTTTTCCTTTCGACACAAACACACACTGTTTCGCCGTCTGCCTCAATAGTGGAATAATGTTTTTACTACGCCGCCTTGAGTTAATTTCTCAAAAATCGAATCTCATAATATTTGCCAACATTCACCCTCAAACGAATATCAGCTCCAATATCCAACCATTAAATATTTAGGTGAATGTGTCTGTTTTATGTCTGAATATGTCTGTTTTATATGTACCATATATTATATATGTCTTTTTGACTTATTTTAATAGATGCACGGACAGATATACGGACGCTGAATATGTTTAGCTGAATATTATCAATTATTATTAAACTCTCTCCCTCCCCTATACATCATCCCTGGTCACTAGGTGGGGCAGTTGCAGAAGGAGAGTGGCACAGTGGAGGAGCACAGTCTGGATAAGGAGGCACGGAAGTGGGCGACCCGAGTGGCGCGAGAACACAAGAGCATCATCCACAGTCAGAGGGTGAGAGAGAGGGAGGAAAAGAGAAAGGGATAGAAAAAGAAAAAAAAAGTGAGAGCGAGAGCGAGGGATAGCCTATATTCACTAAGTGTCTCAGAGTAGGAGTGCTGATCTAGGAAAAGTTTTCTGCCTTTTAGATAAGATTACATGGACTCATAGACTTTATGAATACGGGCTCAGATTTGTTCAACCTCAGTACACTTCCAACTGACTCAACACGGAGATATCATTCACCCAATATAAAATACTAATAATTAATCCGTTTTATGATGCTTGCACTGTGTCAGAGGGAAGGGAAGTGATAACGTTTAGGAAACGTTCGACCATCGCCCTACTGGCCTGATGGTTTGTTGTTAAAACTTGGTGATAAGATAACGGATGTAGGCAGTTCTTGGACAAACTCTGACAAGTGTTTTCCAGTAAACCAGGATGTAACATGGCCCTTTAACAACCCCATTACTTGAAATGATATTAAATGAGTCATGTTTTATCTGTGAGAGTTTTACAATTTCTTCTATTCACTGTAATGTTGTCTACCATTTATTGCTTGATTATTTCAGCGTTTCTCATTTTCATGGCCCTATTGTTTTAGCATTTCCTGCTTTTGATTGTGATTTGGTTCCTCCTTTTCATTGTGTGGTGGTGTAGTTTCTTTTAAGATTTGTCATAGGTTGTGTCTGAAATGTAACCCTATTCACTACTGTACAAAGTGCACTATGCAGGGAATAGGGCGCCATTTCAGACGCAGCCATTAAGATTGGTTTGTTCTCTACATGTTACCTGTGACCTTTCAGACCCTGGAGGACTATGGGACCCAACAGGGGCTGTCGGAGCAGAACCGCAGCGAGCTAGAGCTCAAGATGGAGGAGGCCAGGGAGAACCTGCGGAGAGCAGAGGTAAACTTGTGTGTGTAGTGAAGTTTAGTAGGATTGTTGGGATTTTTAAACTTTTTTATTTAACCTTTATTTAACTAGGCAAGTCCGTTAAGAACAAATTCTTATTTACAATGACGGCCTACACCGGGCAACGCTGGGCCAATTGTGTGCCGCCCTACGGGACTCCCAATCACGGCAGGCCGTGATATAGCCTGGATTCGAACCAGGGTGTCTGTAGTGACGCCTCTAGCACTGAGATGCAGTGCCTTAGACCGCTGCGCCACTCGGGAGCAATGAGGTAGCCCTGCCTGCGGCTTAAAATCTGTCACCCTTGGCCCAAGAAGGAGACGTTGGTTTCCTGAGCAGGAGACCATGGTTACGATTCCACCAGTGCTCACGTGTGTGTGTGTGATCCCTTACTGAGGTTTGTTTATCAGTGGGCCAGCAGGTTCTCACCTTAGTGTCTCTTGCCTCTGATGCCCCCTGTTGGTGGATAAGGCAGAATACATCCAACATAGTTCTAATGGAGCTTTTTATTATAGCATGAGCCATTACTAGGGTTGCAAAATCCCAGGTTTTTCAGAAATCCCAGTTCGTAGATTCCTGGAATTAGGAGGGAATAAGCATGAAATTCATAATATGACAAAATAAGCATGAAATTTATAATATGTCACTAACTCCAGACCGTGAAGCTGAAGGCGGATGCTCGTCTGGCTCTACTGAGAGAGGCAGGCATCACAGTGGAGACGTGGCTGAAGAGCGCCATGAACCAGGTGATGGAGGAGCTGGAGAACGAGCGGTGGGCCAACCTAAATGCCCATGATCTTTCACTCTCCGTGAGTCACAAAACACACATGTATTCAAATACGAGACAAAATTTCATACACACAAATGCATCTCAATTTGTCATTTTGTCCCCTTTATACCTGCCTACTGGAATTTGCCGGTCTCAGTTAAATCCCATAAGGGAGCTGAGGGGTGTCTTTAAGACACTGTTTCTCAACCTTAAGGTGCTAGCTTAGCCTGTGCTGCGTTTGTGTTTTGAGATTGACTAGCCTTGTGAAACCAAACTAACAGCATGTGAGCTTGCGAGATCAGGATGGTTTAACAAGGCTACAAATTTTGCAGTCACTGATCACTGATCTACAAATCACCTTCTCACTATGTCATGTCTCAAACTCATTCCACGGAGGGCCGAGTGACTGCAGGTTTTCGCTCCTCCCTTGCACTTGATTGATGAATTAAGGTCATTAATTACTTGATTGATGAATTAAGGTCATTAATTAGCAAGGGACTCCCCTCACTTGGTTGTCTAAGTCATAATTGAAAGGAGAAACAAAAAACCAGCAGACACTAGGCCCTCCATGGAATGAGTTTGACACTCCTGCACTAGGTGATCAAGTATCGATTCTGCGGCTTCCCTTGCTCAAAGGGGTCCTCTACAACATGCTGTGTGTGTGTTTTTAGGGTACAGGTGACCTAGAGAGGGAGGAGGATGAAGATAGTGGAGAGGTGTTGGACGACAGCAGCTCCAGCCCCTCCAGTACCCTCAGGAACTACCCCCTCACCTGCAAAGTGCTCTACTCATACAAGGTACACACACACACACACACACCCACACACACAGAGTGCTTTCCTATTATCATCTTTAAGCTGGCAATTAACTCAGCGCCTTGGATGCGGTGCAGTATGGTACCGTACCTCATACCATATAGGTCCTGTGAGCAGCACGCAGCTCCAACCTATAATATATTAACGGAATTTACCTCTTTCCTCTCCCTTCTCTCCCAGGCGTCTCAGCCAGACGAGCTGACCATCGAGGAACAGGAGGTGCTGGAGGTTATCGATGATGGGGACATGGAGGACTGGGTCAAGGTACAGAGCGCTTTTCAAGAGTGGCACTACCTCACAGTTTGTGTTTTAACTAGAATAAAGCAAGATGTACTCTGAAGTCATATCATACGCCTACTGTACACACCAGGGGTTGTGTCCAGTGAGGAGAGAACTTTTTGAAACCGAGTGAAATAGGGAGGTACTACTTCAACTTGTTCAATAAGAACTTTGTTTTGTTTTCCATTACAAAACATGTTGCTGCGGTGTGCCCTACTCACTGACGATAACCGTGTGTGTGTGTGTGTGTGTGTGTTCCAACATTGTTTCTAGGCCAGGAACCAGACGGGCCAGGTGGGCTACGTCCCGGAGAAGTACCTGCAGCTGCCCTCGTCCAACAGCCTAATGAGCATGCTCCAGTCTCTGGCTGCCCTGGACGCTCGCTCCCACTCCTCCAGTAACTCTACCGAGCCCGAGCTAGACGAGTCAGAGCTGCACACGCCGGGCACACCTATCGTCAACGGAGACTCCAGCGGTGGTGAGAGACAGTGAATTTGGCCGAAACGTTTGGAGCAGCATGACTCAACATTCTCTTAAGTCCGATTTTCACTTAGTCATGCATTGATGTCAGTGGGAGATGAAAGGAAATTGGATTTAAGTAAAAGTTAGGATTCGCCCCACGTTGAATAAACAATGTCATTGAGATGTTGTGACCATTTCTTTTTTAAATGTTCTCTTCATTTTGATCTCTTCCTTGCTCTCTTACTCTCTCTTCCCCCTCTATCTCCTTCCCTATTCCACCTCCCATTTTCACCTCCGCTCTCTCCCCCTCTGCCACCCTCAGTGTGCTTCGCCAAGGCCCTGTACGACTACGCGGGCCAGACAGGTGAGGAGCTCTCGTTTCCTGAGGGCGCCATCATCCGTGTGCTGAGCCGCGAGACCTACGAGGATGACGGTTTCTGGGAGGGCGAGTTCAATGGCACTGTGGGTGTCTTCCCTGCTGTGCTTGTGGAGGACCTTCTGGCAGTGGGTGGTGCCGGTGGAGACAGCGAGAATGGCGACGTCTCAGGAGAAGCCAGCAGCAATCCGCAGGTACACACATGTATGCAATCACCCTAGGAGTTGTTTACCATACAGATGGATAGAGGACTAGTGCCCAAAATCCCGTTTTAGCATGGGCAGCACCATTGAGGATTTTCACCATTTTGTTGAACTAGTCAACTGGGTGGGACTTCCTATGGGTTAACCTGGATGGAATTATGTGATCCTTCCTTATCAGGAGCCAACCTTTGCTTTATAGCTGTTCAAACTACACACTACATCCTTTCAGTTTGTTTACCAACTCATAGAAGTAGTAGAAGACAATGTACCACTACAAAATGGAGGTGGCCTCAACGGCGCTGCCCATGCTATCACAGACGCCATAATGGGACAGATGCAATGTTGTGTCCTCTAACTATCTCTATGCTGTTTACACTCATGAATCCATGAATGAATGAATGAATGAATGAATGGGGGGGGGAAGGTTCTCACGGCTCACATTCTCATCCATACAGTATACGTCATAAAGATACTGTGTAACAGTAATCAATATTTTACTGTTTTATTTAATTCTGTGGTGTGCTCTGTCTTCCAGGCGTCCCCCGTTCCTCTTTCCGAGTACTCTCCACAGAGTCCCTTCCTTCTGGGCCCGTTCCACAGCAGCCCTTGTCAGAGCAGCCCCCTCCTGACCCCCACTCTGCCCTCGCCCCAGTCCAGCCCCTCCAGTGCCAGCGCCTCCCCCACACCCCGCCCCCCCTCCATCAACAGCCACCATAGGCCACCGCCCGCACCACTCAAAGGCCACTTGCAAAGTAAGAACCACTCCTCAAAGGCTGACTATTTATTATTTTGCACTTCAAATGTTATCGCAATGCATATCATTCATTGCCTGGTCCCAGATCTGTTTTGTGCTGTATTATAGTCCATGGCATGACAACAAACATAGGAGTTGGTAAGACGGAACAACCAGATCTGGGACCAGGCTATGTTATTTATTATAATAAATGCACACAAAATAGACCATGTAAAAAAGTAGGGACATGGACAAGTAATAAACAACAGCATGGATTTTAAGAGTCCTCATTCTGAGATTTGACACATCTGGGTTGTGTTCATTAAGGCACAATGTCACTACCCTGTAGTGATTCCGATGCCAAGACGTGGTGATGATGACTCTGTGTGCCCCCCTCACCTTCAGGTCCTGCCCAGAACTCCACCCAGCCCCCCAGGTACCCAACAGATGGTGGTGCGGGGGGCACCATTCGACCTGTAAGTCACCACACACACTGTATGGATACTGACCCTTGTCCGGTTTGAAAAGACTCGTTGTTGAGGTTCACTTGGCGCTCAAAGGAATAACCTAGCTTGTTTGTATGTTATGGACAGGTCCGCGCTGCTCCGCCGCCCCCCAAGCCACAGCAGCCTCGTGGCCAGGTGAAGAAGAGGGAGGAAGTGGAGATCACGCTGGTGTAACGACGCCGCCGTGGCTGCCACCCACAACCAGATCAGACCTGGTGGATCCAGGTCCCTGACCGACTGACCCCCCCCCCCCCCCCCCCTCCAGGGAGAGACAACAGGCTCCAGAGCCCCTGAACCAACCAGGGGCTATCCCCACTCCCTGTCTCTTATACACATCTAGATGTGTATAAGAGACAGCCTCCACACAGTCCAGAGCCAGTAGGGCTGAAACGTTGTGCGGTGCGGAGAACCCAAATAATTGTGCAATTGACACCGTTTCCAAATTCCAACCCCACATCCCATTTTCTAGTTCTCTTTATTATTTTTCTCTGTTACCCATCTTTTTCCTTGGTCTTTACCTCTTTTTCTCTGTGCTGTATTCTAACACTGTGTTTTCTTGCTCTCTCTACCTCTTTCTCTTTTTCTCTCTCTGGCTAGCTCCCTCGCCTTCATAACTGGGAATTGAGCAATGGGGGGGTCTTGCCTTGTTGTTCGAGCAAGATATCGGCATTGGATTACTATACAACAAAGTGTTGCTAATTTTGTGAGAGGATTGTACATCTCTCACAATGTTTTAAAAAAAACACAGCTAAAGTCCAAGCCAGATCTCTGTTTGGTTCTTGGTAGATTGTGTTATTGTGTTATTGTTGTCTCCGCACATTTCAGGGAAATTGACAACACGGTAGAGGCGGGTATCACTCCTGTACCTGAAATACTTCTTTAAAAAGTGTTTCCAACATTTCATAAACAAGGGAAAAGTGGCAATTTTGGAGGGGTGTAATTGTTTAAGATAGGAATAGCCCCATTGAGGGCAAAATCTGGGTCACACTGTGAAACTAGAACAAAACTGCCCCTGACACGTAAATTTACTACTCTTCTAAATGTATTTGTACAACTTCCTTGTGTTAAAACTTGGGACATTTCAAGATTGCCAGGGGCAGTCTATAGTGTATGTATGAGTAAATGTAGACTTATTTTGAGCTACTTTTTGTTGTAAAAACAAGGATCTAACTATGTTGTCATCAATACTAATCTAGGCGTAAACTAGCCAATGCTGGTTGCTGGTGAGAATAGTTTTTTCAGTCAGGAATGCAGACTGGGTCGCAGTTCAAGATGGAAAGCATCGCAAGGTGATTTGCAGTTGTGCGGTGCATCCCTGGGTCAGACCATGAGTCAGACGTGCCTTAAAGTTCCCGGAGGAGAATCACCATAGTTCCTAATTACCTACAGGAAATGTGAACTGACTGAAATACTGAAGCACTTTTTTGATATTCTGTTAAAGCCCTTTTCAGTATTGCTGCTTGGTCTCTCTCTTGGTTGCTGCATTGTTTGTCTACTTAATTTTTTTTTTGCTCCATCTATATCGGTATGAGTATTGTTCTCCTTGAGAAATGCATTTGATTTATGTCGCCAAAAAATATATATTTGTTTACGTTGGGAGGTATGATTGATTTTATTTGAAGTATGCTTTTTAATTGTATCATTTAAATATTAATAGTTTACAGAGCTTTGAGATGGATAGCTGTGCAGAAATTTTACATTAAGGATTAAAACATACGGAAACGTATAAATTGTTGATCATAGGAAATCAGGAATCTGTCAGCCACGTTGCTGTGTTCTCGTTGATCTCCTTGAGATTTGAATGTCAAACTTATTTTGAAGTTTACCCTGTTATATTGAAAAAGTACATGTGGTTGTGAAATACTTTGTCACAACCATGAAGTAGTTTTTTGTCATTATGTTCCTGATTTATTTTCAGTATCTTCAGAGATACGGTAGAAACAAACGGCCCATTCTGATGTAGCATCTGCAGCAATTCTAAATTATTTCATTGGATATTAAGATTTCTTTTTGTTAAAATAAATATGGAATAAAATTAGCTGAAATCACATTTTGTTCTGTTTTATTCAACATTTCACAAAATAATCGTGGGTTTCCATTAGATGCCACAGACACGAAGTCAACATTGGCTATAAACTTTCACTCAACGTAAACAAAACAAAGGAGATGATCGTGGACTTCAGGAAACAACAGAGGGAGCACCCCGCTATCCACATCAACGGGACAGCAGTGGAGAAGGTGGCAAGTTAAGTTCCATCAGCGTACAAATTGAAATGGTCCATTCACACAGACAGTGTGGGGAAGAAGGCGCAACAGTACCTTTTCAACCTCAGGAGGCTGAAGAAATTTGGCTTGTCTCTTAAAACCCTCAAACTTTTATAGATGCACAATCGAGAGCATCCTGTCGGGCTGTATCACCGCCTGGTACGGCAACTGCACCGCCCACGACCGCAGGGCTCTCCAGAGGGTGGTGCGTTCGGCACAACGCATCACCGGGGGCAAACTACCTGCCCTCCAGGACACCTACAGCACCCGATGTCACAGGAAAGACAAAAAGATCATCAAGGACAACCACCCGAGCCACTGCCTGTTCGCCCCGCTTTCATCCAGAAGGAGAGGTCAGTACAGGTGCATCAAAGCTGGGACTGAGAGACTGAAAAACAGCTTCTATCTCAAGGTCACCAGACTGCTAAATAGCTACCACTAGCACAGAGAGGCTGCTGCCAACATACAGACTTAAAATCATTGGCCACTTTAATAAATGGAACACTAATCACTTAATAATGTCACTTTAATGTTTACATATGTATACTGTATTCTATATTATCTACTTTATCTTAGTCTATGTCGCTCTGACATTGCTCGTCCATGTATTTATATATTCTTAATTACATTCCTTTACTTAGATTTGTGTATTAGGTATTTGTTGTGAAATTGTTAGATATTACTTGTTAGATATTGCTGCACTGTGGGGAACTAGAAGCACAAGCATTTCGCTACACCCTATAGCAATAGCATCTGCTCAACACGTATGTGACCATAACATTTTATTTTATTTGATCATAAAATATTCATTAAAACAATTCGATTTTTTGTTTAAGGTTAGGTATAAAACTTTTTAATAAGATAAATTGTAGAAATAGTCATGGTTTGTGACTTTGTGGCTGTGGTAACTAGTGACAACCAGAATCGTGGCAGGCTGGTTTGGTCTGTGTATCTTCCATTCATTGGTTAATTGATTCAAAAGACGACGTGAAAAAACGAAAACGGCTCGTTTCTGAATTTGAAAATCGGAAAATGGCTTTTTTCCTTTATTCCTTTCCTTTATATAACACTTTATTTCCGATTTTCGTTTTGTTTGGGGGGATGTTTACAGCACAAATGATTTATTGTGTGACAGGAAGATAAAAATGCTCATGTTAGCTAAGATGCAGAACTTCTCATGAAGTTAGCTTGCCAATAGAACAATCTCTACATCTGCACAGAGTTGGTTTGCAGTAGCTGGCTAGCTAGCACTGGCTGGCTATTGACTAGCTAACAGGCTGGCTAGCTAGCCCTACATGACCACTGGCTATAGTCATGCTAACTAGTAGTAGCAAGTGGAAGTAAGTTAGCCTCTCAACATGCTACAAGATGAAGCTGCCCGGGCAGAGCTACCTGCTGAAGAAGGTGAGATTTCTCCATTTCTTTCTGTAGCTAATTTAGCTAGACCTTCTGGCTGTGTTTAGTAACTGCTGTTCATTATTACTTAGTTAAAAGTGACAGATATTTACTATCTGGCACTTTGCAAGGCTAACTTTGCTATTGCTTACACATGCAACAATATCCAGTGAAGCTATATATCAAATTTTATTAGCCACATGCGCCAAATACAACAGGTGTAGACCTTACAGTGAAATGCTTACTTACAAGCCCCTAACCAACAATGCAGTTAAAAAAACATGAATAATAAAAGTAACAAGTAGTTAAAGAGCAGCAGTAAAATAACAGTAGCGAGACTATATACAGGGGGTACCGGCCAGTCGAGGTAATATGTAAATGTAGGTAGAGTTATTAAAGTGGCTATGCATAGATAATAACAGAGAGTAGCAGTTGGTGTGTGTGTGTGTCCTGAATGTTACAGCAGGAGAAGGGCACAGTATTGCATCTGAGCAGATCATCATGAACTTCATGTAGTTACATCAGCCGATACAGTAAGTTAAAATGTGCCTTTTTATTGCTATGGGTATACTTCACAAACATTCTACCTGCTCACTACAATTGGCCTACTTCTTGGAATGTATGCTTCTTGGAATGTATACCCCTTGTCTGGGGGGGGAGGGGCTGATGATCAATGATACAGAGCCAGTCTGATATTACTTGATTACTGACCCTTCTCTCTCTCTCTCTCTCTCTCTCTCTCTCTCTCTCTCTCTCTCTCTTCTCTCTTCCCCCACCCCCCCCCAGGACCATTCACACAGTTCAGTCACTCAGCCCTATCCAGTCGACATGATATTCTCAAGGTCCTGCACTACTGTCTCCTACAACACCCTGATGCGAAGCAATAAGCCTGGCCCCATGACTGTAAATCAGCATATCTCTTTAATTCTGCTGTACCCTACTGTTCTGAAAGAATATGACTATTTTAAATGGAATGCTCAACAGTGATTCATTAATCTCTTCTCTGTCTTGACCATTCTCACAGTTCACTCACAGATAGTATGTAGGCTGGTTGATGGCACCTGCAGGCCTGTTTGAGGAACAACTGGACAGAACATATCAGAATGCTTGGACCTCAGCTGAGACCCTCCCCTCCTCCCCCATCTTTCAAGGAAAGCCCTTTACACTTCCTGTTATGCATGATGCTCTCAAGGTGTCTCCATCTCTCATGTCTTGTGGTAGTACCTACAGTGTATTCAGAAAGGATTCAGAACCCTTGACTTTTTCCACATTTTGTTACGTTACAGCCTTATTCTAAAATGTGTTAAATTGTTTATTTTCCTCACAAATCTACACACAATACCCCGTAATGACAAAGCAAAACGTGTATTTTTTTTGCTCATTTATATATATATAAAAAAAAAATGTTAACAGGAACATCTACATAAGTATTCAGATCCTTTACTCAGTACTTTGTTGAAGTACCTTTGGCAGCGATTACATCCTCGCTACAAGCTTGGCACACCTGTATTTGAGAAGTTTCTCCCATTCTTCTCTGCAGATCCTTACAAGCTCTGTCATGTTAGATGGGGAGCGTCGCTGCAAAGCTATTTTCAGGTCTCTCCAGAGATGTTCAATCGGGTTCAAGTCCGGGCTCTGGCAGTGCCACTCAAGGATATTCAGAGACTTGTCCCGAAGCCATTCCTGCATTGTCTTGGCTGTGTGCTTATGGTCATTGTCCTGTTGGAAGGTGAACCTTCAGCCCAGTCTGAGGTCCTGAGCCCTCTGGAGCAGGTTTATATCAAGGATCTCTCTACTTTTCTCTGTTCATCTTTCCCTCGATCCTGACTAGTCTCCCAGTCCCTGCCGCTGAAAACCATCCCCACAGCATGATGCTGCCAGCACCATGCTTTATTGTAGGGATGGTGCCAGGTTTCCTCCAGACATGACGTGATGCTTGGCATTTAGGCCAAAGAGTTAAATCTTGGTTTCATCAGACCAGAGAATCTTGTTTCTCATGGTCTCAGTCTTTCGGTGCTTTTTGGCAAACTCCAAGCGGGCTGTCGTGTTTTTACTGAGGAGTGGCTTCTGTCTGGCCACTCTACCATAAAGGCCTGATTTGGTGGAGTGCTGCAGAGATGATTGTCCTTCTGGAAGGTTCTCCCATCTCCACAGAGGAACTCTGGAGCTCTGTCAGATTGACCATCGGGTTCTCGGTCACCTCCCTGACCAAGGCCCTTCTCCCCGGATTATTATTATTATTTTTTCACCTTTATTTATTTAACCAGGTAGGCTAGTTGAGAACAAGTTCTCATTTGCAACTGCGACCTGGCCAAGATAAAGCAAAGCAGTGTGACACAGACAACAACACAGAGTTACACATGGAGTAAACAATAAACAAGCCAATAACACAATAAACAAGTCAATGACACAGTAGAAAAAAGAAAGTCTATATACAGTGTGTGCAAAAGGCATGAGGAGGTAGGCAATAAATAGGCCATAGGAGCGAATAATTACAATTTAGCAGATTAACACTGGAGTGATAAATGAGCAGATGATGATGTGCAAGTAGAGATACTGGTATGCAAAAGAGCAGAAAATTAAATAAAATAAAAACAGTATGGGGGTGAGGTAGGTAGATTGGGTCTACTATTTACAGATGGACTGTACAGCTGCAGCGATCGGTTAGCTGCTCAGATAGTTGATGTTTAAAGTTGGTGAGGGAAATAAAAGTCTCCAACTTCGGCGATTTTTGCAATTCGTTCCAGTCACTGGCAGCAGAGAACTGGAAGGAAAGGCGGCCAAATGAGGTGTTGGCTTTGGGGATGATCAGTGAGATATACCTGCTGGAACGTGTGCTACGGGTGGGTGTTGTTATCGTGAACTGAGATAAGGCGGAGCTTTACCTAGCATAGACTTATAGATGTCCTGGAGCCAGTGGGTCTGGCGACGAATATGTAGCGAGGGCCAGCCGACTAGAGCATACAGGTCGCAGTGGTGGGTGGTATAAGGTGATTTGGTAACAAAACGAATCGCACTGTGATAAACTGCATCCAGTTTGCTGAGTAGAGTATTGGAAGCTATTTTGTAGATGACATCGCCGAAGTCGAGGATCGGTAGGATAGTCAGTTTTACTAGGGTAAGTTTGGCGGCGTGAGTGAAGGAGGCTGTGTTGCGAAATAGAACCGATTCTAGATTTGATTTTGGATTGGAGATGTTAAATATGAGTCTGGAAGAGAGTTTACAGTCTAACCAGACACCTAGGTATTTATAGTTGTCCACATATTCTAGGTCGGAACCGTCCAGGGTGGTGAGGCTAGTCGGGCGGGCGGGTACGGGCAGCGAACGGTTGAAAAGCATGCATTTAGTTTACTAGCGTTTAAGAGCATTGGATTGCTCAGTTTGTCCGGCCGCCAGCTCTAGGAGAGTCTTGGTGGTTCCAAACTTCTTCCATTAAGATTGAGGAGGGCCACTGTGTTCTTGGGGACCTTCAATGCTGCAGAAATGTTTTTGTATCCTTCCCCAGATCTGTGCCTCGACACAATCCTGCTCTACGGACAATTCCTTCCACTTCATGGCTTGGTTTTTGCTTTTCCAAATCATGTCCAATCAATTGAATTGACTCCAATCAAGTTGTAGAAACATCTCAAGGATGATCAATGGAAACAGGATGCACCTGAGCTCAATTTTGAGTCTCATAGCAAAAGGTCTGAATACTTATGTAAATAAGGGATCTTTTATTTATTTTTATAGATTTGGAACATTTTCAAAAAAATAGTTTTCAATTTGTCATTATGGGGTATTGTGTGTAGATTGATGAGAAATGTTTTAATTGAATCAATTTTAGAATAAGACTGTAACATAACAAAATGTGGAACAAGTCAAGGAATCTGAATACTTTCCTAATGCACTGTATAGATGACTCTTAGACAGTTTCAAATTGTTTGCCTGTGAATGGTTGTCCACATCAGGTTATTTATGTGTTAACTTTGTGTTTTAATACTGCGTCCCTCTCATAGAATTTGCATGATTTCCCTTAACTGCCACATGCTCTTTCTCTTTCTCTCTTTCTCTCTACAGGATACATTAGGGGGAGTTGCTTTTCTGTTGGCACCCCCTCATTCTATGTTTTGCTCACTCTTGTTCAACTGCTCTTTGATTAAATCAGTTTAATTCCATGCTTAAATTTGCTTCAAGTGGGTTTTTTACGTAATGTTGACAGATGGCACTTGTATGGAGGAATGTGGGGGGAGAGTGGATAGATGGATGTAGATGGGTTTGGTTGAAGAAACTCCCTCTCCCCTTCTCTTGATGAGTAATACAAGTAAATGTAATTGCAGCATTTTACCTGTGATCCAAAATCAAATCAAATTTTAGTTTTTAGCTTATACAATATAAGACAAAATGAGGTTTATCTATTCACTACTGACCAAATGCGTTCACCAACCACTTCAAGCTAGCATTACCTGTTTTTAGGCCTGTTTTTAAGTCTTACGGTAAATCACTTTGGATGAAGTGTTCAAATGTGATACAGGCTGTATTATTATTCTTATGTACAGACAACCCACAGCACGACAGACCACCATGGCCAGGACTGAGCAGCCCAGCAGCTTGGTTTTGGCTAAATAGGTATCTCCCCTGGGCATGTTTTCAATAGACTCCTTTAGTCGTACTTTATTCAAATGAGGCATCCAGACCTTATGAAAGTTGCCCAGTATACCCTTAATCTGGTAATAAATCAATTCTAGTGATATATAACGTGACATTGTGAGAGGATAACCAACCTTCCAATTAATGGCATGCATTACTTAGCCGCTATAAATGCTTGGTTATACAGTTTCTTCAGAAAAGTCTCCAGTATCAACATTTTCCAAGCAAACAAAAACAGGAGAAGGGAGAATCCTTAGACATACTGAGATAAAAGAACATACTCTTTGCTAGAATTCAGCCAGCCTTCACAAGACAATAACATATGCAAATATATCCCTTTTGTGTTTTACACCTCCAGCAGAGGAATTACATTTCTGAGTGCATGATATTCAGTTTCACTGGCAAATAGTACATTCTACTGATGGTCTTAAACTGCAGTACTTTATGTCTGAGATGAACATGACTGACATGAACATGACTGGGCATTCAAATATATCTGTATCCATTCATCATCATCAATAGCTTCTACCAGGTCTTCCTCACATTTTTGTTTGACATGTTTTGTGTCATCTGGAAAAGCCTCTATCAACCAAATTTTGGAAATCAACATTGGAGGTTTGTCAGACTGCCTTAAAATAACATCTGGCTTGTCCAGTGTTTCACTGCACAGAGGGAATAAAGTGTATCTGCAAAAATTCATCTCACCTCCATCACAGGCTGGTCTTCCCTGGCTGCCTGACCCTGCTGAGACCCCTGTCACCATCTGATCCTTCTAAAATGAGGCATGACAAAGAATTATCTTGGTGTATATTTATACATTATATTATCCAAGAATAGAATCAATGGTTCAATAATTGAATTGACCATTACTCTCAGATCCCAGAATGTAGCTTTAGCTGCTGTCCTGTAGCTACTGTAGTTCTACCCATCAATTCAAGATGGAACTTTGTACCATTCACTGATATTGTTAATATACTGCAAAATTCACCTAAGCTCCGTAGACTGGTCTTCCCTGGCTGTCTGATCCTGCTGGGACCCCTGTCACCATCTCACCCTGCTAAGACATGATGAGCATAGTGTTGTGTACTGACTGCACTAGAGTTGAGATCCCACGGGATGCCTGAGGGACCAACAGAGATCATTACGGCGGTCTGCATTTTTCATGCTGCATGTTGGAGCGGGCGGTCAGACAGACAACTGTGGAATGAAAATATTTGGTGTCCTCCCTATTGTATTAAAAGCACATTTTTCACATTTATACACACAGAATTCGCTGCTTCAACTTCAGTAGCCTACCTCTCCTATTTGGGCGTGAGAGTATAAGCGTGCTTAGCATGTGTGGTCTCATTGAAATAGAGGCTGCGGTCCAAACACTTAAAATACACCCTATCCCCTCAGCCCTCAAATTAAGTGGACACGTCTGACGAGTATACACTTGCAGGGCGAGGAAAGAAGGAATGATTTTTAAATGGACCACCCTTGGCCGGAAATCCGTCACTTGTTCATCCCGCGATGATTGTGTTTTCAGTGCTTTATATGGGTGCTTTATATGCGCTACTTATTAGTATTAGTTTTTACTTACACTTGTATGTTGACTTCTCAATTTATGTTTTTAAGTTTTTGCGGTCTTAGTGGATGTACAATCGTCGAGAATTGAATTATGGGGAGTTTCAGGCCCCGGAGTGAACATAATTGTACACTCGCAAAGCCGACTAAAAACGAGTTTACATACACTTAGGTTGGAGTCATTAAAACTAGTTTTTCAAACACTCCACAAATTTCTTGTTAACAAACTATAGTTTTGGCAAGTCAGTTAGGACATCTACTTTGTGCATGACACAAGTAATTTTTCCAACAATTGTTTACAGACAGATTATTTCACTTATAATTCACAGTATCACAATTCCATTAGGTCAGAAGTTTACAAACACTAAGTTGACTGCCTTTAAACAGCTTGGAAAATTCCAGAAAATTATGTCATGGCTTTAGAAGCTTTTGATAGGCTAATTGACATCATTTGAGTCAATTGGAGGTGTACCTGTGGATGTATTTCAAGGCCTACCTTCAAACTCAGTGCCTCGTTGTTTGACATCATGGGAAAATCAAAAATCAGCCAAGACCTCAGAAAAAGAATTGTAGACTTCCACAAGTCTGGTTCATCCTTGGGAGCAATTTCCAAACGCCTGAAGGTACCACATTCATCTGTACAAACAATACTACGCAAGTATAAACACCATGGGACCACGCAGCTGTCATACCGCTCAGGAAGGAGACGTATTCTGTCTCCTAGAGATGAATGTACTTTGGTCCAAAAAGTGCAAATCAATCCCAGAACAACAGCAAAGGACCTTGCGAAGATGCTGGAGGAAACAGGTACAAAAGTATCTATATCCACAGTAAAACAAGTCCTATATCGACATAACCTGAAAGGCCGCTCAGCAAGGAAGAAGCCACTGCTCCAAAACCGCCATAAAAAAGCCAGACTACGGTTTGCAACTGCACATGGGGACAAAGATTGTACTTTTTCGAGAAATGTCCTCTTGTCTGATGAAACAAAAATAGAACTGTTTGGCCATAATGACCATTGTTATGTTTGGAGGAAAAAGGGGGAGCTTGCAAGCCGAAGAACACCATCCCAACCGTGAAGCACGGGGGTGGCAGCATCTTGTTGTAGGGGTGCTTTGCTGCAGGAGGGACTGTTGCACTTCAAAATAGATAGCATCATAAGGGAGGAAAATGATGTGGATATATTGAAGCAACATCTCAAGACATCAGTCAGGAAGTTAAAGCTTGGTCGCAAATGGGTCTTCCAACTGGACAATGACTCCAAGCATACTTCCAAAGTTGTGGCAAAATGGCTTAAGGACAACAAAGTCAAGGTATTGGAGTGGCCATCACAAAGCCCTGACCTCAATCCTATAAAAGATTTGTTGGCAGAACTGAAAAGGCGTGTGCGAGCAAGGAGGCCTACAAACCTGACTCAGTTACACCAGCTCTGTCAGGAGGAATGGGCCAAAATTCACCCAACTTATTGTGTGAAGCTTGTGGAAGGCTACCCGAAACGTTTGACCCAAGTTAAACAATTTAAAGGCAATGCTACTTCTGACCCACTGGGAATGTGATGAATGAAATAAAAGCTGAAATAAATCATTCTCTCTACTATTATTCTGACATTTCACATTATTAAAATAAAGTGGTGATCCTAACTGACCTAAGACAGGGAATTCTAACTAGGATTAAACGTCAGGAATGGTGAAAAATTTAGTTTAAATGTATTTGGCTAAGGTGTATGTAAACTTCAGACTTCAACTTTAGGTTAGGCTAAGTGGCGGTTCTAGCTTGTATGGCTCCCTGGGCGAACCCACCCTTCAGTGCCCCCCACTTGAGCATCAATACATTACCCATCCCCCAACACTGTCAACCAAGAGTCAAGACTAAACCAATTCACCTTGGTGGTGTGCTGACTGGTTTTATATTATTCTTAACGAAAAAAAATGCAACAATATGTCTGTGAAACTATATATTCACAGTATTATGAATAAATTGTGGTTTATTTGGTAGCATTTCGTAGTGTGACTGATGTTACTAATTGCATTAGTACTGTACAAAGTTAGAGGTGTGCTATTTGATAGATTTGCTCCGCTCCCCCTACCTCGGGCTTACAGTGGGGAGACCTGAGGTCAACCTACCCCCGCCCCCCTCCCCATCTCGTACTTCTGAGTGGGAGACCTTCCAGGCTGTAGCCTGCCAAGCTCACAAACTAGAATCAAGGTGCCCACTCCGACAAGGTTATTGACCACATTCCCACACGGTGACATGATATCATTGACTTGACATGTAAATGAGCAATAGAAAACCAATCAAATCAAAATCAAGTTTATTTTATATAGCCCTTCGTACATCAGCTAATATGAAGTGCTGTACAGAAACCCAGCCTAAAACCCCAAACAGCAAGCAATGCAGATGTAGAAGCACGGTGGCTAGGAAAAACGCCCTAGAAAGGCCAAAACCTAGGAAGAAACCTAGAGAGGAACCAGGCTATGAGGGGTGGGCCAGTCCTCTTCTGGCTGTGCCGGGTGGAGATTATAACAGAACATGGCCAAGATGTTCAAATGTTCATAAATGACCAGCATGGTCAAATAATAATCAGGAGTAAATGTCAGTTGGCTTTTCATAGCCGATCATTAAGAGTATCTCTACCGCTCCTGCGGTCAATGGAGAGTTGAAAACAGCAGGTCTGGGACAGGTAGCACGTCCGGTGGACAGGTCAGGGTTCCATAGCCGTAGGCAGAACAGTTGAAACAATCACACAAATGTCACCATTCCACATATTTTTGTGCAGGCGCCATGGGCGTGTGCCCATGTCGCCTATACCTAAATCCGCTACTGGTTAGGCTACTATGGTGAGCAAGCGTTGCGCCTTTTTCTTTTTAAAGCAGTATCGATTACCCATTTATTTGTCTGTGCTTACAAATCGTCCTCCTAAAAGGTAAGTTATATCCTATAGGCCTATGCAAAACATAGCAAGTGTTGCTGTCCCGTGCATCATGACAGTGACCTCTACTGTGCACCATGACAGTGAAACTTATAACATTTGAGCTGTTTATTACTGTTTCACTGTGAAAAGTAGGGATTTAGTTAGGGAAACTGACAGATCAATAATGTTACATTGCCATACTGATACACTTGTTTAGTTTTTTTTCCTGTTAAGTTAAACAGCCGTTACATTCCCAGCTACATCAGTCAACTAAAGAGTAGACACTTTCTGCTATGCTCTCTTTTACAACTTGATGAAAAAGCACAACACATACACACTGAACTATGTTCAACTCTCCCGTGCTAGTCCAGCCAGCCTTCCAAAAGCTTTGCCTTCACACAGCCTAACCGACCGCTCGGAGGCGTCCACATGGTCCTAAAGCACACCAGTGTATATATTTTTTTACACATTGCAATGATAAAACTGGGAGGGCCAAAAATGCCATTTCGGAATGTGGGGGGGACATGACCCCACTGAAAGTTGCACCAATGCCATGGAACCTTTGGGCCAGCATAGCACCCATCAAAATTATAATGTCAAACACCCTACGATACCCTTTAAACCCAGTCTCTACTTTCAACCGTGTACCCTTTTATCATTAGGCTATCCTGTCGGAGCAGCAAGAACATTTCGGTACTAAAGTTGCAAATAGGTAAAACAATAATGTCTGTTTCATTACCAGGGGCAAATGAGCAAGATTTACTACATTGAAATCAGGACTGGGATTGGTGGGTTTTACTTTGTTTTACTCTGAGCCAAAAAAACAACTGGAAAATGGGCTATATGCTCACATTACCCTTTGAAACATCTAACTCCATACAAGTGACATTTGTCAACTTTCAGTAGAAGGGGTTGCCCATTACTTCCATCTAGTGGATTAAAAAGTGTACAACAGTATTCTGTGCATACACACCAATTCATCCATATTTGAGACTTGACCCAGGATTAGGGCCATGTTTTATTTATTTTTTGGCACTTTGCTTTCACTGGTATTTCCAGTATGATCCACTAAGTTTGCTGCAGGTAGAAAATCCTAGGAAATATTACTTAACTGAGACAACCTGTCACCAATCATCAATGTCTGGTTGTGCATGTGTATTTGGTGGTGGGGTGGGGTCGCCTATGCCAGGGGAGGTGAATCTTAATCACATAAAGCCTATTATTTGGCAGAGAATACTATTTGTAGATCAGTGACTTTACACCTCACTTTGCTCAAGCTGTTCCTCTCCAACCGACTCAGACGTTGTAGCTAAAAATGTTGCAGTTAAAGGGGAGGGTCAATGAAACCAATTAAGTATATTCTAGAAAATTCGGGGGGTAGCCTCGACCGGGACTTGAACCCTGATCCAGCGACTGTCAATCCAACGTCTTAACTCAGCATTTCCAAAACTCGGTCCTCGGGACCCCAATGGGTGAGCATTTTGTTTTTTGCCCCAACAGATTCAAATGATCAAACCTTGATTAGTGAATCAGCGGTGTAGTGCCAAAACGTGTTTGTGAATCCTTGCCTTAACTGTATGCAAACAGGTTTGGACCACAAAAACCCAACAGTTGCTAGCCAGCTAATACAATCCACCTTTGTTCCGTTTTTGCTGAGTTTGTTCTTGTGCAGGGCTGGGCAATTCCAATCCTCGAGGGCCTGATTGGTGTCACAGAATGCAAACTAAACTAAAACTAAAACGTACAATACTTGACGGAAATAAATAGAATTGTATAACATTCCAGATCAATTACATTTTGTACGTATTTCAGCTATTCTACCTAACGCAGTGAGGAAGAGGAGAATCAGGGAATGTGCATGCGCTTAAATGAAAACAATAGCATATGGTTATTTCCGGGAAGCCGGAACAGTCTTTCCGGTCTATGAAACTTCCCAAGATGGCAGTGCAAATATCTAAGAAGAGGAAGGTTTGTACCGATTTATCTTTAGTTTTAGAGATTTCAGTTCACATATATAGAAACCACCCTTATAGTTAAGAAGTTAGTTACTGCGGTAACATGTCCTGTAAGTAGATGTACAATTTTCCGAAGTTTTTAAAATTTATTTTTATTTTTAAAGCTACGGCTGGTGACCTAGCATGCTAGGCAGCACGCGCACATGATCCCATACTGTAGTGTGTTGAAATATATTCTTCATTGACCAGTGTAGTTTGCTAAAGATGTTAACTAACTAGAAACATGGCAGTGCAAATAAAGATGTTAACTAACTAACAAGATGGCAGTGTAAATATCTAAGAAAAGGAAGGTTTGTACCGATTTATCTTTAGTTTTAGAGATTTCAGTTCACATATATAGAAACCACCCTTATAGTTAAGAAGTTAGTTACTGCGGTAACATGTCCTGTAAGTAGATGTACAATTTTCCGAAGTTTTTAAAATGTATTTATATTTTTAAAGCTACGGCTGGTGACCTAGCATGCTAGGCAGCACGCGCACATGATCCCATACTGTAGTGTGTTGAAATATATTCTTCATTGACCAGTGTAGTTTGCTAAAGATGTTAACTAACTAGTTACTTTGCTAACCCACTGGTACCTTTCTTATCCGCAGCTTCAAAATGTAAATCAATCCCCAACCTGCAGGGTATTCTCCTGGCCATGCAAGTTTAGTAGGTCTTACAATATTACTATGCCAGTTTTCCATAAAACATCAACATGCCACCGTGAGGCCAGATAATGTGTGCGTCGGAAAAATAAGTTGCCTCCGGATAGATGGGGTTTTCTCGGTTCGACCAGGAGAGTTAAACTGTATTTAATGTGATCGAAGTGTACATGTAACATTCCAATCTTTACTTTGGTTAGACATGTGTCCTTGGTAAGTCTACTGATTGTTGCAATGAGCAGCCAGGATGCTGTATTTCAAACTGTCCCCGCTAAATTACTTGCTGATTACCTCACTCACACTCCTCCTGTCATATTTTTACAGTTTGTCGCTGACGGCATCTTCAAAGCTGAACTGAACGAGTTCCTCACCAGAGAGCTCGCTGAGGATGGCTATTCCGGTGTGGAGGTTCGTGTCACTCCAACCAGGACCGAAATCATCATCCTGGCTACCAGGTGAGTCCAAACACCTGGACATAAAAACCACAGGCGTACTGGCACATTCTACTCCAAATCAATGTTTGTCAGATGTTTTGACCTCAAAAGTAGTCTGTCAAGATGAATCCACACTATTGGTTGTGCATGTCCAGCTAAATGCCTGAACACCCCCCCCCCAATTTTTTTTTTTAATTAGCTCTGGAAATTACATGGTGCATATCTGTTCCCATTATTTTGGGTTGTGGTTTATAGCTGTATCTGTGGGGGGGGATTAATGACTGCGTGCTGACCGCCATTCATGGTGAATGCAATAATGTTCCCTATATTTTCAATGCGTTTTCTGCAGTGGGTGGGATCGTGAACTTTTCTCCACATATGACCACATGAGGTTTGACTATCTGATAAACTTAGATTTTTAGAAAGTTGTCTCTGATAATGAACACTACTGTTGAGAGCCAGTGAGTTGACTCAAACTGTTGAGGTGCCAACAGACCAAATACTTTTTCACCAGGACACAAAACGTTCTTGGTGAGAAGGGGCGTCGTATCCGTGAGCTGACTGCAGTGGTCCAGAAGAGGTTTGGCTTCCCAGAGGGCAGTGTTGAGGTAAGGGATGCTTGGTTTCAGACACCCATTGTTATGTTATGGCCATGATAGATCTCTACATTTTTGTTTTCATTGCTTCAGGATCATATTTTAGGGGTGGTGGATGACTATAAAGTTAGTATTTGCTTGTGGCTCATTCCTTGTCAAATACTACCAGAAATTCTATCGTTGTCTTGTCCCCCTAAACACTTTCTGCTCTGTGAAAGTTTGCAACATACTGTGAGTGTGGTTATATAACTGTCCTTGTCTGTTTTTCTTGCCATCAGCTGTATGCTGAGAAGGTTGCCACTCGTGGTCTGTGCGCCATCGCCCAGGCAGAGTCCCTGCGCTACAAGCTTCTTGGGGGTCTGGCTGTCCGCAGGTGAGAATCTTTGCCCTGTGTTTTCTCGTACTAACTATGGTTAGTACTTAATTAAAGGTGTGTGTTAGTTACTTTTTTTGTAAATTGAACCTTTATTTAACTAGGCAAGTCAGTTAAGAACAAATTCTTATTTACAATTACGACCTACCAAAATGCAAAAAGCCTCCTGCGGGGACGGGGGCTGGGATATTAAATAAAAATATAAGACAAAACACACATCATGAAAAGAGACAAGACAACACTACATAAAGAGACACATAAGACAACAACATAGCATGGCAGCAACGCGTGACAACAGCATGGTAGCAACACATGACTACAACATGGTACAAACATTATTGGGCACAGACAACGGCACAAAGGACAAGAAGGTAAAGACAACAATATATCATGCAAAGTAGCCACAACTGTCAGTAAGAGTGTCCATGATTGAGTATTTCTCTCCAGCTTTAAAGTAATTTTCCTGCAATTCTATACATTTTGCCATGGAACTGAGAGAAAATGTTGCAGTTTTAAAGATGTCCTACAATTCTATGCATTTTTCTATGGCTAATGCTGTGTTCTTTTGCTCAAACATAATTAGCTAAATTAATTGTTTTTGGAATGTTCAATTCTCCCTGACTCTGGTTTTGTATTTTGTTGATTGTTAGTTTTCAAAGATTATATATTTTTTAAATGGTCCATAATCTTTCCTACATGCTCAGTCTGGTTTTAGGGGTTTTAAGTTTACACTGAAAGTGTTTTTCATCCCGAGAAGTTGTGTTCATTTAAAAAAAAAAAATCTGGAGATGCAACTATACTAGCCCTCCCAAAGATTTCAATGGCAAAAAATCCCTGCTCAATTTTTTTTTAATGCAACTATTTAGCAGGCAAAATGTATAAGCACTGATAACATTTCAAACTCTAAGATGTTTGTTTGTGGAGTATGTCAAGTGCTGTGAAAATGTTACGTTTTCAGTTGTGTACTGTAAGCTTTTTGCTTTAAGCCCCTTTTCACTTTTTAAAACGCGAATGAATCATTTTCATATGAACGAACATTCTTAATGCCCATCCTGTCAAACCTTGAAAATATAATGAAGTGATGCAGTGGTATGGTATACCTCTTGTGACTTCAGTTATTCTTTTAGGTGTTAGTTGAAACTGGAAAATCCCACTGTTAGAGCGCAATCTCATCTTTTACAATATTTTACACACTACTCTAAAGGGTGGGATGAATAGAGTTTAGGAGATCAAGACTGCAATTATCTGTTGTATATTGTTTTCATGCCACTGTCTGGCAAAGTTGAAGACCTGGGACTTGTAAGAATATATGGTGTTTTAATTCTGCTTGTTTTGGTGTTGCAGAGCCTGCTATGGTGTCCTGCGCTTCATCATGGAGAGCGGATCCAAGGGTTGTGAGGTGGTGGTCTCTGGAAAGCTCAGGGGTCAGAGGGCCAAATCTATGAAGTTCGTGGATGGCCTCATGATCCACAGCGGAGACCCCGTTAACTACTACGTCGACACTGCTGTCCGCCATGTGCTGCTCCGTCAAGGTGAGGTCACCCTGGGGTTTTATGCCTGTGTTAACTGAAGAGTAAAGAACATTTCTTGCAGTGTTTTACCCTTACTGCCACAATGACATGCAGCTCATTATGCATGTATATTCCTCCAACCAAATCACAGGTAGGCCTTTGTAAATATGAGCAAATCAGCCAATCTATTATACACTGAACATTGAAGTTAAATTCAATGTGTTGTATTGAATAGATGTTTGAATTTGTGACAGCTTTTTGCTTAGCACATATGTAGAACGTTTAGAAAACGCCTTGTGCACCTCAAGTGCACAAGGCACTTGAGGTGCTTAAAGTACTTGAATTTAGAACTCAGAAATTAAAGTATTGGAATACCTTAAATCAGACATTTTCTCAAGTTGATACTTGAAAAGTACTTGGATTAAAATGAGAAAACAGATAATAACCAAATATGTTCATGTTCAAAATGTATTGGTCTTACAAATTAATTTCCAGGCAGACTACTGAGTTTTATTTCCTCACGTGTTTCATGCTGTGGTTGCCAGGCGAGCTCGCTCATCCCATCCACACTGCCACTCAACCAGGCAGGTACAGAACTGACTGTATCTGCCTGGCAACGTCACATGGATAGCTAAAATGCCAGGCAAATGTAGATTTAATCCTACCTTTTGTGGGTATGGAACATTTCTGGTATCTCTAGTTTCAGCTCTGAGAACATTAGACCAACACTTTACACGTTGCGTCTTATATTTTTCTTCGGTATAGTTTACCACTATATCACTGGACCCAATCATCCCACACTTCTCTGCAACAACCTTCAGCTTTTTTGCCAATATCCTCATTTACGGGGCGCCCGCGATATTCTGCTTTATCAAGCGGCAGCCGTGTGCCTGCCATTCTGGTGGCCGTTCACATGCCATTTTCCCTTCACACAGGCCACCCACCCTTTCCCGACCAGCAACACTAAAGCAAGACACTTTTCTGTAACTATTAATTAGTAGATTCCCAAATACCCAATAAAAACAGTCATTCAGCTGGAATTGTGTAGTAATGTGAATAGGAAATGTGTTCACCAGTAGGCATGTCTCAACTCTGCTTGTCACTACTCAAATTACAAAATCATTAGTACTGACTTAACACTCATGTAGTGAAACATCGTATTATTTAGTAGAACTTGTAAGGTAGTGATGAATACTGTTTTTCCCCCATGAGGTTGTGGCAATATGTTGCCACCTGGTGGCTACTAGAAACGATTGCATAATATTAACTGTTACAAATTGATGGTCCTTGAAAATAGATATTAGTACTTGAAAGTCCTTACTTGACTTGCCACTCTGTACGAATCCTGAAAACGGGAACAAGCGTCTTGGGGGTGAACAGGAAACTAGGCTGCTGATTTCCCCCTATGGTATCGCAATACTGCTTGGTATTGAGATAATTGGCCTGGTTTCATTAGTACAAGGTTTGTATAGTGACAACACTAATCAAGACGACTTGTCGTCTTATGGAAAAGGACCAGAAATGATAAGTGGTGAAATGGTGTCAAATACTTGAGGTGCAATCTGTTCTGCCTGTCCAAAGGTGTGCTGGGGATCAAGGTGAAGATCATGCTGCCCTGGGATCCCAGCGGTAAGATCGGCCCCAAGAAGCCTCTCCCCGACCACGTGAGCATCGTGGAACCCAAGGACGAGCAGGTCCCTTCAACCCCCATCTCAGAGCAGAAGGGAGCCAAGCCGGAGGCCGCTGCCGTCGCACCTGCGACACCCGTCCCCACAGCATAACCATGAGGGAGCCCCAAACCAGAGTCACAATTGTCCCAATGTAAGGCAGGTTTAGCTAAGTGTTAAAAAGGCAGGATAAGTTCCAGTACAGCTTGCACAGTGCTGCTTTGTCGTTCCCCCTGAACACAGAAACCCTGTTTCCTACTATCTCGGTCTGTCTGCATCCCACCACGGCTGGCAGAGACGCTTGGTTTCAGACAACACGTTGCCCATTGACATAAATCTATGCATTTTGTTAGCATAGCCTAAAAGGAGTGCAAAGTTTAAGTTTAAGGTAGAAAAATGTCTGCTCTAATTTTCTATATATTTTTTATTTTTTTTAACAGGTCATCATGAGTCATCTGGAAATTATCCAAATACCTTTTTCAAGTGTTGAGAAAAAAAATAAAAATAGTAAATGTTTGTAAATGTTTTCTTTGAAATTATTTGACCAAATTACCTTTCACTATGGGAAGTTACACAATGCTTGCATTAAAACGGAGCCTTTGCCTTTTTAAAGTCACTTTGGTTCTTGACACCCACCCCAGAGCATCTAGAATGTAGTTGCAACCTATTGCCAAACTGTTACTTTTACTTAATTTGTCATAATGGTGGTTAAAAAGTTAAGCAATTTAACTTGTCTGTGTGAATTACAATTGCATGTGTAATATAAAAAAATATCTGGAACATTTTCTATGACAATGTATGGACATGCCAAAATCATGGGTATTCATATGAAGATGGTCCCCCCCTTTGCTGCGAAAACAGCCTTCACTCTTCTGGGAAGGCGTTCCACTAGATGTTGGAACATTGCTGTGGGGACTTGCTTCCATTCAGCAACAAGAGCATTAGTGAGGTCAGGCACTGATGTTGGGAGATTAGGCCTTGCTCGTGGTCGGCATTCCAATTCATCCCAAAGGTGTTCGATGGGGTTGAGTTCAGGGCTCTGCAGGCCAGTCAAGTTCTTCCACACTGATCTCAACAAACCATTTCTATATGGACCTCGCTTTGTGCATGGGGGCAGTGTCATGCTGCAACAGGAAAGGGCCTTCCCCAAACTGTTGCCAAGAAGTTGTAAGCGCAGAACTGTCTAGTATGTATGACTGTATAGTGTAGCATTAAGATTTCCCTTCACTGGAAGGGGCCTAGCCCAAACCATGAAAAACAGCCCCAGACCATTATGCCTCCTCCAAACTTTACAGTTGGCACTATGCATTCGATCAGGTAGTGTTCTCATGGCATCAACCAAACCTAGATTGGTCCGTCGGGACTTCCAGATGGTGAAGCGTGATTCATAACTCCAGAGAACTCGTTTCCACTGCTCCAGAGTCCAATGGAGGCAAACTTTATAACACTCCAGCGGAAGCTTGGCATTGCACATGGTGATCTTAGGCTTGTGTGCGGCTGCTCTCCCATGGAAGCTCCCGACGAACAGTTCTTGTGCTGACGTTGCTTCCAGAGGCAGTTTCAAACTCGGCAGTGAGTGTTGCAACCGAGGACAAACTATTTTTACGCGTTTCAGCACTTGGCGGTTCAGTTCTGTAAGTTTGTGTGGCTGAGCCTTTTGTTCCTAGACATTTCCACTTCACAATAACAGCACCTACAGTTGAAGGGGGCAGGGCAGATATTTTACAAACTGACTTGTTGGAAAGGTGGCATCTTATGACTGCCATATTGAAAGTCGCTAAGCTCTTCAGTAAGGCCATTCTACTGCCAATGTTTGTCTATAGAGATTGCGTGGCTGTGCTTGATTTTATACACCTGTCAGCAACGGGTGTGGCTGAAATGGCCGAATCCACAAATTTTGAAGGGATGTCCACATACTTTTGTAACATTACCTGTGTCAGTATTTACCATCATTCATTGCATTTGAAAAATCAGGGTAATTGACTTCTAAATCATTAGCAAAATCATGTTTTTGGTGGGTGAAATACAGCTTTGCATGGAAAACATAATTCTATAGTTTTCCCAAAATTATATTTTTGCTGTGGAGAATAAGTAAAAATACTTAGTTTTTTGGGATATCTATACTTTACTATTTATTTTTGACAACTTTTATTTAACCACATTCCTAAAGAAAATAATGTACTTTTTGCTCCATACATTTTCCCTGACACCCGTTGCATTTTGAATGCTTAGCAGGTCAGGAAAATTGCCTAGATCACACATTTATCAAGATAACATCCCTACTGCCCCTGATCTCACTAAACACATACTTTGTTTTTAAGTGATGCCTGAGAGTTGGAGCATGCCCCTGGCTATCTGTAAATGTAAAAAATAAAAGACGATGCTATCTGGTGTGCTTTTTTATAAGGAATTTGAAATGATTTATACTTTTACTTTTGATACTTAAGTATATTTAAAACCAAATACTTTTTGATTAACTCAAGTAGTATTTTACTGGGTGACTTTCATTTTTTGAGCCATTCTCTATGATGGTATCTTTACTTTTATCCCCACTGAGTGTTCGTGGCGTTACAAGTGGATGAATTGATACAATTGCCAATAGGCAGGCAGTGTATCACATTGTAGAAGTTATTCAAGCTACAAAATGGCAGCTGCGTCCGAGCCACTGTATGGCAGACTTTCCATGTATTTATTTGGGGCTAAATTGCCTAACTATGGAAGAATGTGAAACTCTTCACACCTTCATCAGTGCCTAAATAGTATCACTGAAGGATCATTCCGCGCGCATACTCTTTACATTAGTAATTTTACTTTTTACCGCAAAGACCTCTGGGCTGCTATTTTCTTTTTCGCGGTGAATTGTGGGCAATCATTGGTCCTCCGAGCTTTTCGAGTCTGCTGCTCCACCATTGGAAAAGATGGCTGCCTCGGCTCCATCGGCGGGTTTCTCCTCCGATTTGTGCCCAAGCTACGCCGTGATATGCTCTTTTCTAGAGCGTTATGGAGCTTTGCTGGATCTACCGGAGCTCACATTCCCGCAGTTGGAGAGATATCTCCAAGACACATCTTCAGGTATAGTTTGAAAAGCGCGAGCTGCTGTGGGGACGTGCGACTCCACACCATTGCATAGTGTTCTGTGTCGTTTGTACCAGCTAGCTAGTTGTTATTGTGTGTTTTCCAAACGATTTATATGCATTTTTGCTGTCCCAAATTCATACTAAAGATCCCGGGTGAGTCAGATACTTTGTTTTTGCACTGTTTAACTCCGAACTTTTCAAAGACTGAAAGGCTTCGGTGAAATTTGCTGATTTTAAATGATTGAATTTATTTTCCAGCCTTTATCTGCCATAGACCGAATTGCACGATATCACATCCTACAGAAACTGCTTTGAGCTTTTGCACAAAGATTAATTGCTGTTAACAATTATGAAAGTATGGGGCACACATGTTCTTTGCGTTATGACGTATGTTGTGATAAGGACAATTGTCCATTTGTATTTTCCGTTTAGTAATATTTTAGTTGTGGTTCGCTCGCGCTGTATTGCGCACGCGCACACCTGGTCTTCCTGCCAATGGACTCCTTAAGTAATTAGGTTCCAATTAGCTTGTATAGTAGCCACAAAGTCCAAATTGTCAACAAATCTTAATGGTTAGTTTTTAAATAAAAAATTGTATTTTGATGCATGAAATAAAAAACATATTTGGGGCCGAATAGTGATTTGGAGGTCCCAGGCAGAGGCCTGTTCGCCCCCAATTGTTTTCATTTATAGTGAAGAGTAATTTAACTGTAAAAATGTACTACCTTTTAATGTGCCATGAACATGAACCAGTCACTTTTTGAAGTGATTTGATGAGAGAGACATTTTTACATTAATCCCAAAATAATTCTAGCATCTGAACAGTGCACTGTTCAACCGCCAACTTTCCTTCAATTCACAAGTGGCTGAAACTATCTCATTGGAGAAAGCATCAGTGATCGAAACAGCGCCTCTCTGTCTTACTGTATGTAGCCCATGTATCCGATGCCAAAATCTTTTTGGGCAGACAGCATCAGATATAGTGTCTATAGAAAGTCTATTAATTTATTTTATTGTTACAAAGTGGAATTAAAATGGATTTAATTGTATTTTTGTCAACAATCTACACATTACTGTCTAAGTAGAACAATTCTCTATATATTTTTTAAGGATTAATGAATAAAAGAAATTATATACCTTGATTAGATAAGTACCCTGAGTCAGTACATGGTAGAAACACCTTTGGCAGCAATTACAGCTGTAAGTCTTCTTGGGTAAGAAATTCACATGTGCGGCTATGTACTAAACAACCAAAGATTTCAACACTAAAGGCTGGTTTATACTATGGGTCTGTTCGTAAATTTAATCTGGAGTGCCAGAGGGTGCTCTGGGTGTAAATAAACTGTTGTCAGATTGTCCATTTGTAAATTGAGTGTTTCGCTCTGAGGGCACACTGGATGCTCTGGTCGAAAAGTAGGGTTGATCCAAGCGTTCTGACCTAACAGCAGTCAAGCACCCAAGCTAACTGGCTAATGTTGGTTAGCAAGCTAGCTAAACTCAGCAAAAATAGAAACGTCCCTTTTTCAGGACCCTGTCTTTCAAAGATAATTCCTAAAAATCCAAATAACTTCAGATCTTCATTGTAAAGGGTTTAAACACTGTTTTCCATGCTTGTTCAATGAACCATAAACAATTAACCTCACTAGGGTATGTGGGACGGTAGCGTCCCACCTCGTCAACAGCCAGTGAAACTGCAGGGCGCCAAATTCAAAACAACAGAAATCCCATAATTTAAATTACTCAAACATACAAGTATTTTACACCATTTTAAAGATACACTTGTTGTAAATCCAGCCAACATGTCCGATTTCAAAAAGGTTAGACAATGAAAGCACACCAAACGATTGTTAGGTTAGAGCCAAGTCACAGAAAAATACAGCCATTTTTCCAGCCAAAGAGAGGAGTAACAAAAAGCAGAAATAGAGATAAAATTAATCACTAACCTTTGATCTTCATCAGATGACACTCATAGGACTTCATGTTACACAATACATGTATGTTTTGTTCGGTAAAGTTCATATTTATATCCAAAATCTGAGTTTAGGCGGGACGCTACTTTCTCACTTCGCAAAAAGCCAGAGAAAATGCAGAGCGCCAAATTCAAATTAATTACTATAAAAATCAAACTTTCATTAAATCACACATGAAAGATACCAAATTAAAGCTACACTGGTTGTGAATCCAGCCAACATGTCAGAATTCAAATAGACTTTTCGGCGAAAACATACGATGCTATTATCTGAGGATAGCACCATTGTAAACAAAGAGATACGCATATTTCAACCCTGCAGGCGCGACACAAAACGCAGAAATAAAAATATAATTCATGCCTTACCTTTGACGAGCTTCTGTTGTTGGCACTCCAATATGTCCCATAAACATCACAAATTGTCCTTTTGTTCGATTAATTCCGTCCATATATATCCAACATGTCCATTTATTTGGCGCGTTTGTTCCATAAAAACAGCGGTTCCAAATTGTGAAACGTGACTACAAAATATCTCAAAGGCAAGACAGGAATGTCAGTGTTCTGCCAATGCCAGCGAAGAGCCCGGATCTCAATCCCATTGAGCATGTCTGGGACCTGTTGGATCGGAGGGTGAGGGCTAGGGCCACCCCCCCCCCCCCCAGAAATTTCCGGGAACTTGCAGGTGCCTTGGTGGAAGAGTGGGGTAACATCTCACAGCAAGAACTGGGAAATCTGGTGCAGTCCATGAGGAGGAGATGCACTGCAGTACTTAATGCAGCTGGTGGCCACACCAGAGACTGACTGACTTACTTTTGATTTTTGACCAACCACGCCCTTTGTTCAGGGACACATTACTCCATTTCTGTTAGTCACATGTCTGTGGGACTTGTTCAGTTTGTATCAGTTGTTGAATCTTATGTTCATACAAATATTTACACATGTTAAGTTAGCTGAAAATAATGCCACCACGCACAGTTGACAGAGGACGTTTCTTTTTTTTTGCTGAGTTTACGTCTAGACACAAATGAAAGATCTGCTCACTCTGACAATTTTACTCGCCCTGGCAGAGCTGGTTAGGCAGATTTTTTTATGTTATCCAGTGCATTGGTGACTGCAACTGTCCTGCTGGCAACAATCTAATTACGCTTTTTTTGCCAACGTTTACTGATACTGGCCTTATTCAACAGGTGTTGAGCGTTTGTAAATTTGTCAGTTATTCTGTGCTCTGGCACACTGACGAGAGTGCTCTGAAATCGGAGTAGACAGCCAGAACGAATTTACCAGCTACGTCTATCAACAGTTGTTCCAGTGACATTAACATTCTATTGAAGTAGATACTTGCATAGTGGAGTCTTTTTTTTTTTTTTTGACATGTAGCTAGCTAAACAATTAACCATAATCCCAACTCATAACGGTACAACCCTACATGAATCTGCAGGTAGCTAACCAACCAGGTTCAATGTTAGCTAGCTAACATCAGGCTTAACTAGCAATGCAAAGAATAATATTACTACACAGATCATACACGTAACATTAACTAGCCAGCCAGCTAACGTTAGCTAGCTAGCTAAAAGTTTCACTTTAACTTGAAATGAAAATGAATTTCTGACTAAATTAGAAATGTGTATTATCTGACAATGTAGCTAGCTAGACTCTCTTACCCATATACATGGATGGACACTTCTCCCTCTTAGTCACCGATGCCATGTTTGCCCTTAGTTTGAAGATGTCTTCCGGAGCCTTCTGTGTGTTCTCTTTTCGATTGCATGTTTGCAATCAAACGCTATAATTTTCTCAATTTCCTTAGCTATCATAATCTTATTCCACTGATTTTCAAAACTCGGTCCTCCAGAAAGTGCAGAACAACACTTATGCAGGTTTACTACGCGATATCTTTCAAAAAAGCCACATTAGAAAGGATTACTTACACATACTTGACCAGCTGATATTATAGAGAGAAACATGCTACATGGCAGATCAATCCGAACTCATCTCCCGGCATGTCCAGCCCACTCATTAGCTCAACATATCATGGCTAACTGGAAGGTTGCTGTTTATTTCCATGGCTAAACCAACTAGGCTCGTAATTTTAACAATTTTATTCGTATTTACAGATTGCATACAAGTTTAAGGCATGTGTAATTTCACGTTCGAGAACATATTTCTGCCCCAAATGTTTATTTATTTAAATTGTTTACGTTCAAATGGAGCTCCTGTGAAGTAGTGACGCGCCACATACGCCTAGTTTCCTGAAACGGTTCACTATTGTGCAATATTTGCCCATTTTTATTTAAAAAATGCTTCATGCTCTGTCAAGGTTTTGGGGATTATGGCTGGACAGCAATTTTCAAATCTTGCCATAGATTTTCAAGCAGATTTAAGTCAAAACGTTAACTTAGCCACTCAGGAACATTCAATGTCTTCTTGGTAAGTAACTCCAATGTAGATTTGGCTTCTTGTTGTAGGTTTATTGTCCTACTGAAAGGTGAATTCGTCACCCAGTGTCTGGTGGAAAGCACACTGAAGCAGATTTTCCTCCATGCTTTTGCCTGTGCTTAGCTCCATCCCATTTCTTTTTATCCTGAAAAACTCTCCACTCTTTGCCAATGTCAAGTATACCTACACCATGATGCAGCCACTACCATGCTTGAAAATAAGGAGGCAGTTACTCAGTGTTGTAGGATTTCACCCAAACATAATGCTTTGGATTTATGCCAAAAAGTGTGTTCCGTTGCTGTTTTTACCCCCAGTATTACTTTACACATGCATGTTTTGGAATATTTTTATTCTGTGTATTTGTATTTTCTCTGTCATTTCGTTAATTATTGTAGAGTTACTACAATGTTGTTGATCCATCCTCAGTTGTCTCCCATCACAGCCATTGAATTCTGTAGTTGGCCTCAAAGCAGTTTCCTTCCTGTCCTGCAGCTCAAGGACAACTACAGGACGACTGCATCTTTGAAGTGTCTGGGTGTTTCAATACATCATCCACAGCATAATTATGAACTTGACTATGCTTAAAGATCTGTTTAATGTCTGATTTATTGTTAACTATCTACCAATCACTGCCCTGCTTTGAGGCTTTTAAAAAGCACCTCGTCTTTTGTAGTTGAATCTGTGCTTGAAATTCAGTACTTGATGGACCTTACAGGTTATGTATGTAATATATGTATGAGGGACAGAGGAAGGTGTAGTCATTCAAAAATCATGTCAACCCCAATTATTTCAAACAGTGAGTCCATATAACCTATGTGATTTGTTACGACAAATTTGACTTCTGAACTAACTTATGCTTGCCTAAACAAAAGGGGTGAATACTTATGCAACTTTTTTATTACATTTTTATTAATCACATTTTATTAATATAATTTTCTTTTCACTTTGACATTATGGAATATTTTGTGTAGATCGATGACTAAAAAATGAATTATATCGATTTCCTATTTTGTAACGCAACAAAATGTGAAAAAAATTCAAGAGGGTGTAGACTTTCTATAGGCACCGTACATGGGCTACACATGTCCACTGTGTCGGTGACACTATCAGCAGCACCTGAAATGTGTTATTTTGCGGTAGAATTACTCATATCTTTTACATGGAAATGCCCTATTCACTTCCATTTATTTTTCGTCTTATCAGGTTACCTCCAGACGAGTCCCATGACTCTTGTGGGGGTAGAGTAAAATGGAGAACATCGTGTTAGTGAGGTTCTCATCTTTCCATAGAGGGGTCAAATTAGTGTGCTCGGACGCTACAGACGTTTTTGTTAGAAGACCGATATTCTGGATGTCTCCTGGTCTGACAAACACTGCTGTAGCTCGGTGCTGTAGCTCGGTGCTGTAGCAGATGTGGAAGGTCAACATTGCCGGATATGATGGATTGAGACGGAGGCCATGCAAAAAAACATATCTCAAGCTTAAACCGATGGATTTTGATGAGTTTTTTTATTATGCCTCGAGTGGAGCATGTGGGGGCCTCGTGGAGAAACAATAAAAAAAAATATATATATATATACTGTATTTACATGTGTAGATATACATGTATTCATTTGATTTTTATTTCCAGCTCTTGTGGCGCCTTGATGTGAATCCTGCCCAAGGGTAAGTCCACCAGTGATCATAGTGGGTCAATCTCTCCAACAACTGAGTGTTGAAGTGTGAGGCTCAACAGCGTGTGAGGCTCTACCACGCTGTAAACAGTGTGAAGTGAACCCGCACATGAGCAGATACTGTGAGTGAAATCTATGACTTTGTGGCTATAGAATCTAGTGACCACCCTGTAATTACACAAAGACATAAGTCTGCCTCATTCAAACTATGCTGAACAAAATATAAATTCAACATGTAAAGTGTTGGTCCCACATTTCATGAGCTGAAATAAAATATCATGTGATATTAAAGTTTTCTGTTGCAGTGCCTTAGACCGTTGCTCACAAGCATCACAGTGCAAGAGGCGTCACTACAGTCCCTGGTTTCGAATCCAGGCTGTATCACATCCGTCCGTGATTGGGAGTCCCATACAGCGGTGCACAATTGGCCCAGTTAAAAAAAAAWAAAAAATGTTACAAATAAACTGAAATACCTTATTTACATAAGTATGAATAAGAACCTTTGCTATGAGACTTGGAATTGAGCTCAGGTGCATCCTGTTTCCATTTATCATCCTTGAGCTGTTTCTACAACTTGATTGGAGTCCACCTGTGGTAAATTCAATTGATTGGACATGATTTTGAAAGGCACACACCTGTCTATGTAAGGTCCCACAGTTGACACTCCATGTCAGAGCAAAAACCAAGCCATGAGGTCGAAGGAATTGTCCATAGAGCGCCGAGACAGGACTGTCGAGGCACATCTGGGGAAGGGTACCAAAAATGTCTGCAGCATTGAAGGTCCCCAAGAACATACTGGCCTCCCTTATTCTCAAATGGAAGAAGTTTGGAACCACCTAGACTCTTCCTAGAGCTGGCTGCCCGGCCAAACTGAGCAATCGGGGGAGAAGGGCCTTGGTCAAGGAGGTGATCAAGAACCCGATGGTCACTCTGACAGCTCTAGAGCTCCTCTGTGGAGATGGTAAAATGTTCCAGAAGGACATCCATCTCTGCAGCACTCCACCCATCAGGCCTTAATGGTAGAGTGGCCAGACGGAAGCCACTCCTCAGTAAAAGGCACATGACATCCCGCATGCAGTTGCCAAAAGACACCTAAAGACACTCACCATGAGAAATAAGATTCTCTGGTCTGATGAAACCAAGATTGAACTCTATGTATGGCCTGAATGCCAAGCGTCACGTCTGGAGGAAACCTGACACCATCCCAATGGTGAAGCATGGTGGTGCTGTGAGGGAGGTTTTTCAGTGAGGGAGGTTTTTCAGTGTCAGGGACTGGGAGACTAGTCAGGATCGATGGAAAGATGAACGGAGCAGAGTGCTCAGGACCTCAGACTGGGGTGATGGTTCACCTTCCAACAGGACAATGACTCTAAGCACACAGCCAAGACAACGCAGGAGTGGCTTCTGGAGAAGTCTGAGTGGGCCAGCCAGAGCCCAGATTTGAACCTGATTGTACATCTCTGGATAGACCTGAAAATAGCTGTGCCGCAACGCTCCCCATCCAATCTGACAGAACTTGAGAGGGTCTGCAGAGAAGAATGGGAGCCCAAAAAATAAGTTTTTGCTTTGTCAATATAGGGTATTGTGTGTAGATTTGATGAGGGTGGGGGGGGGAACAATCAGTAAAAAAAATAAAAAGGCTGTAACTTTACAAAATGTGGAAAGTCAAGGGGTCTGAATACATTCCGGTACTGTATTTGTTGTCTTAATGGAAAAGGTGTTACAGGCTTTGGTTTTTCATTTATATTTAGAGGTTGGATGTTAGCACGTTGGGCGCACTGATTTGGTGTCACCTCGTTAGTCAGTATGTTACACCCGTGCTGGCTTGTCATCTCGTTAGTCAGATGTGATGTTTTAAGAGTTGCTGGCCCAGTGCTCCAGTTGGTTTGAGAGATGTGGAGGGTTAATACTTTTTTTTAGTTGGGTCTCCCTATTTCATTTATTTAAATATATATATATATATGATCTTCCTTCCTGTTTTTTGTTTGTTTTGCTCTACTTATTGGTTTGCTTTGTCTTCAAGTTTGGTGTAGGTTTTAATTTTGTTTGCCTTTTCTTGGGCAAGTATAGTGGGTGTCTTTTAGGTCCCAGTTGTTGTTGCTAGTCAATTCAGTGGACAACCCCATAAGTGTTTTTCAGAACCCCTCTTAGAACCCAACCTGTTTTGGTTCATGTTAGTGAGTCTTTGTTAGTTCGCCATTCTGTTTAGTTCATTGCTGGGGACGTAACATCTACACACAATACCCCATAATCTCAAAGTGGAATTACGTTTTTAGACATATTAATAAAAAATGAAAAGCGGAAATATCTTGACTCAAATGTTGAACCCCTTTGTTATGGCAAGCCTTAAGTTAAATAGTAAAAATGTGCTTATGTCAAGTTGCATGGACTCACTCTGTGTGCAATAATAATGTTTAACATACAATTATCTGTAAGGTCCCTCAGTCGAGCAGTGAATTTCAAGCACAGATTCAACTACGAAGACCAGGGAGGATTTTCAATCCTTCATAACTCATTGGCCGGAGAGGAAGGAAATCGCTCAGTGATTTCACCATGAGGCCAATGGTGACATATAAAACAGAGATTAATGACAGTGATAAGAGAGACATGAGGATGGATCAACAACATTGTAGTTACTCCTAATACTAACCTAGACTGAACAAAAATAAATGCAACGTGAAGTGTTGGTCCCATGTTTCATGAGCTGAAATAAAAGATCCCAGAAATGTTTCAATCTTTTCAACTTTTGTGCACAAATTGGTTTATATCTGTTAGTGAGCATTTCTCCTTTGCCAAGACAATCCATTCAACTGACAGGTGTAGCATATCAGGAAGCTGATTAAACAGCATGATCATTACAGGTGCACCTTGTGCTGGTGACAAAAGTGCATTTTTGTCACAACGCCACAGATGTCTCAAGTTGAGGTAGCACGCAATTGGCATGCTGACTGCAGGAATATCCACCAGAGCTGTTGCCAGAGAATTGAATGTTCATTTATCTACCAATGTCGTTTTAGAAAATTTGGCAGGACATCCAACCGGCCTCACAACTGCAGACCATGTGTAACGGCGCCAGCCCAGGACATCCACATCCGGCTTCTTCACCTGCGGGATTGTCTGAGACCAGCCACCTGGACAGTTGGTGAAACTGGGTTTGCACAACTGAAGATTTCTGCACAAACTGTCAGAAACCTTCTCAGGGAAGCTCATCTGTATGCTCGTCATCCCCACTAGGGTCTTGACCTGAGTGCAGTTCGGCTTCGTAACCGACTTCAGTGGGAAAATGCTCATCTTCGATGGTCACTGGCATGCTGGAGAAGTGTGCTCTTCACGGATTAATTCTGGTTTCAACTGTACCGGGCAGATGGCAGACAGTGGCGTCGTGTGGGTGAGCGGTTTGCTGATGTCAATATTGTAAACCCCACCATGGGGCACTCTGGTATGGTATGGGCAGGCGTAAGCTATGGACAACTAACATTAATTGCATTTTATTGATGGAAATTTGAATGCGCAAAGAAACCGTGCCGAGATCCAGGCACGACAATGGGCCTCATTCATTCACCCCAATCACCTAATGTTTCAGCATGATAATGCACAGCCCAATTTCGCATGGATCTGTACACATTTCCTGCAAGCTGAAAATGTCCCAGTTCTTCCATGGCCTGCATACTCACCAATTAAGCTTGTTTGGGATGCTCTGGATCAACACGTACGACAGCATGTTCCAGTTCCCGCCAATATCCAGCAACTTCGCACAGCCATTGAAGAGGAGTGGGACAACATTCCACAGGCCACAATCAACAGCCTGATCAACTCTGAGAAGATGTCCCGCTGCATGTGGCAAATAGTGATCACAGCAGATACTGACTGGTTTGCTGATCCACTCCCCTACCTTTTTTTGTTTTTGGTATCTGTGACCAACCAATGCATATCTGTATTCCCACTCGTGAAATCCATAGTTCAGTCAATTGAAATGAATTAATTCAGCCCTAATGTCCTTATATGAACTGCAACTAAGTAAAATCTTTGAAATTGTTGCATGTTTATATTTTTGTTTAGTTTAAATGACAGAGTGAAAAGAAGGAAGCCTGTACAGAATAAAAATGCTTATCCTTTTTAGATAAAACTATACTAAATATATTCAGGGCACCAAATAATTTATTAAAACATACTGTTTTGCTATGAAGGTCTACATTACAGGGATGCAAACTAGGCACCTTTTAGAAAAATTTCTCAGTTTTGAATCCAAAATAGGTGACCTACGTGATTCGTGTAGATCCGATGAGAAAAGTTTGGTGGGGGGCTTGGATCACTACTGGCTGTAAGCATACGAATGATTAGCGTTTGGAGCAATACTGGCTGTATCCAAGGCTCAGTCAATCGTTCATATAACAGAATGCAGCACGCCACTGAAGAGACAACCAATTTGCCAATTTCCGCATCACTGCGCGCTTTGGAAAGACCGCGGGAGAGTAAAGGCCGTTTTCCAGTTACAGCAGCGCGTCCGCCGGAACGATAACAAAGAGTTAGGTGAGAAGCCTGCCCACGGAGACCGGGGCGAGAAGGTGATGGAGCGTACTTCATGAGCTGTAACCGAAAAATAACTGGCAATTGAGATGAGGGAGAAAGTGTGGTGGAACAAGCATGGTTAAGTATCTTGCTAGCTGGATCAAATTCTCCATTTAGTTAGCCAAAGAAATGTTGAACAACATTAGCCAACTTCACTGATCAAGTAATTGAGTTTATGGTGTGAAAATTAGCTGGCTAATGAAGGCAGACAGCTAACGTTACAACATCAGGTGAAGTAACATTAGTAACCTAACCAATTCGCTATAGTATTAACTGGTATATGACTCCTTGCCGTTCCTCAAGTTATAACGCGTTAGTTGCTTACTGGACCCTGGCAATCTGTGAAATGTTAACTAGCTAACAAACCAATTACTATCAGTGAACTTATGTTTTCCCTCAAGTATGTGGTTAATTTTCAGAATGAGAGAATTAGGTGAAAATAAGGCATTGCTTGTTCAACAAGTGGATTCAGGGATAACGTGGAGCTGCACCTGGCTTAAGCTGGATGCCACTATAGAGTTGAAAGGAACACCACAAACTTTCCCTCTTTCTCACTTTTTCAATACAGTGGATTAAAAGGGGTATGCCAGGTGTACTCTCTGCCTGAAAGAGATCAATTATGCCAACAAAGGGTATCATGCTCTGCTGGCACGTTGTAGAACAGATGTCCACAGGCAGAACGTAATAATGTGTAGCCCAAAGATATTGCTTTTGTTGTGTTGAACTTGACAGTAACACTTTTGTGTGTGAGTGAGGGGATGCTCTTTAAAAAATATGTATTATTTTACTCAACGTTATTTCTGCACACATGTAGCCTTGTGCACTTGATCGACGTCTACTGTAGTGGCCACTATAATAGAGCAAATATAGAATGCCTGTTTCATTCTATTTCTTTTTTCCCAAGTGCAATATTTCTATAATAAAGGCTGTCATGGTAACTGCAATATTAGTGTATTGTTTTTTTCTCAAGACTGGAGTGTCAGTTGCAGTAAAGTCTAGGCAACAAATAACATTGGATTGCTTTCTTAACATTTTTTTAGCTGTTAGTTAGGTTCACTTTAACCTCATTTTTTTTACACAGAATGATCATGTAGATCATAATATTTTGTTTAACTTCTTACGGCTGAGATCCCGTTAATGGGATCAATATGACAACAGCCAGTGAAAGTGCAGGGCGCCAAATTCAAAACAACAGAAATCTCATTAAAATTCCTCAGACAGACATAAGTATTTTACACCATTTTAAAGATAAATTTGTTGTTAATCCCACCACAGTGACCGATTTCAAATAGGATTTCGCTTTTCGGCGAAAGCACCACAAACGATTATGTTATGTTAGAAAAACACAGCCATTTTTCCAGCCAAAGAGAGGAGTCACAAGAATCAGAAATAGAGATAAAATTAATCACTAACCTTTGATCTTCATCAGATGACACTCATAGGACTTCATGTCACACAATACATGTATGTTTTGTTCGATAAAGTTCATATTTATATCCAAAAATCTTAGTTTACATTGGCGTGTTATGTTCAGTAATGTTTTGCCTCCAAAACATCTGGTGATTTTGCAGAGAGCCACATCAATTTACAGAAATACTCATAATAAACATTGATAAAAGATACAAGTATTAAACATGGAACTTTAGATAAACTTCTCCTTAATGCAACCGCTGTCAGATTTCAAAAAAACTTTACGGACAAAGCACACCATGCTATAATCGGAGTACAACGCTCAGAGCCCAAATAAGCCATAAAGATATCCTCTATTTTTTTGGAGTCAACAGAAGTCAGAAATAGCATTATAATTATTTACTTACCATTGATGATCTTCATCCGAATGCACTCCCAGGAATCCCAGTTGCACAATAAATGTTTGTTTTGTTCGATATAGTCCATTTAAGTCCAAATACCTTCATTTTGTTCGTGTTCAGTCCAGTAATCCACATTCATGACGCGCAGGTCAGACAAAGTCAAACAATTCCATTACAGTTCGTAGAAACATATCAAACGATGTATAGAATCAATCTTTAGGATGTTTTTAACAAATCTTCAATAATGTTTAAACCGGACAATTCCTTTGTCTTCAGAAATCGCTCTCACTTGAGCGCGCATGTTCACCTCGTGACAGACACCTGACTCAAAAAGCTCTCCTTCCCTCATTCTTCACAGTAGAAGCATCAAAATGACCAATATCCCACTGTATATTGGATAGGCAAACCTTCAAACCTCAGATTTCCCACTTCCTGGTTGGATTTTTTTCTCTGGTTTTTCCCTGTCATATGAGTTCTGTTATACTCACAGACATCATTCAAACAGTTTTAGAAACTTCAGTGTTTTTTTTATCCAAATCTACTAATAATATGCATATCTTAGCCTCTGAGCCTGAGTAGCAGGCAGTACTCTGGGCACCTTTTCATCCAAGCTACTCAATACTGCCACCCAGCCATAAGAAGTGAATTGGTTAACCTGCATTTCCCCCTAGCAGAGATTTTTTGCAGGTTTCAGTGTAAAAAAAAAAAAGTGTCACCAGTTTGCATCCCTGACATGAACCTTAACAACACTGTGTAGGGTAGCACCATGGTGTAGCTGGAGGACAGCTAGTTTCTGTCTGTCCTCTGGCTACATTCATTTTAATCCAAAACGAAGTAGGCTCTTGGTTCCTTCCCCCTTCAATAGACTTACACAGTAATTATGACAACTTCCAGAGGACGTCCTCCAACCTATCAGAGCTCTTGCAGCCTGAACTGTTGTCCACCCCGTCAAAGGATCAGAGAATGCGCATAAGCTACAGCTAGCTAGCACTGCAGTTCATCAAAAGTGGTGAGTAGTTGACTCTGAGCGAGACAATAGTTGAACAGTTTTGAACAAATTAATTTATTGAAAAATGAACGAACAGCGAGAGGGTGAGAGATGGCTAAATTGATCTTATTTAGCCTACTCAAACACCCGGCTCAGAGAGGGATGCCATGTTAGCTAGCTGTCTATAGATGTCTAACACTGGAACTCTTTCAAGTTAAGGTAACCTTTTGGTTTTATTAATTTATTGCCACCGGGCCTGCCGGTGTAACTGCTAAATGGCTTGCTGATGGTACACTGTACTGCTTGATTGTAGCGGGTTTACTAACATGTCAGTTCTAGTAGCTATGTTGACTATGATGTTCACTAATATGGTGACAAAAATGTAGGCTGTGTGCAGCGATTATGATATGAAGGTTTGGCTTGGAAAGTATTTTATTTTGCCTGGTCACAGACAACTGATGTGTTGTGCACTGAAGTCCCCAAGCATAGGGAAAAGGTGAGAGCGCGTAGATGCGAGAAGGAATACAAAGAGCATAGTGATCATGCTGTTTGTATGTGGCTGCTATGTAAGTAAACAGTGTTTGCATGTGATCAGGGGTGTATTAATTCGTCCGATTCTTCTGTTGAAAAATGTTTCTTAAACGGGTATAAACATACCTGAATTTGTCCAATAGAAACTCTTGGACTAATCAGCTAGATGTATGCAAGACAATTTTAAATGGGTCACTGTCTGTCACCTTGATTACTCAAATGTTTCTCTCAATCTGTGCACCTACATTGTAAACTTTAATTCATAGGCTAGGTTGTAGTAACCTCATGATTGTTATAAAGAACATTTGAGTACGGTGTAGTAGCCTAAATATGTTGGTGTTATATTGAGCTGGGTGAATGGAATATGAATGACAGTCATCCAATATGTTGTAATAGAAATAAGGCCATGCTCATAAAAACAAAATTGTCCTCCCTCATCTTAAACAATACCGACTGCCACTGATTTCAAAACCTGCATTTTGTTTGCAAGAAGGCACGAAAGTTAAACTGCAAAGAATGTGGCAAAGAAGTGAACTTCATGTCCTGAATAGAACGTGTTATGTTTGGGCAAACGCATCACTGGTACCACTCAATGTTTTAAAGTATGGTGGTTGCTGCATCATGTTATGAGTATTCTTGTCATTGGGAAGGACTACAGAGGGTTTTTTTTAGGATAAAAAGAAAATGAATAGGCAAAATCCTTGATGGGGAAAACCTGTTTCAGTCTGCTTTCCAACAAACACTGGGAGACCTTTCAGCAGGACAGTAACCTAAAACACAAGGCCAAATCTGCGCTGGAGTTGCCTACCAAGAAGACGGTGAATGTTCCTGAGTGGCCTAGTTACAGTTTTTGACTTAAATCGTCTTGAAAATCTATGGCACGACTTGAAAATGGCTGTCTAGCAACGATCAACAACCAACTTGACAGAGCTTGAAAAATGTAAAAAGAATAGTGAAAATATTGTACAATCCAGGTGTGAAAAGCTCTTAGACTTACCAGAAAGACTCACAGCTGTATTCACTGCCAAAGGTGATTCTAACATGTATTTACCGGGAGGTGTGAATACCTATGTAAATTTGATTTCTGTATTTCATTTTCAATACATTTTCTTAATCTAAAAACATGTTTTCTCTTTGTCGTTAGGGGGTATTGTGTGTAGATGTGTGGGGGGGGGGTGGTGTAATACACAGCTCTGGAAAAAAATAAGAGACCACTGCAAAATGATCAGTTTTACTATGTGTTTGGGTAAAATGAACATATATATATATATATATATTTTTTTTTTCCCCTACAAACTACTGAACACATTTCTCCCAAATTACAAAAACAATTATTGTCATTTAGAGCATTTATTTGCAGAAAATGACAACTGGTCAAAATAACAACAAATATGCGTTATTGTCAGACCTCGAATAATGCAAAGAAAATAAGTTGATATTCATTTTTAAACGACACAATACTAATGATTTAATGTAGGAAGAGTTCAGAAATCAATATTTGGAGGAATAACCCAGATTTTCAATGACAGCTTTCATTGGGAGAAATGTTTTCAGTAGTTTATAGAAATAAACAAACATTTTCATTTTACCCAAACACATACCTATAAATTGTAAAACCAGAGAAACTGAGCATTTTGCAGTGGTCTCTTAATTTTTTCCAGAGCTGTATATAATCCTTTATGAATTCAGGCTGTAACACAATGTGGAATAAGTCAAGGGCTATGAATACTTTCAGAAGGCACCGTATATTCGTGCATAAAGGCCTTTTCACCAACATTTCTCACATAATTAATTTTAATGATCCCACCCTGTCTAGTGTATTTTGTTTTATCGACATTTGGAAAGTTTTTACTGACAAATTAGCTGATTCCATCAGGCCTGTCGTGACTTTGTTTTTTATCCGACATGTACTTTACTCGCTTTAGGTTGGATGGAAACCTGGTTAGAATGTAAGTGGGATTCATATTCAACATACACATGCTATAGCTACAGGTAATGGCCAAAATAATAGAAACACGAGTACATGAGGGATACAAAGTATATTGAAAGCAGGTGCTTCCACACAGATGTGGTTCCTGTTAATTTAAGCATGGCCTGAGACAGTTTTTTCCATCAACAAAACACCAAATGATGGTGTTTCTTGTGGAAGAATAAGAGCAAGTTACAGACACTTGTTAAATTTATGCCACTGTGCATTGAAGCTGATCTGGTTCGTAGTGTCCCGATGCCTTGTTTTCTTTATTTTGGCAGTTACCTGTATATATTGGCTTATACATAGGGCCAGTTTACATTTCTTTTCTTAAATTATTATACATTTTTGACTGGTATTTTCAGTATTATCCACTAGGTTTGCTGCAGGTAGAAAATCCTAGGAATTGTTCTTTAATTGACACAAGCTGTCTCCAATCAATCAATGTCTGGTTGTATGTGTGTTTGGTGAGGATATCGCCTAAGCCAGGGGGAGGCGTAGCTCTACGAATCTTCATTGCACAAAGCCTATTATTTGGTAGCGAATACTATTGGTAGATTCTACAAAAATTGGTAAATTAAGGGCAGTTCAACTCTGGGTAGCCCCGACCAGGTCTCACTATGTGTTGGCTTAAGATCCCTTCACGTTTCTCTATATCAAGTCCCTCGTGTTTACACGCCTCTTCATTGGCCTTACTGGCGGCATCCCACTTCTGACGCAACTGTCAAGCCAACACCTTAACCATTATGCCAAGTAATCCAAACCTCTTGTGCATGTGTCTGCTCAAACGGTCAGAAACAGACTCCATGAGGGTGGTATGAGGGCCCGACGTCCACAGGTGGGGGTTGTGCTTACAGCCCAGCACCGTGCAGGACGTTTGGCATTTGCCAGAGAACACCAATATTGGCAAATTCGCCACTGGCGCCCTGTGCTCTTCACAAATGAAAGCAGGTTCACACTGAGCACATGAGCACATGTGACAGACGTGACAGAGTCTGGAGACGCCGGGATAGACGTCTGCGCCTGCAAACATTCTCCAGCATGACCGGTTTGGCGGTGGTCAGTCATGGTGTGGGGTGGCATTTCTTTGTGGGGCCGCACAGCCCTCCATGTGCTCGCCAGAGGTAGCCTGACTGCCATTAGTACCGAGATGAGATCCTCAGACCCCTTGTGAGACCATATGCTGACACATGCACATTTGTGGCCTGCTGGAGGTCATTTTGCAGGGCTCTGGCAGTGCACCTCCTTGCACAAAGGCGGAGGTAGCGGTCCTGCTGCTGGGTTGTTGCCTCCTACGGCCTCCTCACGTCTCCGATGTACTGGCCTGTCTCCTGGTAGCGCCTCCATGCTCTGGACACTATGCTGACAGACACAGCAAACCTTTTTGCCACAGCTCGCATTGATGTGCCATCCTGGATGAACTGCACTACCTGAGCCACTTGTGTGGGTTGTAGACTCCGTCTCATGCTACCACTAGAGTGAGAGCACCGCCAGCATTCAAAAGTGACCAAAAATCAGCCAGGAAGCATAGAACTGAGAAGTTGTCTGTGGTCACCACCTGCAGATCACTCCTTTTTGGGGTGTCTTGCTAATTGCCTATAATTTCCACCTTTTGTCTATTCCATTTGCACAACAGCATGTGAAATGTATTGTCAATCAGTGTTGCTTCCTAAGTGGACAGTTTGATTTCATAGAAGTGTGATTGACTTGGAGTTACATTGTGTTGTTTAAGTGTTCCCTTTATTTTTTTGAGCAGTGTATATACTTGTGTATTGATTTTAAGAAAGGCATTGATGTTTATGGTTAAGTACARATTGGAGCAATGACAGTCATTGATTGATTGTTTTTTATAAGATAAGTTTAATGCTAGCTAGCAATTTACCTTAGCTTACTGCATTCGCGGCACAGGCAGGCTCCTCGTGGAGTGCAATGTAATCAGGTGCTAGAGCATTGGACTAGTTAACTGTAAGGTTGCAAGATTGAATCCCCCGAGCTGACAAGGTTAAAAATCTGTCGTTCTGCCCCTGAACGAGGCAGAACGTTCCTAGGCCGTTATTGAAAATAAGAATGTGTTCTTAACTGACTTGCCTAGTTAAATAAAGATTAAATACAGGTGTAAAAAAAAAACAAAAAAAAACGGCAAATCGGCGCCCAAAAATACCAATTTCCGATTGTTATGAAAACTTGAAATCGGCCATTCCGATTAATCGGTTGACCTCTAGTTGAAATACTGTCTGCTTGCGTATAGTGCATTCGGAAAGTATTCAGCCCCCTTCACTTTTTCCACATTGTTACGTTACAGCCTTATTCTAAAATTGACCAAATAGTTTTTTCCTCCCTCATCAATCTACACACACTACCCCATAATGAGAAAGAATAAACTGTTTTTAGACATTTTTGCTAATTTATTCAAAGTAAAAAAAACTGATCACATAAGTATTGAGACTCTTTACTCAGTACTTTGTTGACGCCCCTTTGGCAACGATTACAGCCTCGGGTCTCTTTGGGTATGACGCTACAAGCTTGCCACACCTGTATTTGGGGAGTTTCTCCCATTCTTCTCTGCAAATCCTCTCAAGCTCTGTCAGGTTGGATGGGGAGCGTCACTGCATATTTATTTTCAGGTCTCTCCAGAGATGTACGATCTGGTTCAAGTCCGTGCTCTGGCTCGGCCACTCAAGGAAATTCAGAGACTTATCCCGAAGCCACTCCTATATTGTCTTGGCTGTGTGCTTAGGGTCGTTGTCCTGTTGGAAGGTGAACCTTCGCACCAGTCTGAGGTCCTGTGCACTCTGGGGCAGGTTTTCATCAAGCATCTCTCTGTACTTTGCTCCGTTCATCTTTCCCTCGATCCTGACTAGTCACTCAGTCTCTGCTGCTGAAAAAATCTTCACGCATGTTGCTGCCACCACCATGCTTCACCGTAGGAAAGGTGCCAGGATTCCTCCAGATGTGATGCTTTGCATTCAGGCCAAAGAGTTCAATCTTGGTTTCATCAGACCAGAGAATCTAGTTTCTCATGGTCTTTCAGTCCTTTAGGTTCCTTTTAGCAAACTCTAAGGTACTGTCATGTGCCTTTTACTAAGGAGTGGCTTCCGTCTGGCAACTCTACCATAAAGACCTGATTGGTGGAGTGCTGTAGAGATGGTTGTCCTTCTGGGACGTTCTCTCATCTCCACAGAAGAACTCTAGAGCTCTGTCAGAGTGACAATCGGGTTCTTGGTCACCTCCCTGACCAAGGTCCTTCTCCCCCGATTGCTCAGTTTGGCCAGGCGGCCAGCTCTAGGGAAAGTCCATAGTGGTTCCAAACTTCTTCCATTTTAAGAATGGAGGCCACTGTGTTCTTGGAGACCTTCAATGCTGCAGACATTTTTGGTACACTTCCTCAGATCTGTGCCTCGACACAATCCTCTCTCGAAGCTCTACGGACAATTCCTTCAACCTCATGGCTTCATTTTTTTCTTCTCTGACATGCACTGTCAATTGTGGGACCTTTTTATATAGACAGGTGTGTGCCTTTCCAAATCATGTCCAATCATTTGAATTTACCACAGGTGGACTCCAAGTAGTTGAAACATCTCAAGGATGATCAATGGAAACAGCTATGCTCAATTTCGACTCTCATAGCAAAGGGTCTGAATACTTATGTAAATAAGGTATATCTGTTTTCTTATTTGTAATAGATTTGTTAACATTTCTAAACCTGTTTTTGCTTTGTCATTATGGGTATTGTGTGTAGATTGAGGGGGGAAAAATGTAATTTTAGAATATGCCTGTAAAGTAACGAAAAGGGGAAGGTCTGAATACTTTCCGAATGCACCATAAGTGTCAAATATGACACATTACACGTGCATTGACATTTTCTCAAGAAATGTGTAAAGAAATGTAATATTTCTTAACTCCTGTTCCCGAGACAAAATGAACATTTGTTGTGTAATTTCACTGCAAGAATTGCATCATTTTGCAGGACTTAATATTATATTAGCTACATGTGAAAGGTTACAGACCTACAGTCATTGTCCGTATTTCAGTTACTATTCCATTTAAACCATATGAACTTAAATATTCTGTTTATTCATGGACACAGGGATACTCATGAGCAGGATATCAAAGGTGTATGTAAACAGCTTATCCCAAATAAGACCTTAAGTGGGATATGAGCTACTACCCACAATACTGTGCCCATGTAAACTGACCCTAATTTACCCATTTACCCAAGTCTGTTGGAGAGGATCAGCTTGAGCAAAGTGAGGTTTATAATCACTGATCTACAAATAGTATTCTCTGTCAAATAATTAGTAGAGCTCCGCCTTGTACTATGACAACTATTAAGTTTGTTTTGGTGTTCAGCAGTTTTTCTTTATTTAGTTTTTTTCGGCTGTTCGAGCAAAACAAAAATCTTGAGGCTTGTCGAAGTTCGGTAGCCGAAGCCTACGCCCCTTCGTCGGTGATTGATCAACATTAGGGATTCTTGAAATGTGGGTTGTCTTTCAATGACAGATGACTAGTTTTTATTAAAAAATGTTCACTAGAGAAACACTCACCAAACATCTTTGTTAAGTAAAAATAGCCTTTGAATGATCAAAATATCACCCATAGTATTTTATGTTATTAAAATGCTCAGAATTTATATTGTACCTTTTCTCTCTAACTATCAGAAAGCCTGAAAGAACAGGCTGTGTGGGCGGGAGCTTATGTTCTGAGCTTGCCTTGACTGAAAGCTCTTTGAAATGCCCTTGTGGTCGTTGCCAGGTAACAATGTAAACAATGGGCCACATGTCATTGATAAGGTCAACAATGGACCACATGTCATTCTTACCCTAAATAGTATGCCTCAACCCATTATTTTTTATTTTTTTAATTTTTTTGTGCAAAATGCTCATGTTCAACAGGGCGGATCATAGACTGTTGGATATCAGACAAACCGCAGCAATACACAATTTAATTAATATTGTTTTGTAACTAATTACAGAATACAGTTAGTTCACTGATACACTTCACAGTAATTAGTAAAGCCTCAGTCACCTTAGACGCTCTATGAATGTACACAAAACAGCATACAATAAGTGTACTGGACAATTTATTGGTGCCGCTGCATTAGCATTTTACAAATGACCATATGTTCAGAATTGTGTGTATTGATCAGACCTTTATTTGATCATTTACAATTGGCCAGCATAGCCAAAATATTGATCAACATAAACACTCATGAGAAATGTGACTTTTTTTCTTACAGCCATAAGCCAAATATAGGCACCTGGCTGCCATGCAGTGTGCAGGACCCGTTGATTCTTACAATTTAACACTAATCTCCCATCTGAATGCTTGGGGGAAAAAAGTAACAATGTGATTATCATATTATGTAAAAGTGAATTACTTAGGCTTTAGGAAATGCAACCAATTACAGAGATTGATCAAGTGAGGAAGGGGAACCATGTACCTTGCTTCAATCAAGCAGGCTTCAGTCACCCACTTTGCTTCAGTCACCCCCAAGGTTGAAGCGGGATACAAATCCAGCTATGGCCTCCTTGTCGGGCCTCTCACACTGGGCAGACGGGTCCTGGGATGGACAGCTCAAACAGCTTCCCCACATACAACGATGGATCAAGGGTGACCTCATTGAGGAGGAGATCCAGGAGCCTGTCCACGTAGCCTGTAATGTTTTTGAAAAGGGAAATGTTTGTTAAATGGGTATTTAATATTCTGAGTTACTGTCGATGTAGTGGTCTACTCATTCGATGATGTAGTGGTCTACTCATTCGATGATGTAGTGGTCTACTCATTCGATGATGTAGTGGTCTACTCATTCGATGTAGTGGTCTACTCATTCGATGATGTAGTGGTCCTACTCATTCGATGATGTAGTGGTCTACTCATTCGATGTAGTGGTCTACTCATTCGATGTAGTGGTTCTACTCATTCGATGTAGTGGTCTATCTCGATTCTGATGTAGTGGTCTACTCATTCGATGTAGTGGTCTACTCATTCGATGATGTAGTGGTCTACTCATTCGATGATGTAGTGGTCTACTCATTCGATGATGTAGTGGTCTACTCATTCGATGTAGTGGTCTACTCATTCGATGTAGTGGTCTACTCATTCGATGATGTAGTGGTCTCTTCATTCATATGTGTTTTTAAGTACTCAATTTGAAATATGCAATCGTTGGTTGTGCACTTTTTTTGGTGAAACTTCACAATGTTTATATTTGGAAATGTTGGTGTGCTCAATTGATGCAGATTTGAAATTAATAACTATGTTGGGTCTGTCTGCACAGGCTTCACAGCATATCCCCCCCTTTTCCTTTGGGAAAGCTGATTTTGTATCACAGCATTCCTGTTGCGGTGGTTGCCTGAGAAGCTGTGCAAGACAGTAGATGTTGAATTCTCTAAAATGCCTATCATTACAGCTTGATGATAGTGGAAAGACGACAGGTGATGGAAATGTTCCTATCATTACAGCTTGATGATAGTGGAAAGACAAAAAGGTGATGGAAATGTTCCTATCATTACAGCTTGATGATAGTGGAAAGACGACAGGTGATGGAAATGTTCCTATCATTACAGCTTGATGATAGTGGAAAGACAAAAGTGATGGAACATGTTTTCCTATCATTACAGCTTGATGATAGTGGAAAGACGAAAGGTGATGGAAATGTTCCTATCATTACAGCTTGATGATAGTGGAAAGACAAAAGGTGATGGAAAGGGAAATGACTGTTGGCTTGCTAGTAGCTAAGTCACACCACAGATGAAAGGTTACCAGTATCTTTGGTCGTACATTCTGCTTGAGCTAGCTACTAGCAGCTATCTTCCGGTCTGTAAACAAAACTAAAGCAAGGTATATATGTGATGACGGTTTTTAGGCAGTACATATTTCAATTAGTAAAGATAAGATGCTACCAAAGCCGGAAGTAAATCCTTGATAATGCCTGCCTCCTATATCTAAGTTTTTGACACTGGGGGAGGGGACCGGTAACTTTATGATCAAACTTTATCTTTTATCTTTACCAGCTACAGTCATTTTTCATACTTGGGCACCATACTTTGAACTGGATTCATCCAAATATTGTCAAATTTGAAGACAATAACATGATTTAGATTGTTTGGGACCAAAACACTCATGCGCAACCAGACGATTTGATTGGAGACCGCTTGAGTCAATTAAATAACATTTTCTAGGATTTTCTACCTGCAGCAAACCTAGTGGATAATGCTGGATATACCGGTCAAAAAAACCAACACTAAAAACAACTGGCCTTACCTATACAATATCTGAATGTGATGTGTCGTTGAGATACATTGATGTTTAGCAAATTGTGCCATTTATCCCACCTCTCCCCTCAGTTCCAAAGCTCTTGGTGGACCTTCATGTGAAGTTGCTGAGGAAGATTGGCAAGTCGGTGTCCGCAGACAGATGGGAGAAGTACATTGTGAAGGTAAATAGAGCCCAACAAGGCTGGTCATTTTTCTGCACACTCGATACAGTTAGGCTTAACTTTATAGATGATTAAGCTGTACCCCTGCACACTGACTCGGTACCAGTGCCCCCTGTATATAGCCTCGTATTATTACTATTTTATTGTTACTTTTTATTTTATTTTTTACTTTAGTTTATTTGGTAAATATTTTCTTAACTCTTCTTGAACTGCACTGTTGGTTAAGGGCTTGTAAGGTCTGCACTTGTTGTATTCGGTGCATGTGACAGAGTTTGATTTGATTCAACTATCAATATATTTAATTTGAATAAAAATACAGGCAGCAGCATAACTCTGGGCATTCTAAAAGATGATTCTGTATATTTTAGAGGTTAACCAATGGCTGATGGAATGTGTTTCCTTACAGGTGTGCCATGAGTTCAACAGTACCTGGGCATGGGAACTTGAAAATAAAGGATACAAGGACATGTCTGTGGAGTGCAAGACTGGAATCCTCAAAGTAAGTGGCCAGTCTTTGTAATTAGTAGGCCTAACATCTAGGGATGCACTGTTTATTTTCTATCAAAATCTCAATATTGACATGTCCATTATAGAGAGTTTGCCATATACAGTGCATTCGGAAAGTATTCAGACCCCTTGACCTTTTCCACATTTTGTTATATTACAGCCTTATTCTAAAATTGTTTGACTTCATTTTTAGCTACACAAAATAGCCCATAATGTCAAAGCGAAAACAGGTTTCTAGAATGTTTTTTCAAATGTATTAATTTTTTTTTTAAACACACCTTATTTTCATAAGTATTCAGACCCTTTTCTACGAGACTTGAAATTGAGCTCAGGTGTATCCTTTTTACTTGATCATCCTTGACATGTTTCTACAACTTGATTGGAGTCCACCTGTGGTAAATTCAATTGATTGGACATGATTTGGAAAGGCACACACCTGTCTATATAAGGTCCCACAGTTTACAGTGCATGTCAGAGAAGAAAACAAGCTGTGAGGTCGAAGGAATTGTCTGTAGAACAGGATTGTGTCGAAGCAAAGATCTGGGAAGGGTACCAAAAAATTTCTCCAGCATTGAAGGTTCCCAAGAACACAGTGGCCTCCATCATTCTTAAATGGAAGAAGTTTGGAAACACCAATACTCTTCCTATAGCTGGCCGCCTGGGCAATCGGGGGAGAAGGGCCTTGATCAGGGAGGTGACCGAGAACCCGATGGTCACTCTGACAGAGCTCCAGAGTTCCTCTGTGGAGATGGAAGAACCTTCCTTCCAGAAGGACAACCATCTCTGCAGCACTCCACCAATCAGGACTTTATGGTGGAGTGGCCAGACGGAAGCATATAAAAAAGGCATCTAAAGGACTCTCAGACCATGAGAAACTAGATTCTCTGGTCTGATGAAACCAAGATTGAGCTCTTTGGTCTGATTACCAAGCGTCACGTCTGGAGGAAACCTGGCACCATCCCTATGGTGAAGCGTGGTGGCAGCATCATGCTGTGGAGAGGTTTTTCAGCGGCAAGGACTAGGATGACTAGTCAGGATTGTGGAAAGATGAACGGAGCAAAGTACAGAGATCCTTGATGAAAACCTGCTCTGCTCAGGACCTCAGACTGGGGTGAAGATTCACCTTCCAACAAGACAACGACCCTAAGCACACAGCCAAGACATTGCAGGAGTGGCTTCAGGACAAGTCTGAATGTCTTTGAGTGACCCATCCAGAGCCCGGACTTCAACCCGATCAAACATCTCTGGAGAGACCTGAAAATAGCTGTGCCGCAACACTCCCCATCCAACCTGACAGAGCTTGAGAGGATCTGCAGAGAAGAATGGGAGAAACTCCCCAAATACAGGTATGTCAAGCTTGTAGTGTCATGCCCAAGAAGACTCAAGGCTGTAATCGCTGCCAAAAGTTCTTCAAAAAAGTATTGAGTGAAAGGTCTGAATACTTATGTAAATGTGATATTTCTATTTTTGAAAAATAAAAAAAATAAAAAATAGTTTTTGCTTTGTCATTGTGGGGTATTGTGTGTAGATTGAGGGGGAAAAAACTTTTAGAATAAGGCTGTAACAAAATGTGGAAAAGGTCAAAGGCTTGAATACATTCCGAATGCACTGTAGCTATAATTAGGCTAGTTCTGCATGCAAACATTTCAACATATATTTCCAAACAAGATGCAGGTGGTAAAAAGGACCCCGCTTTTCACCTAAATAAATCTACATATTTTCTGTGTGATACAAAAGTTAATTCTCTGAAAATAGTGGTTGCCAGTGGGGGCACAGATCTTGTTCAGTTCACTCAACTGTGTTGTGTTGCTAGTCATATCGCAATATTCCATAAAAAAATAAAAAAAATCCATATCTTGCCGCCCTACTAACATCGGATTTTTGTTTTTGCCAAAGGAAACATTTCTCATACTTTTTATCTCTCTGTCTAGCACTTATGTGAGTGCCAGTTTGATGACAATGTCAAGTTCAAGACTGCAATTAATGAGGAGGATCCCGATAAGATGCGGCTCCATCCCATTGGCAAGGACAAGGATGGCCTAATGTACTGGTTCCAACTTGACCAGGATAACAATGTGAGGGTCTATGTGGAGGAGCAGGACGACCTGGACGGGTCCTCCTGGAAGTGCATTGTCAGGTACTATGGAACTTTTGGGGGAGGGGGGGGCTGTTGGGCTTTAGGGGATGAAAGAGGCATACTGTGGTACTGCAGAGCCTAAATGTCAAGTCTTGTATTCCATGTGGATTATAGATTACTTGGTACATATGTAATTTTACCACGACTACTGAGCATGTCTGTCTGCTAAATTGGAACGACTGAATTTAATTGAATTCTCTATCTCTGTAGAGACAGAAACAGCTTGGCTGAGATCCTGGCACAGCTGAAGACTCAAATCGACCCAGCACTGTTGACAAAGAAAGAAGGAGAGGAGGAAGATGGGAACAAGAAGACTGGGGGAGAAGGTAAAGTTATATGGACAGGGCTTGTTACGTCAATAATGTCATATGCCATCTGTCTTTTGCTGTTTACTCAGACATATTTATGATATTGCATGAGTTCAGTCATTTGCCGTGGATCTATTTTATCCAAAGTAAACTAAACGTATTTCCCTGACAGATGCAGTTATAAATGTTGTACTTGTATTTTCTATTTATAATACCTTTGTCCATTAGGGGAAATTAAAAAGACAGAGGCTACCTCAGGGGATGAAGAGGACAAACCCTCCAAGGATACAGTTTCTTTAGTGTCCCCTAAAACAGAGAATACAGAAAAAAAATCCCCAAAAGAGGAATCAAAGCTGGACGAATCAGATGCCAAATCCCCATCGAATGGCCTCAAAGACAACCAAGTCGAGTCAGAGTCAACAAGACAATCCGAGAAGCCAATGGTGGATGACAAGGCCACCATTAACACCCAGGCCATCAAAGAAGAGCCGATGGAGGTGTCAGAATCCAAGGAGAGTACAGCCACAAGCTCTGCAGAGCCTCTTGCGGAGAAACATTGTGTGACGCCACAGACAGAACAGACTGAGGAAGCCAAGAGGAAGACTGCAGAGGAACTCCAAAGGGTGATGAAGAATGACCAGCAGGCCAAAATCCCCTTGAAAAAGAGAGAGATGAAACTTAGTGATGATTTTGATAATAGTAGTGGTGGTGGCAGTAGAATCATTGTGCGTAACCCATCTGTTGCTCCTGTCAAAGAAGCTCCTAAAGTTGAGGAGACAAGTAAAGAGGTCTCTGTTGCCTTGGTGGGGACTATGGAGATTAAAAGCGATCAAGTGAATGGTGATGCTCAGCCTGTCACAGAAAAAAGTGTCAATAAGGGGATGAGAGAATCTCCTAAAGAGATGGGAATACAGAGAGAATCTGCTGATAGCAAAGAACAGCAAACACAAGTTGTTGCTAGAGAAGAATGTGAAGCAGCAGAAGCTAGTGAAAAAGAGAAAACAAATCTGTCCCTGGACATGGACAAAAAGGAAGGGGAGATGGCAAGCAATGCTGAGGAGCCCATGGAGGTGGCCATGGCTGATGAAACTAACCTACAGAAAACTGTTCCAGCCCCAAAAGCAGAGAAGGAAAGCACTGAAGCACTGAAAAAATCATCCCTAAAAGAGGCTAAATCTTCATCTCCTCTGACAAAGTCATTGACTTCATCTAAGGATGCAACAAGCACACCGGAAAAGTCCTCTGATCTTAAAGAGGAACAAAAAGTCAAGGTATCCAAGTGGGATGTGAAAGTGCGTCGTACAGAACACAAGACATCCACATCAATAGAAACAGATAAAAACCCTTTATCTAGTAAGTCACAGAAACCAGATGAAACTAAAGGAACAGATTCATCCATTGCATTTCAAGAGGTAAATTTGGCTGCCTTTAAGGAAACAGTTGTCCCTAAAGACAGTTGTCCCCTTTCTGTAGTGAAAGAGATGGAAAAAACATCCATTATAAAAGCCACAGAAAAGTTGTTGAACCCTAAAAACCCTAAAAACCCAGAAACATCAGTCATCACTAAACAAACCGAGAGACCTGATCCCATTACAGATAAACCAGAAAGCTCGAAACGCCCTGAGTCGCCAGCAGTCATAAAAAATACAGAGAATCCATCTAACAAAGAGAGTGCAGAGAAATGTGATGGTTCTAACGATATTAAAACATCTTCTGTCATTAAAAAGACAGAGATTTCAGAAAAGAGTAAAGATGCCAAGAACCTGGCCAGCTCTAAAGAGACCAATACGTCCTCATTCCTTAAAAAGGCAGACAAACCAGTTCCCAATAAAGAAGCAGAGAAACTGGAGAGCACTAATGAGACTAATAAATCGTTGGTCATTAAAATGACAGTGAAACCAGAGGCATCTAAACATACAGAAAAATGTGATACCCCTAAAGACATGTCAGCTCTCACCAAGGAGAAACCTGCTGTCAGTGCTGTAAGCACACATACAAATGTTGCCCCTGAGGTGAAGAAAAAAAACGTCCTGGAGAAAGACTCTAAGAAAACAGCCATCTGTAAAGATGAGACAAGAGCTGTTGCAGCAGTGACTGAGAAACAATCTGTCCCTAAAGACGTGGAGATGGCAGACATCTTTGAGAAATCAAACCAATCACAACTGGAAGGACCGAAAAAGGTAGCGAAATTGGGTATCCCTAAAGACACGTTGAAATCGACAATGCCTAAATACGCAGAGAAATCTGCTAAATTGGCTACGCCTAAAGACGGCGAGAAATTGGCTACGCCTACAGACGGCGAGAAATTGGCTACGCCTACAGACAGCGAGAAATTGGCTACGCCTACAGACGGCGAGAAATTGGCTACGCCTACAGACGGCGAGAAATTGGCTACGCCTACAGACGGCGAGAAATTGGCTACGCCTAAAGATACAGAAAAAGTGGCTACGCCTAAAGATACAGAAAAATTGCCTAAATCGGCTACGTCTGAAACTGCTGGGAAATCTGCTACCCCTAAAGACGCTGAGAAATCGGCTACCCCTACAGACGCTGAGAAATCGGCTACCCCTACAGACGCTGAGAATTCCGCTAAATCGGCTACGCCTATCCCTAAAGACGCGGAGATATTGGCTACTCCTGAAGAAGCAGAGAAATCGGTTAACACTAAAGACACTGAGAAATCGGCTACCCTTAAAAACACAGAGACTGCTTCTAAAAAGATTGTGAAATCTTCAATCTGTGAAGGACAGAAACCAGATGCCTCTAAAGAAAATGAGAAACTGGCAGACATAAAGCCAGCTGCAGCAGAAGGAGAGAAACATGTCGCCTTTGAGGATTACAAGCAATTACCTTCTCTCAAAGAGTCTGTCCCAGTGGGGAGGAAACAGGAAGAGCCTATGGAAATAAGTTCGGAAAAGTCAACAGATGTAATTATTAGGGGACATGCCGATAAAGGCTGGACAAAGAAGTCTGTTAAAAGTGGAGAGAATTCTGAGAGCGAGCCTCAGAAGACTCAAACCTCAGAAGACTCAAACCGCATAGACTGTAATGCACCATCAGAAAAACAGGCTACCAGCAAGAAGGCATCATCTCTCACTGAGGCTGAAGGTGAGACAGACAAAAGCCAGGACAAAGTAATCAAGGAAGATGCCACAACACAGGGATGCCCTAAAGAGAATGAGAAGGAAGATGATCAGGCTAAGAAAGATGACAAAATGGAGGATGATGGTGCTGAGAAAGATAATTTAACTGCAGCAGAGAAAACGTGTGAGGCAAAAGCAAGTAAAGGGTCTGAGAATAAAGAGGATGAAAAAAAGGATGCAGGAACAACATCAGAGATTCAAGAGGAGGGGATTCGCCTGAAAATACGAGGGATTACTCATCGAAGGAGAGCTGAGCTCCAGAGAACGGAGAGGGACTCTGGGTCCGATACTGGTGAGACTGGGAGATCCCTGAGGAGGTCACCCAGGATTTGCAGGCCAACCGCTAAGGGGGTGGAGTTCCAGGACAGGAGGCTGGAGAAAAAAGAGACCACGCCCCCTGAGGAGAAGGAGGACGAGGAGGAGGAAACTGTTCAGAGGAAACCAAGAGAAAAGGTTGATCAAGATGGACAGTCCAAATCTAAGGTAAGTTCTTTCAGTAACTGCAGGTATTTCTACATTAATATTACAGGTGGATTGTGAATGAATGTTTTTGGATCAATAGTATCTTTTAAATCAGGGATCCACAGTGTCAGCCTTCAGTAACTTATGTGTATGCTGTCCTACATTAACCTCATGAAATCCAAAAATGAGGTGATGTCTTTTGTTTTCAGGGGCGACGGAGGAGAAAGACCCGGTGGTCCAACACTCGAACACGAAGGCGCAAAAAGAATGGTTCTGGTGATGACAATGAAAGCGAGTCAAGCGAAGAGGAGAGTGAGGAGGACGACAGTGATGAGAGCTTTAAGGTGGAGAAGGGCAAGAGGAGGTGGAAGAACCGGAACAGAGAAAGGCACAGCGACGACTCTGACACCTCCTCGGATGATGACCTCCCTCCTAACGAAGATCCCTGCAAACACTGCGGCCTCCCCAACCATCCCGAGCTGGTGGGTCCTCATTGAAAAGCATTTAATTGAAATGGAATTGACCCCAACCCTGGTGGGCTGTAATCATGGTTATACTAGGCTGTATCAGTCTCATAGGGCGGCGCACAATTGGCCCAAGCGTTGTCCGAGTTTGGCCGGTGTAGGCTGTCATTGTAAATAAGAATTTGTTCTGAACTGATTTGCCTAGCTAAATGAAGGTTGAATAAAAAAATATGCTATATTCATAATATTTATCTCCACTTCCAGCTAATCCCCCTCCGTGTTTACCCCACAGATCTTGCTATGTGACTCGTGTGACAGTGGCTACCACACGGCCTGCCTCAGACCCCCTCTCATGATCATCCCAGATGGGGAGTGGTTCTGTCCACCTTGCCAACATGTAAGTAACATCCAGATGCTAAACAATCTGTACTCACACTACAGTTTGGATACTAGCCACATCACTATGTTTTGAACTAATGGCTTGATTATGCACTCCCCTACATATTTATTTGGACAGTGAAGCTTATACTTTTAATTTGACTCTACTCCAGCCTTTTGGTTATGAGATTAAATGTTTTATGAGGCGACAGTACAGAATGTCACGTTGTATTTGAGGGTATTTTCATACATGCAGTCAGGTCCATAATTACTGGCACCCTTGATAAATATGAGCAAGAAAATACTGTATAAAATAAATAATACAAATCCTGAGCTACAGTATATTGTATGCTCCCCAAAAAATGGGAGAGATTATGAGTTTACTTTTTACCAAGTAATAAAACCAAAATCTCAAAGATGGCACCCCTGTTTTCAATACTCTAGCACGCTCCCCTTGCGAAGATAACGACACAGCCTTTTTCTGAGATTGTCATTTTGTCACTTTTATTGTAAATAAGAATATAATATATTTCTGAACATTTCTACATTAACTTCTCTAGGATATGTGGGACGCTAACGTCCCACTTGGCCAAAAGCCAGTAAAAATGCAGAGCGCCAAATTCAAATATATTACTATAAAAATCAAACTTTCATGAAATCACACATGAAAGACACCAAATTAAAGCTACACTTGTTGTGAATCCAGCCAACATATCTGATTTCAAAAAGGATTTACGGCGAAAGCACACCAAACGATTATGTTAGGTCAGTACATAGCCACAGAAAAACACAGCCATTTTTCCAGCCAAAGAGAGGAGTAACAAAAAGCAGAAATAGAGATACAATTAATCACTAACCTTTGATGATCTTCATCAGATGACACTCATAGGACTTCATGTTACACAATACATGTATGTTTTGTTTGGTAAAGTTCATATTTATATCCAAAAATCTGAGTTTAGGCGGGACGCTACTGTCTCACTTGGCAAAAAGCCAGAGAAAATGCTGAGTACCAAATTCAAATTAATTACTATAGAAATTACTATAAACATCAAACTTTCATTAAATCACACATGAAAGATACCAAATTAAAGCTACACTGGTTGTGAATCCAGCCAACATGTCAGAATTCAAATAGGCTTTTCGGCGAAAGCAAACAATGCTATTATCTGAGTTAGCACCATTGTAAACAAAGAGAGATAAGCATATTTCAACCCTGCAGGCGCGACACAAAACGCAGAAATAAAAATATAATTCATGCCTTACCTTTGACGAGCTTCTGTTGTTGGCACTCCAATATGTCCCATAAACATCACAAATTGTCCTTTTGTTCGATTAATTCCGTCGATATATATCCAAAATGTTCATTTTGGACAAACTACTTTTGTAATACAACTAGGTCTTTTTTTTTAACATTAATAATCGATAAAATTGAAGACGGTATGATCTGTGATCAATACAGGATTAAAGCCAACTATAGCTAGCTTTCTGGTCACACGCTTCTATCTAACAGGACACTTCAAGTGACTCTCGTTCAAGATGGCCGTACTTCTTCATTACACAAAGGAATAACCTCAACCAATTTCTCAAGACTGTTGACATCCAGTGGAAGTGGTAGGAACTGCAAGCAGGTCCCTTTAGAAATCTGGTTTCCCAATGAAAACTCATTGAAAAGAGTGACCTGAACAAAACAAAAAAATCTGAATGGTTTGTCCTCGGGGTTTCACCTGCTAAATAAGTTCTGTTATACTCACAGACATGATTCAAACAGTTTTAGAAACTTCAGAGTGTTTTCTATCCAAATATACTAACAATATGCATATCTTATCTTCTGGGGATGAGTAGCTGGCAGTTGAATTTGGGTATGCTTTTTATCCAAACATAAATGCTGCCCCCTATCCTAGAGAAGTTAATGTGGATGCTACCATGATTACGGATAATCATGAATGAATCGCGAATAATGATGATTGAGAAAGTTAGATGCACAAAGATCATCACCCCAAAACATGCTAACCTCTCACCATTACCACTAGTGAATAATGACGAGTGACAAAGTTAGAGGCATAAATATCATACCCCTAAAAAATGCTAACGTTATTGGTAATGGTGAGAGGTTAGCATGTTTTAGGGCATGACCTTTGTGCATCTAACTTTTTCATTCATCATTATTCGCGATTCGTTCATGATTATCCGTAATCATGGTAACATCCACATTAATGTAGATGTGTTCAGAAACATATTCTATTCTTATTTACAATAAAAGTGACTTGAAAATGACAAAACAAACCAAAACAAGCTGGAATTGCATCCAACAAGTATGTAGAGTCACTTGATGTTAGGAATATGGGACCAAATACTAAACTTTTGAATAAATGTAATACACTATCAGTGAATTGGTCCAAATACTTAGGAAATCTTAAAATTGGGGGATTAGATAAATAAAGTGCTTTAATTTCTAAATGGTAAAACAGATGGTGCATAAAAGTATTCACACCCCTTTTTCAAAATGTTCTTGTTATGCTTTAGTCACATAATAAGTTGCATGGACTCACTCTGTGTGCAATAATAGTGTTTAAAAGGATTTGTTTATGACTAGCTCATCTCTGTACCCCACACATACAATTATCTGTAAGGTACCTCAGTTGAGCAGTGACTTTCAAACACAGATTCAGCAACAAACACCAGGGACGTTTTACAATACCTTGCAAAGAAGGGCACCTATTGGTAGATGGTCAAAATAAAATAAAAAGCAGACATTGAATATCCCTTTGAGCATGGTGAAGTTATGAATTACACTTTGGATGGCGTATCAATACACCAGGTCACTACAAAGATACAGGTGTCCTTCCTAACTCAGTTGCCGGAGAGGAAGGAAACCGCTCAGGGATTACGCCACAATTTTACCATGTGGCCAATGGTAACTTTAAAACAGTGGCAGAGTTCAATGGCTATGATAGAACTGAGGATGGATCAACAACATTGCAGTTACTCCACAATACTTACATAATTGAGAGTGAAAAGGAAGCCTGAACAGAATAAAAGTATTCCAAAGAACGTGTCCTGTTTGCAACAAGACAATTAACATTTTGTCCTGAATACAAAGTGTTATGTTTGGGGCAAATCCAATACAACACACTGCTGAGTACCATATTTTCAAGCATAGTGGTGGCTGCATCGTGTTATGGGTATGGGAGGACTGGGGACTTTTTCAGGATAAAAGTGAAATGGAGATAAGCTCAGGCAAAATCTTAGGGGAAACCCTGGGTCAGTCTGCTTTCCACCAGACACTGGAAGACAAATTCACCTTTCAGCAGGACAATAATCTAAAACACAAGGCCAAATCTACACGAGTTGTTTACCAAGAAAAACATTTAGGTTCCGGACTGGCTGATTTACAGTTTTGACTTAAATCTTCTTGAAAATATATGCCAGACCTGAAAATGGTTGTCTAGCAATGATCAACAACCTTGAAGAATTTTGAAAAGAATAATGGGCAAATGTTGCACAATCCAGGAGTGAAAACATCTTTGACTTACCCAGAAAGACTCACTGCTGTAATCGCTGTCAAAAGGTGCTTCTACAAAGTGTTGACTCAGGGATGTGAATACTTATGTAAAATTGATTTCTGTATTTAATTTTCAAGAAATGTGTAGAAGAAAAATCTCAACATGTTTTCGCTCTGTCATTATTGGGGTATTGTGAGTGTGTGTAGATGGGTGAGGGGAAAAATAATAATTTAATCCCTTTTGAATTCAGGCTACAACAAAATGTGGAATAAGTCAAGGGTTATGAATACTTTCTGAAGGCACTGTATGTATGAAAATAAACTCAAACAAAAGGTGGCATTCTGTACTGTTGCCTCTAAAACCCAAAATGCTGGATTATAGAGCCAAATTAAAAGGTTTAGCTTCACTGTCCAAATAAATATGTAGGGGACTGTATGTGTGGTGTTCTGTCATTCTTACCCATCTCCTGGTGACCCCCCTGCAGAAGCTACTCTGTGACAAGCTTGAGGAGCAGCTTGCTAATCTCGATGCTGCCCTGAAAAAGAGGGATCGCGCTGAGCGAAGGTGAGAACCTCTGAACCATGACCCTTGGTGTAAAACAGCAAATGACAACAGGAAGATAAATACATTTAGTTGGGTGGTTCTTATTAAAGAATGAGGCTCAGTCCACAACACATGCAATTGGAGTCTATACTGAATTGCATTGGTTTGACAATAGAATAGGTACAATCACCCTGATCTGTTTATCGATCTCAAATATTTAATGGAGCTTACATTGCTTGACATGTCTTGTTGTACAACGGCAGTGGGCCTCTGATAATGGGAAAGCTGATTAATTTTTTTATTTTTTTTATTCTATCAGAAGTTGTTTTAAATAAAATTATTGTATTTTCTCCCTCCAGAAAAGAACGTTTGGTCTATGTTGGAATAAGTGTCGAAAACATCATCACTCCCTCTGTAAGTAGCATTTGGTTGTTATGGTTATATACCATCATGAAAGTCCATTGCAAAACATCCAGAATTCGGTGTGTGTGTGTGTGTTGGACGTCCTTCTAAAATGGTCTGTCACACTGTTCACTGCCCAGCCTAGACTGATTGCTTCCTATAGTGTACTGACACGTTGCCTACTCTCATTTCAGTTGGAGGTAGAGGAAGAAAAGGAGGAAGAAAAGGAGGAAGAAGTGAAGAAACAGAAGAAAGAGAAGAAAGAGAAAAGCAAGAGCTGGGGTCGAAGGTCGACAAGGGCAAAGAAAAGCATAAGTTATAGGTATGAAGTCTGTACTAAACTCAGGGTTATTAGAATAGTCTGTGTTGTGTGGTTGGTCTTTATTATTTCAGTATGGTGGCTGTTAAACCCCTGAATAATTTCGACATCTTGTTTGCAGGTTTGATGAATTTGATGAGGCTATCGAGGAGGCAATTGAAGAAGACATCAGAGAGGCTGATGGTGGAGGTACAGTTGGAGGACATTATGGAATCTGGCAACAAAGTCACAGAATTATGAATTTAATTCAATGTCTCTTAGTTTTGTTCTGAAATTACTTCTGGCTGCAGTATTTCACCTGTGCGCCCCCTGGTAATTGTGCATTGTTCAAGCTTTAAGAAGGGTTATGAAGAGTCAAGTCTGAGGCTGTGTTTCATTTTAGATCTGTCAAGGAGCGTGAACGAGGGCAAAGGAGGGAACATCTACCCTGAATGAAACACAGCCTGAGAGCCTTTTTAACTCATGTAGCCTGCAAACAATCTTTCATTCTTTAGTCTAAGACATTGGGGGAGGGGGGGTGCTAAGTTGACATGGAATTGTTTTAAGATTGTCATACTATGGATAATTTAGCTATTTTGAATTTTAGGACCCCTTTAGGTATAGAAAAATACACTACCGTTCAAAAGTGTGGGGTCACTTAGAAATGTCCTTGTTTTTGGGGAAAAAAGCAATTTTTTTGTAATTTAAAATAACATAAAATTGATCTGAGATGCGGTGTAGACATTGTTAATGTTGTAAATAACTTGTAGCTGGAAACGGCTGATTTGTAATGGAATATCTACATAGGCGTACAGAGGCCCATTATCAGCAACCATCACTCTGGATGGAATAGCTAAAAAAAATAAAAATACACATTTAACCCCTTTATGGGGGGTTAGGCACAAAACTACCTTCACACTTCCATAATGTTTTAAAAACCGGTACCGGTTTCTTTGATGTGTTCTGTGACACGTGTGGGGGTCGTAGAGCAAAACGAAGAACACCATCGGGTTCGTGAGAGTCTCTCCTTTCTATAGAATAGTTTTGGGATGTCTCATAGTCTGACAAACACCGCTCTAGCTCTGCTACCTTTCACCCAGATGCAGAAGTATGACACTGGCGGATGCAGTAGATGGAGACTCATCCAATGCTAAAAAACTATCTCTAGCTTAAACTGACAGATTTTGATGGGAATTCTTTTGTTATGTAACTTTGATTGATGCACCGGTTTGTCAATTGACTCTAGGGGGTTAATGTGTGCCTGTTGGATTGTCTAAATGTTGACGTATGCTGCCCTCTACAGGAGCTGGTCGGGGCAAGGACATGGCCAACATCACAGGCCATAGCAGAGGGAAGGACATGTCCACCATCCTGGCAGCAGGAGAGGTTGGTGAGGGCAAGGAGAATGGACGCCCGCCACGGCCAAACGCCGGCCAGCGCAGGAAGAAGCGCCGGCGTCTCAACGACCTGGACAGCGACAGCACTGTGGAGGAGGAGGAAAGCGAGGACGAGTTCCGTCTCAGTGACAGGTAGGGTCATCTGGTGGGTGGGAGGTGTAGGGGTGCATAAGTCAGGACAAGGACGACAGGGTTGTGTTCATAAGGTTTTCTGTTGGGTGCCATAATGAACACAACCCAAGGTACCACTTTATTGACAGCTATTACAGCCAGAAAGGTGTGACACAAAGGGGTGTTGAATTAATTTGTCTCATTTTCTTCTCTCCCCCTGCACACTTTTATGCGTAGTACGGAGGAAGAGGAGTTTGTGGCGTCAGACAAGAGCGACGCAGAGAGCGAAGCGGCAGTCGACTCTAACGACGACAGTGACTTCGGCAGCACGCGACGCAGAACTGCCAGGACACGGAGGCCGGCCAAATCTCAAAGGAGCACTCGGCCGCGAAGGCGCCGCAGAGCGAGAGGGTACTCAGACGATGAAGAGGAGGAGACGAGTGATGAAGATGAGGACGAAATGAGTACGTTGGTGTCGTCAATTCCTCTTTGTTGTTTGAAGGGACATCACTCTCCAGAATTACACTTTGTTAGATGTTTTCAGATCTCAAAAGTGGTCTTCTCCTGAGACAAGTTCCAGGCCATCTGTTTTGTGGATTCTGCTTTATGCCACAACCCAAAATAATTTGAAAAGGTCCTGATTTTTGGCGCTTATGTTTTCCACTAATTTGTGGTTGAGGCCTTCGTTACAGTGGTTAGACAGCCGATTGGGTGGGACATGGATCCATCTTGATATTATAAAAATCTTATGGTCTGAAAACATCTGACATAATGACATTAAGTGTTGATTTTGTAATTGTCCTTTTAAAGACCAATAGGTATGTGTTGTGACGTGGCTCTCTGTGTTGACTGGCTTCTCTCTCTTTGCTGACCTTTTTAACTAGTGTCAGAGGGCTCCAGCGAGTTCAGTGACAGCGACCTGGACTGTAGCAAACGCCGATCCCGCCGTAGTCATACAAAGAAGCAGGTCAACTACTGCGAGTCGTCCGGCGACTCCGACGGCTCAAAGGCCGGCACCAACCGGGACAAAGTCAAACCGCGGAGGCGCCTCGCCAGCTCCGACAGCGAAGGTCAGCCATACTTTTTTTTCTAGACACGCACTCTTTGCCTCACTGCCACTGCTATTAGCGTATTTTTTCTGTAGTGTGTCTAAGTCATATGAATTAGATTCTTAAGCGAGTCCTCACTGGCCATTACTTTAACTGATATTAACAATATGGTTTTACCTAACGTCCACCGTTTTATGCCTTGCTCTTTCAGCAAGCTCCTCCAGAGGCTCGGACGTGGGCAAGAGGGAGAGGACTAGGTTGAAGAGGAGGGCTGACTCGTCTGAGGAAGAGTCCCAGCAGCGCCGCAGACGCCTCTCGCTGAAACGGAGGCGAGCCTCCGAGGAGGATGATGATGATGATTCCGACGAATCATCGGAGGGAGAGCGTCCGGTCCGCAAGCGTGTGAACCGCATTGACTCGGACGACTCTGACGAGGAGGAGAAGGAGGAGAAGGAAGAAACAAAGGAAGAGGAGGAAGGGGGTGTGCTGGGGAAGGGAGCCAGTCCGTTGGACTACAACCTGGTGGAGCTGCACCCCCCTACCAACGGACAGAGTCCCATCAAGGCCCTGGAGGGCCTGGCTCACATTGGGCCCCAAAAACCTGGAGCCACAGCCGTCACCATAGCGCCCAACGGACTGGAGTTGGCGCCACAGGACGATGATGAGGACGACCTGCTGGGGGTCACAGACCTAGTGGACTTTGTCTGCAATAGTGATGTGTTGTAAAACCAAGTTGTACGTTTGTTCATTTCTGTAGTATTGTATTTTTTTTATATTATGTTTTTTTTCTCCACTGAAGTCGTCCACCGTTTATTCCTGTCCTCTTGTGTTTTTTTTGTTTTTTCCCCCCAATTCATCCTCGTCCCCTCAGTGTGGCCCCATCCATCCATATGAACTGGATGCCTTACGGGGAGAAGTTAATTCTCTTCACTCTTCGCACCTCTCGCAGTTGGATTGTACAGTCATTGAGAGCACTAACTCTAAAGGTTGTTTTGTGGCACGTGAATTAGCTTTGTCTTATCCTCCATACTTCGTCACCAATGGACATGCGGGTCAGATACTTGACGACAAATAAACCTACCTGTTTCTCCAGCCAACTTCCAGGGTTTCCTACTCAGGGGTATGTCCACTACCCCACATGACCCCACCATACAAAGAATCCATCTCTCAACTTCATGGTTTTGCTCATCAGGCCCCAAACGGAAGAATGCAGACAGAAACTGGGAGGGACTAACTAGACTTGTCCAATAAACACTCATTTTTGTTTTCTGTTGTGTGACTTAATGAACACGACCCATGAAAACCTGTTCTGCTGAGAAGCTCCTCAGTGTTCCTGCCTGGGAAAGAGGATGTCTTATTGTAGGATATAATTAATTGTTTGTAGGAAGTAGATGTGTTTTAGCTCAGGTGGGCCTGAGCTTCAGCAAACAAAGGAATGGAGGGGTGCTCAACAACGACAAAAGTCACGAGAATGGCTGACCAAGAATTCATTTTTTTTTATTGGTAAGCCATTCTTGTAGATTTGTATTGTTTAGTCTGTATACCTCTTGTAAGATTTCTAAATTTGTATATGAGAATAGAAGATGGCAGAGGTAAGGGGTCAAACTGCTTCCATTTACAACTTAAAGTGACAGTTTTGTGGATCAGCTGCTGGAAACCAATCATTGTTTTTATCCCCAACTCTTTTCCCCAAACATTTAATATTAATGTCTTTCACTTTTTTTGATATTTTAATTCCACATTTTAATCCTCAAACAATTTATTTGTTTTGATGTGTTAAATTCTATTAGTCAGTTGTTTGACTAAACCCTTAAGCAGGTTTCCCACCCACATTAAGACCATATACAACAAGCATTGGATGAAAAGCATGAGCGCCACAGTTTCCCTTGAGAAAACCGGACACAGAACCATCATCATCATGCTTGAAACAGCTTTTTTTTAATAGACAGATTGGGTGACCAGAACCCACAACCGTTCCCATACTTGTAATTACAATCTCCAAAAGAGTATTTGTCACAGATTTGTTAAATTGTTTTTACCCAAAGTATTGTAATGTTCTACTGTCACGTACAGTTGAAGTAGGAAGTTTACATACACTAACAGGCTGATTACACCGCTCGCGTCGCGTGCTCTGCAAAATACATTTAGAAATCTGTTATTCAATTATTGCACCCACACTGCTTGCTCGCGCTAACAAGCGTCTGCGTTGCCAAGGGCTAAAATAGAAGTCAGTTCTATTTCTGACGCAGATCGCACTGAAAGACCTGCCTCTCCCATCTCCTCATTGGTTTATATAAGCAGGTACCCACGTGGGATCTCCTAATTGGTTATACCCACGTAGGTGACTGAAAGACAAACAAGGTCAGTGGCGGTAATGCACCGGATTTTATGGAAGTTGCCAATCGCAATATAAAGTCAAGAGAATAAAAAGCCTGGAGGAGAGATGACTAGAAATGATTCGGTTGACCGTTTTACGTGTGGATTAATTGGAGGAGTAGAGGACAATGTGCATTTCAGGTAAAATAACTCTATGTTTATATCCCAGGACAAATTAGCTAGCAACAGGAAGCTAGCTAAATCGGACAAATTAGCTAGCAAGTGCAAGCTAGCTAGCTAAATTGACATAAATGTTTAATACTTTTCGACCTGTCTCCAAATTAATATAATTGGTTCAGAGTTTGTTTTGATATTTTAACCTGCGTGTCGTGATCGCGTTTGGTGTGGGGGTACAAAATACATTTACGCACGATGGCGCACGCACGCAGCCGGTTTGGGTTCCGTGTTAGGTTAGAGTCGTTAAACTCATTTTTCAACCACTCCACAAATTTCTTGTTAACAAACTATAGTTTTGGCAAGTTGGTTAGGACATCTACTTTGTGCTTGACACAAGTCATTTTTCCAACAATTGTTTAGACAGATTATTTCACTTATAATTCACTGTATCACAATTCCAGTGGGTCAGAAGTTTACATACACTAAGTTGACTGCCTTTAAACAGCTTGGAAAATTCCAGAAAACGATGTCATGGCTTTAGACGCTTCTGATAGGCTAATTGACATAATTTGAGTCAATTGGAGGTGTACCTTCAAACTCAGTGCCTCTTTGCTTGATATCATGGGAAAATCAAAAGAAATCAGCCAAGACCTCAGAAAAATATTGTAGACCTTCACTAGTCTGGTTTATCCTTGGGAGAAATGTCCAAAACCCTGAAGGTACCACGTTCATCTGTACAAACAATAGTACGCAAGTATGAACACCATGGGACCACGCAGCCGTCAAACCTCTCAGGAACGACACGCGTTCTGTCTCCTAGAGATGAACGTACTTTGGTGAGAAAAGTGCAAATTAATCCCAGAACAACAGCAAAGGACCTTGTGAAGATGTTGGAGGAAACAGGTACAAAAATATCCACAGTAAAACGAGTCCTATATTGACATAACCTGAAAGGCCGCTCAGCAAGGTAGAAGCTACTGCTCCAAAACCACCATAAAAAAAGACAGACTACGGTTTGCTACTGCACATGGGGACAAGATCATACTTTTTGAAGAAATGTCCTCTTATCTGATGAAACAAAAATGAACTGGCCATAATGACCATCATTATGTTTGGAGGAAAAGGGGGTACGCTTGCAAGCCGAAGAACACCATCCCAACCGTGAAGCACAGGGGTGGCAGCATCATGTTGTGGGTGTTCTTTGCTGCAGGAGGGACTTGTGAACTTCACAAAATAGATGGCATCATGAGGTAGGAAAATTTTGTGGATATATTGAAGCAACATCTCAAGTCATCAGTCAGAAAGTTAAAGCTTGGTTGCAAATGGGTCTTCCAAATGGACAATGACCCCAAGCATACTTCCAAAGTTGTGGCAAAATGGCTTAAGGACAACAATATCAAGGTATTGGAGTGGCCATCACAAAGCCCTGACCTCAAGCCTATAGAAAATGTGTGGGCAGAACTGAAAAAGCGTGTGTGAGCAAGGAGACCTACCAACCTGACTCAGTTACACCAGCTCTGTCAGGAGGAATGGGCCAACATTCACCTAACTGGTTGTGGGAAGCTTGTGGTTGACCCAAGTTAAACAATTTAAAGGCAATGCTACCAAATACAAATTGAGTGTATGTAAACTTCTGACCCACTGGGAATGTGATGAAAGAAATAAAAGCTGAAATCAATCATTCACTACTATTATTCTGACATTTCACATTCTTAAAATAAAGTGGTGATCCTAACCTACCTAAGACAGGGATTTTTTTACTCTGATTAAATGTCAGGATTTGTGAAAAACTGAGTTTAAATGTATTTGGCTAAGGTGTAACTTCCGACTTCAACTGTATATCCTTTTTTTTAATCAAATGTTTTCATCAAGTGGTATTGACTGTTTTTAATTAATTCATTATTGATACGAAACAATATCAAGGCAGCTCCTCAGTGCATCATGCCAAATTACAGGTGTCATTTAGTCAACATTGAAATCTGTTAACCACCACATTTACAAGACTTTCCTTTTAAATAAAAGTTTGATTGTATATAATGTGACCAACTAGAGTAGACCAATCCTGGTCTTCTCACATCTAATGTGTGCGCATGCACCTGTTTCTAAAAACCCTAGTTTAGTTTTTGTATACTGTATACATATATAAATATTATTTTAAAGTGTGTGCTGCCAACACTATATATGGATGAAATGCCCATGTTTTAGACAAATGTTTTAATATGCTAATATTTAAAGGGATTTGTTATGTGTGAAATCACTGAGTATTTACAGAAAACTCTGCCTATTATCTTTGTCCATCAAATCGTGAGACTTTAGTATAACCATGTCAGCATTTTAACCATTATTTTACGTTGCATTTTTATAATGTATTTCTTTCTATATCAAACCCTCCTTCACGTGTATTGTTTTCCTCCCTAGCAAACCATCAAGTGGCATAATGTTTCCTATGTACCTTCTAGTCAATACTGTGTGTAGGTTCAAAACCTGGAAACTAGATGTACTTACTGAGTACAAATAACTACCTGTCGTTGTTCATCAGACTATTTTGAAGTAATTATTTTTGTCATTTTCTTCCCTGGTCTTTTCGTAACCCTCTGCCACCACCAGTGTGCAGTGTTGATTGTAGAGAACACTACACTTGCTCTAGTCTCCCCTCTACATCTTACTGAATCAACTAAATAAACCTCTCTCTGATCTTAGAAAGCCTATCCTTTTGTCTGTTCTGAAATATGAGCTAATTTTGGTTTTAAGGTTACATTTTGAGGTCAGTTTAAATCATCATTCTGGGCCTGTATTCAGAAAGTGTCTCAGTAGGAGTGCTGTCCATATAATCTTATTCATTATGATCTACAAGGTAAAACTGATCATATATTAGCACTACTATTCGTAGTCTCTGTGAATACAGGCCCTAGCCTCGAATCAAGAGGATTATGAATTGAAGGCATGCTGGATTGATCTTTGTTTGGAAAATGGTCTAGCAAAACCTCAGTAGGAACTAAATTGACGTGTGTGTGTGTGTGTAGTTTTTACTGTAATAGGCCTATATATTTAGAGGCTTTTTTTTATCATGGAAAAAACTATTTGGCAATTTTTTATAATTGTGTCTCTTTATAATTGTTTTCCTTGTAGAGGAGTTGTGATATTGGCACAACTGTTTTGTAATGAATTAATCGGAGACCTGGCATGTTTTGTTGGACATCACTTTATGTGCAGACCTATGCGCCGACCGCCCTACGGATTTGCGAGGTTCAATAACCACAGACCTCTAAATTCCTTTGCTCAGCAGTGTTCATTGAGTCCTGCTACTGGACAGGAGAGCATAAACCAACCACTGGAGGCATGGACAATACCTGGGAGGACTGCTGGGTTGTGTTCAGTAGGCACAAAATGGAAGAAAATGTGGTGAATTGGGGAGATAGTAACTGAACTTGTCCAATAAGAAACGCTTGTTTTTGTTTTCCGTTGTGCCCCAATAAACAAGACCCTCGTCAGAATCAGGAACAGTTCAAGATAAATGCGCTCCAATTAAGAAATTAGGCCTGTTTTGTAAATTTGTATTTTGTAAAATAGTTTTGGCATGTGTTCTTCACTGATGGTAAAGTCTTATTATTTTTGGTTGATCACAATGTTTGATACAGTTTGAAGTAAAGGATGATTTCCAAGGCAAAATGCTATTTCTGTGCTGCCTGCAATGCACTCAACTAACATGGTAATATTGACTACAGTTACCACAGGATTAGTTTGACTGCTCCTAAGCTTCTACTGGCAGTTCAATTGTGGGAATTTGACAAAAATGACTAGGGTTGGTTTACCATTGTTTTGGGATGAAGAAATGTACGATTTCTGATACGATGTTCCCAAGATATGAAGTTTCTTAGCTGTATGCATGAGTTTGACATAGTCAGTGGGCATTTTTAAAATCAATGGTAGAAAGACAGTAGTTGGGAGGGGCAGTGTCAGTCAGGTACTACAGGCTGTCCTCTGCCGGGGGGGGTTGGTGCCAATGATTCAAATGTTTGTTCATTATTGTCTATTACGGGTAGATATGGAGGACTGAGGATGCCACTACAGGTCTGGTGTATGAATATAATCCCCTTGAGGGGTTGCCTATGTTTTCTGTTCCTCTTCAAGACCTTTTTGTTAACTTTCCTGTATTTTCTTTCATGAATAAGATCTTGTACATTTGTCATAATAAAAAGGTTTATAACCTGGTATGGTAGGCGTACTTGTTTTCTGTCGGAGAAAGGGAGAGGACATCATTGTGGTGTGAAATATTGGTCAAATAAATGTGAAATTATTGGCTTTATGACTAATGCAGGCGTATCCACATAAACCTCCGGAGAAAGTGGTGAGGAGGCATGTCCTCAAAGATGCATTCATGGAAGTTTAGTTGCTGTTTTTTTTTCTTTTTTTTCTGAAATGTTGACTTGTGTTGGCTGTATGGTTTATTTACATATTATATATTGATATCTTAACTCATATTTCAGTCTTTTTTTCTTTTTTTGCTAATGGGTGTGGAGATGTGTGCCCCTTTCTATCAAATGTCTGTCAAATACTTTTTGTCTATTTAGGGGATCCTTTTTGGCTCAAGAGCACCCCTGGTTGTAAAGGTTCAGTATAGTTTCTTTATAACCCACCAATTGCAGTGCTCAGAGGATAAATGGGATGCCCGTCCAGGTAACCTCAATTAGGCTACACTGTCAACTGCAGAAACTGGTTTGGAAGGTAAGGCGACGTAGGACTAGAAGGCTGTGTTAAAGCCGTGTTCACATTGGCAGTTTGAAGTAACTCAAATCCTATTTATTTGCATATTTGAATCTGTTCTTTTTCCTGCAGTCTGAACAGCCAAAAAGCGCATGGAATCTGATATTTCGTGCCACATTTCAAACCACCTACAAATCTGATTCCTGGCCATGTGACTTGACTGTATGGTCAAATATGATACATTTGCCACCAGTTTTAGACTGTTATTTGGCATATCTCGTTGCTTGCTAGCTACTCTGTTGACAGTTTGACAAGAACATGTGGTAGTTAACTAGCTTGTTAATTGTTTACAAACAAATTAGTGAATGTGCTCAGTGTTGCCATGTTCGCTGTTTTCCTGAAAATTAGGCTACTTTGAAAGTTACACCGCGGCAGCCATGGCATTTGTCTTAAATATTTATTTCACTGTGACCTGCTGCTGACTGTGAGGCAGGCTGTTGCTGAGTGAGTGGTGGGAAGGGCGGGAGGGCTGTGTATGGGGGGTGATATGTGCCAGAATTAAGCCTAGGCAACCGTACCACCGCGTGGCTGTCGTCTACCATTGAACACCTGACTGACATGACACCAATGCCTTACTAACGTCTGCGTGTAACTGACATGTCATTACTAACGTTTGCGTGTTAATGAAAGTTATAGTTTATATTAATTACATCTCAAGCATAAATGTTAGAAACGTACCGTTTTTCCCCATGCAAGACGACATTCCGAAGTAGCCACCTTGAGCTATAGTGTAGCCTTCGGCTTGTGTATTTCCTGTTATCGCTAATAGACTGGACATCTTTTCTAGGCAAATAGGTCATCTGTCTTTCCCTTAACACCTCATGGAATGGTATGTTATCTTATCTCGCTGTATACAGATCTAAATGTTGTTAGCCAATCACAGACTGTGTTTCCAGTTCCCAGTAGCCTACATCAGACAACCAATAAGAGTTGTGTCCATGGCTTTCAGTCGGGTGGAGGAGTTCATAGGCTTTCCCAGAGGGTCTGTGCTATTCGGAATCCTTGATGTCCCTACCTCAATTAAGTATAAATATAAAATGGTTAAGTTTACTGTTAGTTAAGGGTTATAGTGTAGGGTTCGGGGTAGTGACGTCCCAAGGAATCAGGATAGAGTGATAGACGGGCAAGGTATTTGAGAGCCTGGCGGCGACACAGACATTTATTTGTTTGGTTTTTTACAAGCGGCAGACGTGATTTTCGAGAGTGTCTGCCCCAGATAGTTTCCTTAGAGACTATGCAAATAATTACCAAGATGTCCTTGATCCGATTGAGGAGTAAGCAGGCTATATTTAAGTTGTGATATCGTTAGGAAGTATTTAGGCCTACTGTGTGGATAAGGCAAATTTGGTTTATTTGAAAATAATTAGTTTTTGTTGGTAACGTATTGTTGAACGTTTTTATTTAACCTTTATTTAACTAGGCAAGTCAGTTAAGAACAAATTCTTAACTTAATTCTACACCAGCCAAATGACACTGGGCCAATTGTGCGCTGCCCTATGGGACTCCCAATCACAGCCAGTTGTGATACAGCCTGGATTCGAACCAGGGTGTCTGTAGTGATGCCTCTAGCACTGAAATGTAGTGCCTTAGATCGCTGCGCCACTCGGGAGCACACTCGAAAAGCATGTAGGCAATATTATTTACTGTGTCGATAGGGGAGTAGGCTAGTGTACAATAACGTAATTTGATGTGCTTGTATTTATTTCATGGATGAATTATATTGTAAATGATAATATACACTTGGTGCTATAGGAAATATAGATATTTTACATTGTAATAGACTACCCCTACATGCCCATGTGTGCTGGAGCTATGGGTTTATTTTTCCACTGTCACTAGTCCTACACATTCACATTCAAACTGAATTGAATGGGGGATGCATAACTACTTTTCACTGAAGAAGGGAACGAGGTACGACGTACAACTTTGATCGAATAGCTTAAAATCATGCCTGACAAGAGCAATGAAATCATAACGGTATCCTAATATAGTGTGCATACAGGAGTAGCCTATTCTACAATAATATAACAATGTGCTAGTATTATCTATCTAATTGATGAATGAAATTGTAAATGTGGATGGGTACGCTCCTTCATTCAATGAATACGGAATGTCTTGCTATCTCCGGGATTATGTTAATGAAGGCTTTTCAGCTGTTGAACTATGGCAAGGTCGAACTCATTTCTAAATCTATCTTTCTTTTAGTCAAGAAGTGATGAGCCAGAGCAACCAATCAATGTCACTGTAGCTGTTCTACCCACCACCCACACTGCTCTCCCTCCATAAGCAACCACATCCTCTTCTCCTGTTCAATTAATTTGCGCCACACTGAAAAGCACTGTACATGCATACCGCTGTGCCCATCTCATTGCCYTTCGAGGATACTACAGTCACCTGTCATGAGAATTTATGTTCTCGATGTTCATAAACCAATTAAATTAAACTACTCAGTCTGCTAATCAGGATTTGTAAGATACTGATTAAAATGAAACAGACGGAGGCCCAGCTAAAATAGTCAATAAGGTTTATTCACGAGAGCGAGCTAGTTAGTTGTACAAAACCATTCATTTTATACTGGCTTCTTACGCACATACTTTTACACACAAACATTAGGTATCCTACTGTCCCACTACCCAGCCGACAAAGATTAGGGATCGTGAGAAGCACTCCCTGTCCTTTCCCAAATCTCTGTGGCACCTAGCCAAGGTCGGCACCGAATCTTGCTCAGACAGTCTGTGTTTAAGATACTTTAGAGACATATTGTACAGATATTGTTTTACCCTAATACTGACTAAGACTACACACATCATTAATAATACTTTGACTATTCTAATGTATTTCACTGATGATTCTAATCAATTACATACAATTATATAGTTTCGGGGTGGAATATTCTAATCATTTATTTAACTTGTTATGGCTGCAGGGGGCGTATTGAAAAACTGGAAAAAGGTGCCCATTTTCAAACGGCCTCTTACTCAATTCTTGCTCGTACAATACTGCAATTATTATTACTATTGGATAGAAAAGTCTCTAGTTTCTATTTCTCTAAGTGGAACAGAACTCTTTTTACAGCCCATTTCCTATCCGGAAGTGAGATTTCCAAAATCGATGTCTCTTTCAAGAGCTTGTATATAAAGGGATGTCACTTAGGACTGTAGAAAACGTCATACGCCTTCCCTGGTGTCATGCGGAAGTGAGAGCAGAAATGACTTGATTATCTCGTCTGGGATTGAACACAACCTCTTGGAGTGAGATGTGCGCACTTAATTTTTTTCCTGGGCGCGAAGTTGGACCTGGACTCGGCTCTGGAAAACCCTCGTTAAAGGTGAATATGATCTCTGGCTTCGATTTTATTTGATACATGTCACAATATCATCTAAAGTATGTTTTTCAATTAGTTTAATTTTTATTGAAATTTATTCTGGACTTTAGACGTGATGCGACGCAAGAATTTTGTCAAGAAGGAGAGGTTAGCACCGCACGGCCCAGTGTGCTTGCTAATTCAAGAGGGAAATCGTTCGTTCTGGATCAAATAAAGAGGTTTGAACAAAGGACCCCTTGGAGAACATTCTGATGGAAGATCAACAAAGATAAGACCCATTTGGATGCTTTTTCATAATATCTGTCGAACTGTGCATCGCTACCGTTTGACTAGAATCAATGCTGTGTGTAGTAGTTGTAGTAAGCTTAATATACGATATATTGTGTTTTCGCTGTAAACACTTCAAAAATCGGAAATATTGCTCTATTCACAGATTTTGTCTTTCATTAGCTATCACCATATATTTTTCTGAAATGTTTTATGATGTGTAATTAGTAGTTACGTTGGTGTCTGTATTTTCTCTGGCTACTCCGTGCGATTTCTGATGTAGCTATGATGGTAGCAGTAATTGTAAACTGTTTTATAGCTAAAATATGCACATTTTTGACAAAACATAGATTTATTGTGTAACTGTTATAGGCTGTATCTGAGGTAGTTTTTTCTAGGTTATTTAGGTGGTTCTAGGTTAGTTAGGTTGGCTGTTGCATGCTACTTGCATCCTACTTGTGCTGTGAAAAATGTCTGTCCCTTTTTTTTTGGTGGTGAGCTAACATAATATACTGTGGTGTTTTCTCTGTAAAAATTAAAAAAATCGGACATTGTTGGCTTGATTCAAAATGTTATCTTTCAAATGTTGTATTGGACTTGTTAATGTGTGAAAGTTAATATTAAAAAAAAATAGATTTTGAATTTCGCCTGCACTTGGAGCTGGATGTTCGATAGGTGTACCGGTGTCGGGCTGCAGCCATACATATAATTCTCCACAATCCACCCTTATTAATGACTAATAATACACCCTATACATAATTGAATACAAGGATAATCCAAACACAAGACATGGTATGACATTCGATATTCATAATGATGGTTATAGGCCTATATCCATCGTAGCGCTTCCTCGTTAGGATTTTTATTACAATCTAACATAAAAAAATAGTTCATCCAACATTGGCTCCTCGTAGTTAAAAGAACACGGAGCCATCTCCTAGGCTGGAGGACTGTATTCGTCATCCAGGGGCGCGCACGAATGCGTCCGTACCTCACATCTGTTGCGTCTTGACCTCTCCAGAGTCCTGGTGATCAACCTCTCATACATCGAATCAAACACATCCACACAGAACCAAAACACTCATACAGGTGAAGTTGCCCACAACACAGTGATTATGAATTTTTCATTTCCCAACACATATCAAACCAATTGTTAGAGAATATCCACCCCAGAGTTCTCTTGCTAGTTTCGTGAGCTAATGTGGTTAAACCAGCAGGCCTTGGTTCACTGATCCTCTGGAGCTGTGTTATCGGGATGAAAGTACAAATTTGATCCGAATATCACACACACAGACTTTAGGCTCCCTCAAAGATTTTCTATTGGGTTGGCTGGAGACTGGCTAGGCCACTCCAGGACCTTGAGATGCATCGTTCTTACGGAGCACTCTTAGTTGCCCTGGCTGTGTGTTTCGGGTCGTTGTCATGCTGGAAGACCCAGCCACGACCCATCTTCAATGCTCTACTGAGGGAGGAGGTTGTTGGCAAGATCTCGCGATACATGGCCCATCCATCCTCCCCTCAATACGGTGCAGTCGTCCTGTCCCTTTGCAGAAAAGCATCCCAAAGAATGATGTTTCCACCTCCATGCTTCACGTTGGGATGGTGTTCTTGGGTTGTACTCATCCTTCTTCTTCCTCCCAAACGGCGAGTGGAGTTTAGACCAAAAAGCTCTATTTTTGTCTCATCAGACCACATGACTTCTCCCATTTGCTTCTGGATCATCCATGAGTCATTGGCAAACTTCAGACGGGCCTGGAATGCGCTGGCTTGAGCAGGGACCTTGCGTGCGCTGCAGGATTTTATACCATGACGGCGTAATGTGTTACTAATGGTTTTCTTTGAGACTGTGGTCCCAGCTCTCTTCAGGTAATTGACCAGGTCCTGCCGTGTAGTTCTGGGCTGATCCCTCACCTTTCTCATGATCATTGATGCCCCACGAGGTGAGATCTTGCATGGAGCCCCAGACCGAGGGTGATTGACCATCATCTTGAACTTCTTCCATTTTTTAATAATTGCGCCAACAGTTGTTGCCTTCTCACCAAGCTGCTTGCTATTGTCCTGTAGCCATCCCAGCCTTGTGAGGTCTACAATTTTATCCCTGATTGTCCTTAACAGCTCTCTGGTCTTGGCCTTGTGGAGAGGTTGGAGTCTGTTTGATTGAGTGTGTGGGACGGTGTCTTTTATACAGGTAACGAGTTCAAACAGGTGCAGTTAATACAGGTAATGAGTGGAGAACAGGAGGGCTTCTTAAAGAAAACCTAACAGGTCTGTGAGAGCCGGAATTCTTACTGGTTGGTAGGTGATCAAATACTTATGTCATGCAATAAAATGCAAATGAATTACTTAAAAATCATACAATGTGATTTTCTGGATTTTTGTTTTAGATTCCGTCTCTCACAGTTGAAGTATACCTATGATAACAATTACAGACCTCTACATGCTTTGTAAGTAGGAAAACCTGCAAAATCGGCATTGTATCAAATACTTGTTCTCCCCACTGTACATGAATGCATGTTAAAGTGACTATGCATATATGATAAACAGAGAGTAGCAGCAGCGTAAAAAGAGGGGTTGGGGGGGCACTCAATGCAAATCAGCATACCACCCTGCATACCACTGCTGGCTTGTTTCTGAAGCTAAGCAGGGTTGGTCCTGGTCAGTCCCTGGATGGGAGACCAGATGCTGCTGGAAGTGGTGTTGGAGGGCCAGTAGGAGGCACTCTTTCCTCTGGTATAAAAAATATCCCAATTCCCTAGGGCAGTGATTGGGGACACTGCCCTGTGTAGGGTGCCGTCTTTTGGATGGGACGTTAAAATGGGTGTCCTGACTCTCTGAGGTCATTAAAGATCCCATGGCACTTATCGTAATAGTAGGGGTGTTAACCCCGGTGTCCTGGCAGTTGCAGAGGGAGGTGTTTAGTCCCAGGATCCTTAGCTTAGTGATGAGCTTTGAGGGTACTATGGTGTTGAACCCTGAGCTGTCGGCAATGAATAGCATTCTCACGTAAGTGTTCCTTTTGTCCAGGTGGGAAAGGGCAGTGTGGAGTGCAATAGAGATTGCATCATCTGTGGATCTGTTTGGGCGGTATTCAAATTGGAGTGGGTCTAGGGTTTCTGGGATAATGGTGTTGATGTGAGCCATTACCAACCTTTCAAAGCACTTCATGGCTACGGACGTGAGTGCTACGGGTCTGTAGTCATTTAGGCAGGTTGCCTTTGTGTTCTTGGGCACAGGGACTATGGTGGTCTGCTTGAAGCATGTTGGTATTACAGACTTAATCAGGGACATGTTGAAAATGTCAGTGAAGACACCTGCCAGTCAGCACATGCCCAGAGCACACGTCCTGGTAATCCGTCTGGCCTTACTCACGTCGGCTACGGAGAGCGTGATCACACAGTCGCCTGGAACAGCTGATGCTCTCATGCATGCCTCAGTGTTGCTTGCCTCGAAGCGAGCATAGAAGTGATTTAGCTCGTCTGGTAGGCTCGTGTCACTGGGTAGCTCACGGCTGTGTTTCCCTTTGTAATCTGTAATAGTTTGCAAGCCCTGCCACATAAGACGAGCGTTGGAGCCATTGTAGTATGATTCAATCTTAGCCCTGCATTGACGCTTTGCCTGTTTGATGGTTCGTCGCAGGGCATAGCACGATTTCTTGTAAGCTTCCGGGTTAGAGTCCCACACCTTGAAAGCGGCAGCTCTACCCTTTAGCTCAGTGCGAATGTTGCCTGTAATCCATGGCTTCTGGTTGGGGTATGTACGTACAGTCACTGTGGGGACGACGTCCTCGATGCACTTATTGATAAAGCCAGTGACTGATGTGGTGTACTCCTCAATGCCATCGGAAGAATCCCGGAACATGGTCCAGTCTGTGATAGCAAAACAGTCCTGTAGTTTAGCATCTGCTTCATCTGACCACTTTTTTATAGACCGAGTCACTGGTGCTTCCTGCTTTAATTTTTGCTTGTAAGCAGGAATCAGGAGGATAGTCGGAGTCGGATTGACCAAATTGAGGGAGAGCTTTGTACGCGTCTCTGTGTGTGGAGTACAGGTGATCAAAAAAAAAAAATCCCTCTGGTTGCACATTTAACATGTTGATGGAAATTTGGTATAGCTGATTTAAGTTTCCCTGCATTAAAGTCTCTGGCCACTAGGAGCGCCGCCTCTGGGTGAGTGGTTTCCTGTTTGCTTATTTCCTTATACAGCTGACTGAGTGCGGTCGTAGTGCCAGCATCTGTCTTTGGTGGTAAATAAACAGCCACAAAATGTATAGCTGAAACTCTCTAGGCAAGTAGTGGCCTGCAATTTATCACAATATACTCTACTTCAGGCGCGCAAAATCTAGAGACTTCCTTAGATTTCGTGCACCAGCTGTTGTTTACAAATATGCACAGACCGCCCCCCCTCGTCTTACCAGAGTGTGCTGTTTTATCTTACCGGTGCAGCGTGTGTCCCGCTAGCTGAATATCCATGTAGTCATTCAGCCACGATTCCGTGAACATAGGATATTACAGTTTTTGATGTCCCGTTGGTAGGATATTCGTGATCGTACCTCGTCTAGTTTATTGTCCAATGATTGCACGTTGGCGATTAGTATTGACGGTAACGGCAGCTTTCCCACTCGCCTTTTTCGGGTCCTGACCAGGCATCCGGCTCTTTGTCCTCTGTACCTGCGTCACTTCCTCTTGCAAAAAACGTGGAAGTCAGCCCTGCCGGGTGTTTGGAGAATGTCTTGTGCGTCTTGTTTGTTGAAGAAAAAATCTTTGTCTAATCTGAGGTGATTGATCGCTGTCCTGATAACCAGAAACTCTTTTTTTGCCATAAGATATGGTTGCAGAAACATTATGTACAAAATAAGTTACAAATAACGCGAAATAAACCACATAATACCACAATTGGTTGTGCGCCCGTAAAACTGCTGCCATTTCTTCCGGCGCCATTTTGAACTATAGGCCTATTTCTATTTTGACCTGTTTATCAAAAGTGTTGAAAAAACTTGTCAATAATCAACTGACTGGGTTTCTTTAAGTCTATAGTAGTCTCTCTGGTATGCAATCTGGTTTACGCTCAGGTTATGGATGTGTCACTGCAACCTTAAAGGTCCTCAATGTCACCATTGCCCTTGATTCTAAGCAATGTTGTTCTGCTATTTTTATGGACTTGGCCAAAGCTTTTGATACGGTAGACCATTCCATTCTTGTGGGCCGGCTAAGGAGTATTGGTTTCTCGGAGGGGTCTTTGGCCTGGTTTGCTAACTACCTCTCTCAAAGAGTGCACTGTATTAAGTCAGAACATCTGCTCTCAGCCACTGCCTGTCACCAAGGGAGTATCACAAGGATCAATCCTAGGCCCCATGCTCTTCTCAATTTACATCAACAACATAGTTAATGTAGTAGGAAGCTCTCTCATCCATTTATATGCAGATGATACAGTCTTATACTCAGCTGGCCCCTCCCCGGTGTCATGACGTGACTGTCATTAATGTGATGACGGCTATTTTATCAAATCAATTAACTATGTTTAATTATTAAGTGATTCAATTAATCATGTAACAATTAACTCATTAGTAACTTGGGGCACCACGGAAAAGTTAATGATTTTCCATTTCCCGAATTTACTCAGGAATATATCTGTCACGAACCGGCTCGAAGCCCGTAACAAAAAGGGAGACGACATGGAGATAAGGAATAACAAAATATATTTATTAACTAAAGTAAACTAAACACAATTAACAATGGTGTGTGTAGTCAGTAATCATTAGTGTAAGTGAGTGGTTGCGTGCATAAATGTGATAATGAGGGGTGTTGAAAGGTGCCAATGCAAACAAACAAAAACAGCCACAAAAATGCCACAACCAAAATCTATCAGTGGAGTGAGTCTCCTCAATGAATGTGGAAGAGGTGCATTTATCCAGGTGTGTCCCATTTTGCTGACGACCCTCCCGGCTCCGCTCACCGACATCCTATTAAGGAAAACAAGAGCAAAGAGAGAGAATTCGGCAGACACAGTAGGAGGGTCGTCACATATCATAATATATTGTTATCGTACTGGTCATCCATTAATCATTATTACCTTATATCATTCTCATTCTGAATGTTACAAAATTCTTGGATATCTGCATGAACCCTAGTCTAAATGATGATTCAGCGATACACAAATTGGCTTATTTATTTATTTACTAACTAAATAAACACACAGAAATACATAAACAAACACACACACACACACACACACACACACACGGTATACGTTGAATTGATTACTAACATAATGCAATGAAAAGTCCCTAGTGGACTAACCCGATATGATGGCTTGTTACACAATGGAAGGGGAGGGGTAAGATAAAGAGAGCAGGAGAGACAAAGAGAGTGGGCTGGTACATACATGTGGAAGCTATGCTCATGAAAAATGAGTACTTTGTACGTGAACGACTGCTAATTTGGCGGCTCTGGCAGCTCCTGGCTGGCTGGCGGCTCTGGCAGGTCCTGGCTGGCGGGCGCTCTGCCAGGCCTGGCTGGCGGGCCGGCTTCTGGCGGCTCCCTGGCTGGGGGGCGGCTCCTGACTGGCGGGCGGCTCTGGCGGCTCCTGACTGGCGGGCGGCTCTGGCGGTCCTGACTGGCGGGCGGCTCTGCGGCTCTGCTGGCGGCGGCTTTGGCGGCTCCTGACTGGCGGGCGGCTCTGGCGGCTCCTGACTGGCGGGCGATCTGGCGGCTCCTGACTGGCGGGCGGCTCCTGACTGGCGGGCGGCTCTGGCGGCTCAGGACAGACGGGCGGCTCTGACGGCTCCGGACAGACGGGCGGCTCTGACGGCTCCGGACAGATGGGCGGCTCTGACGGCTCCGGACAGACTGGCGGCTCTGACGGCTCAGGACAGACGGGCGGCTCTGACGGCTCAGGACAGACGGGCGGCTCTGAGGCTCAGGACAGACGGGCAGCACAGGCGGCGCTGGGCAGACGGACAGCTCAGACGGCGCTGGGCAGACGGGCAGCGCTGGACAGACGGGCAGCGCAGGCGGCGCTGGGCAGACGGGCAGCGCAGGCGGCGCTGGGCAGACGGGCACACCTGTAGGTAGGAGACGGAGAGACAGCCTGGTGCGTCGGCTGCCACAGACCAACCAGGCTGGGGAGACCTACAGGAGGCTTGGTGTTAGGAGGAGGCACCTGAAGGACCGGGCTGTGGGGGAGCACTGGTGCTCTGGTGCGCAGCCTTGGCACTACTCCCCAGGCTGGAATACTACTCTAGCCCGGACCCTGGCACAGGTTGAACCGGGCTGTGGGTGAGCACTGGAGATCTAGTGGCTACTACACGCACCTCTCCCTTAGGCTCCACTCCCACATTTGCCCGGTCGAGCGGAGCGCAGGCATGGACGGCACTGCACCCTCCCAGCGCCCCGGAGACACAGCACGCAGAGCCGCGCCAAGATACCCTGGACTGAAACGGCTTACCGGAGACCAGACACGCTGAGCAGGCAGAATACGCCCTGGCTGGATGCCCACACTCGCATGACACTTTCGGGGGCTGCCCTATAGCGCACCGGGCTATGGGCATGTACTGGCGACACCGTGCGCTTAACCGCATAACATGGTGCCTGACCAGTAACGCGCTGCTTATAATAAGCACGAGGAGTGAGCTCAGGTCTGCTACCTGGCTTAGCCACACTCCCCGTGTGCCCCCCCCCAAAAAAAAATTGGGGGCTGCCTCTCGTACCTGTCGCGCTGCAGTGCTGCCTCCTCATATCGCTGGCTCCTCTCTCCTAGCTGCCTCCACCTGTTCCCATGGGAGGTGATCCCTTCCAGCCAGGATCTCCTCCCATGTGTAGCAGCCCTTGCCTTCCAAAACGTCTTCCCATGTCCATTCCTCCTTCTTGCGCTGCTCTTGCTGCTGCTGCCTGTTACCACGCTGCTTGGTCCTTTTGTGGTGGGTGATTCTGTAATGGCTTTCGTCGGTAGAAGGAGAGGAGGACCAAAGCGCAGCGTGGTGCGTATCCATAATTTATTAGAATACTTCTCAATATGAACAAAAACAATAAACAGATGAAAAACCAACGAAGCTACAGTCCCGAACTAGTGAACACAGAAAAACCAGGAACACACGAACAATCACCCACAAACCAACAGTGAAAACAGGCTACCTTAATATGGTTCCCAATCAGAGACAATGCAAAACACCTGCCTCTGATTGAGAACCATATCAGGCCAATTGACAAACCTCAACATAGAAACACATAACATAGACTGCCCACCCCAACACACGCCCTGACCATACTAACTAAAGACAAAAACAAAGGAAAATAAAGGTCAGAACGTGACACTCTCTGATTAATGCCCTCCTTGCCTGGTCCGTAGGTTTTGGTGGGCGGCCATCTCTTGGCAGGTTTATTGTGGTGCCATATTCTTTCAATTTTGTAATAAAAGATTTAATGGTGCTCCGTGGGATGTTCAAAGTTTCTGATATTTTTTCTAACCCAACCCTGATCTGTACTTCTCCACAACTTTGTCTCTGACCTGTTTGGAGACCTCCTTGGTCTTCCTGGTGCCACTTGCTTGGTGGTACCCCTTGCTTAGTGGTGTTGCAGACTCTGGGGCCTTTCAGAACAGGTGTGTATATATACTCAGATCATGTGACACTTAGATTGCACACAGGTGGACTTTATTTAACTAATTATGTGACTTCTGAAGGTAATTGGTTGCACCAGATCTTATTTAGGGGCTTCATAGCAAAGGGGGTGAATACATATGCATGCACCACTTTTCAGTTAATTTATGTTTTTCATTTCACTTCACCAATTTGGACTATTTTGTGTGTTTCCGTTACATGAAATCCAAGTAAAAATCCATTTATGTTACAGGCTGTAATGCAACAAATTAGGAAAAACGCCAAGGGGATGAATACTTTTGCAAGGCACTGTATGTACAGTATATCTCTCTAATATGCATGGGAATACTTTGGAACAAATTTCCAAAATTAAAATCACTTGGAGCTGATTTGTTGGTGTTTTTACAGGCTTTTATTTACAACAATAAAAATAAAAATTAATTAAAACATGGGTTTTTTTGCTGCGAAAACTTGGGGGGCCAAATCAAATCACCCGCGGGCTAAAACTAGACCCACTTATAGTGTAATCTAGTTACGAAAGTTCAATCAGTAAGGCTGGTCTGAATGGATCTTTTCATTCATCTAGTAAACTCATAATTCACATCGCTTCCTATCTCACTCATCAGCATAGCAGGTATTTATATGGTAGTGGTTATAATGATACCTTATCAGCATAGCAGGTATTTATAGGGTAGTGTCATAATGTTACACCATCAGCTTAGCATCACGTCTCTTCCTCTGTTCCTATTAGCAAGGGTGCGGAATGTCATTCCCCTGTTAATTTCAGCCTTTGAGCATGACACATCGCATTTCTGTGTGGGAATTGTTGCTCATTTTGATGGCTTATTTTAGAATTCATTGTTGCTGAGCCAGTAAATGTAGAATTATTTGCGCAAATCGATGCAAGGGGTGGACCCCGGATACTCGGACCGATCATCATTGTCTGTTGTATTTCAATTTGCTGGGGATAGCTCTCATCTCCTTGCCCAGTCGACATTTGCCACTTAAGTATCACTCGTTTCTGGCGGCATATTGATTCCCTCATCATGCTGGCGGCATGTCTAGCCTTCATCCAATGTTAATAGAAATGAATTCACTTCAACTATCAGATCCAGATGGAGCATTGTAAATGCACGTTTACAAATAGTCTCAGAGGCATTTTTAGACCCACTAGGACAGTCTGATAAACAATATGTTGTCTTGTGTCACATTGCATATTGAAGGAAGTGCACGGAGATATCCAAATCGATCAGGGCTTACATGGGTCTTTCTATAAATAAAGGGCCCAATGTGTGACATCAGGGTCACATTTTAAAAATGGTTTGATATGGTTTTCCAGCAGCTTCACATGTTAAGTTACAGGAATATGAGTCTAGATAGGCACAATGAGACAATAACTCTGAGCAACAACAAAGCATCTACACGTCATTCAAAATGTCAAATGAAACATGGACACTGTATGTTTCTTTGTCATGCCTAGTAGCCAGGTATGTTTGTGTGTGTATATGTGTGAAAACTATGTCACATTCTTGCTTACACTGTCCTTGTTTCCTCCAATCCTTGCCTCTCCTTGAAAGTGCAGTGGAGCCCGAAGGGGTGGAACCTTCCCTCTTCTCCCCCAATGTGCTTTGAGAGGGGGGTGAGGAAACAAGGGGAGAATCACAATTGCAATCCTTCATTCCTCATGTCCTCTCTCCTCGCCTCCTTCTCAAAACCCATTGAATAAGGTGAGTGGGGCGGGACCTCTGACCTTCTCATCCAATGGGTTTTGAGAAGTAGATGAGGAGAGAGGATGCAATGAATAAAAAAAAATGCAATTGAGATTCTCCCAAGGACAGAGTGTTTAAAGTGTTTAAAGAGGAAGTCAGTGTATTAAAATGTTTTGACAGTGCCTGACTGACTGACTGACTGAGCTACCCTAATACACATGGCCTGTCCAGAAACAACCCCTAGCTCCTACTGCCCAGAGTCTAGATACTTCTGGAGATCTGAGAGTGATTGATGGGTGGTGACATGGTGAGAGCTCCACCTTACCCTCTGATTGTCTTGGTGGAATTTTGGCAGTATTGCCTACACCTGTCCAACTCTCTCAAATCTCCACAAGTTTCTAGGGGTATGGGCTAAGGGTTGTTTCTGGACAGGACCCCAAAACCCTTTCGGGTGTGGGGTGGACCTACAGCACGACACGTGAGGCATTGGTTGGATTTAATTCATTTGAATTCCATTGCTATACTCACAGATTTACATATGTGTAAACTGGACACAGCCATGGCACCCTATACGGCTGGTCTGCTGTAAACAGTGAAAGTATATATTTACATATCTACTATTCACACCCTTGCTTAATTCCAGCTAGTTAGATATGCAACCACTGAATAACAACAGCTAGGGCATATCTCTTGTCTTGCAATAGATACTGTTGTTTTGGCGGTATAGCATAATTGAACAAGATTACCAATGGTTAGCTAGGTAGCTAGGATATATCAGTCAGCTAACCATTTACAGTAACAGCAGTTCATTAATCAGTCAATACACACTAAATCTTGTACAGACATTTTGAAAATCGTATCTTGACACTGTGGCACGGTATGGGCAGGTATTCATCAATTAATTAATAGATAATAGAATGGAAGGATGAGCTACTTCGAAAGGACGTGTGTTGATTGTGCACTTGACCAGGTATTCCACATTTAACCACACCCTTATTTGAACATTGAAATATCAAGCAGTTTATTTGGTTTCATATGCAAAAGAAAAACACACAAAAAAATGGCTACACAGGCCGTTTTCACGTTCCCGATTGCTCCATTTTCACTGAGAAAACAAAGGATCCGTAATCTTACTTCAGAAATCTTGATTTAATGTTGTCCACAAATTAGGCTTTTGACCACAGTAACAACAGACACCAAAATGTTCCGTTAATCCTCGAGATAAACATTAATTCCCGCACTTTGACTATTGTTAAATCGCATGCAGCATCACACAAGCTCTTTATTACTTGACTGTCATTGAGAAAATCCTTTCCTGAATCAGCTGATGTTGCATGATAATGTCCCCACATAACTAAACAGCTAGACATCAAACGTGCATCCAACAACTATTATGCGTAAATATTAAATAACCCTGTTAATGACAGTATTTTGTTTTATTAATCATATTAAAGTTACTATTTCTGTTTGAAGCATTGGATTTTGCAATCACATTATTTTGGATATGTGTGCCCTTGAAAACAGTTTTCACACCGTAACATAATGAGATAGGAAATGTTACAAGGTCACAGTTCACCTTCGAGATCTCCTTACAAAAAAGCGTCTGACAGCATTATCCAGGAATTTTACAGGTTCAAGGTCAAAGTGTAATTCAATTGTTAAATGCTTAGTTTATGATATAACAACATCCAACAGTATCATACATTTAAGGAAAGAAAGGTAGTATTTTATGTCACAATATTTGCCAAATCTGTGAAGATTTCAAGCATGAGAAAGCAATAAAACATAGGTTTTGATTGAACTCATGCATTATATTCAATGTATTTATGTTCCCCATTCATATCTTACTGTATTCCAAACAGTTGTCCACTAAAAGAAATGCTCACTGGTACCGTAGTTTATAGAGACCCATATATGCTGCTGCTAGTGGCTTGCAAGTATAATCCATGTTTAGCCCAGTGGCGAGTATTCAATTCGCAAGAGGATGCATTTCACCGGAGAAAGCCTCCTAGCGAGTGAAACAGTGCCCCTCTCTCTCTGTAGCCGAACCTACACTACATGACCAAAAGTATGTGGACACCTGCACGTTAAACATCTCCTTCCAATATCATGGGCATTAGTATAGAGTTGGTTCCCCCTTTGCTGCTATAGTTATCCGGGGGGCTCTGAGGTACCAGAACACGTTGAGAAAAAAGTGTCAAACACAACGTGGCAGTACAGCAGACTGAGTAAACAGCCAAGTAGCCTATCTATGGTGATTCGTCCATAATTCAAAGCATTTTAGACGTCACTGCAGTATGCCCACATACTTGAGTATAGCTGCGGTTCGAATTTCTTATACCTTAATTTTCTAGACATCAATGTACAGCAACATTTTTAGATGACACTGCAGAACACCCTCCATATGCATATGCACACATACTCAGCTGTGGGGCTTACAAGACCTGTATTTCATAGAATGTTCAAGACATTAATGTAGCAGTAGAACAAATATCACACTATCGCAATATAACTTCATATACAATAAATCAATGTAGGCTACAGCAGAACACACATATGATAATATATAGGCCTCCTGCCTATGTGATAATATGAAGCACATATTCAGATTGCCTTCACAGTACAGAACAAATTTGCAAAAAATAAATAAATCCTACCTTAATTTTCAAAACCTTCCACATTGACTATGCCCATGTCAAGTCCATTTAACTCATGAAAGTCAATTTCTTGCTCAAAGCCATGAGCGGGCCTGTGGCTTTGACGTTTAGCCTCCTAAGGCTGTTCGGAAGACTCTGGCTGTAGTGTCTATTTTTGTGTGTTAACTATAACCTGGGTTTCCTCTTTAGCTTTATCTACAAACCTTGCTGCCGCCAAATGTGCATTGGTTCGGGCATGTTCAAAAACCTTTTTTCTGAGGTCTCTTTGTTGTTTTTTTACGTCTGAGTCAGAGGATGTTAACGTACTGTACATTCCACCCACTCGTTTGCTAGTTTAATCCCTCCAGTCGTTTCTAGACCCGAAGCTCTCTACCTTTTTGTATGTTGTACAACTCAACTTTGAATTCTGCATGACAAACCAAGGGGTTATACATTTGCTTGTTCTTGAACTACAAATTGCACTTGCTCCGAGCACTTCGTCGGTGGATGCACTGCCCCCTTTCCCCCAGCTCCCTGTCTCCCTCTACTGCTGGCTCAAATTAAGCATTACCCAGACCATTATTCCTCCTCCACCAAACTTTACAGTTGGTAGCATTCTCCTGGCATCCCCCAAACCCAGATTCGTCCATTGGCATGCCAGATCACTCCAGAGAACGCGTTTCCACTGCTCCAGAGTCCAATGGTGGCAAGATTTAAATCCCTCCAGCCGACGCTTGGCATTGCGCATGGTGGTCTTAGGCTTGTGTGCGACGAACAGTTATTGTGCTGACGTTGCTCCCAGAGGCAGTTTGGAACTCGGTAGTGCTTCAGTACTCTGAGGTCCCGTTCTATAAGCTTGTGTGGCCTACCACTTCGCGGCTGAGCCATTGTTGCTCCTAGACACTTCGACTTCACAATAACAGCACTTACAGTTGACAGGGGCAGCTCTAACAGGGCAGAAATTTGACGAACTGACTTGTTAGAGAGGTGGAATCCTATGACAGTGCCATGTTGAAAGTCCCTGAGCTCTTCAGTAAGGCCATTCTACTGCCAATGTTTGTCTATGAAAATTGCATGGCTGTGTGCTCGATTGTATACACTTGTCAGCAACGGGTGTGGCTGAAATGGCCATATCTATCTATGCAGAAATTGCTCCACCATTTCCTGGTTGCTAAAATTCTAATAGTACGCCAAATTTTATTTTGTGACAAAACAAGCAATTTGTAGAGAATCATTGTACCATCTAAACCGCTGTAAAATATCTCTTCAGTAAGCAAAAATATTGTATTTTCATCCGTTTGAAGCTTGTGTTCAAAACTGAAAGTAAAAGACGCAAAAACAAAAATAGCGTGCATAGAACAGATCTACCACTTCTTAGACTTGCTTTCAATGAGAATGACAGATCTATAACTCATATTTCTATGTGAATTTGGTCTGGCAGCCCAAAAAGTTTGATATTCCAGCCTTAATGTGTCTGTTTGCTAAACAACATATTTTCTTGTGTCAAACACTTTATTTTGCAATTTAGCTATCCTCTATAGGGAAAAGGGAGCATCTCTGCTGTTGGTAGTGGCTCAACGTATGGAACGGCATGTAACACTGGCATGTCATCAATGGTTGTGCCCTGCCGGGCGTGAGAACTCCTGTGCACTGATCTACACAGGCTGAGTGCTGTTTAGAGCTACTTGGTTGCATAGGACTGGACTCTATACATTTTTATTTCATTTATTAGAGTCCCCATGAGTCGACACCAATGGTGACAGCAAGTCTTACTGTGGTCCGACACAAAACGAAAAAGACATCACAGACAAAATACTTGACAATTTACATACATTTACAAACATGAACATGTAGTGTGCGTGTGTGCGCAACTATCAGTTACACATACATTTCAGTACATACACACAACAAGTAGGTCACATGAGGGAGAAGCGTTGTGCCGTGAGGTGTTTTTTGTTTACTTGTGCTATATGAGATGAAAGGGAGTTCCATGCACTCATGGCTCTGTATAATACTGTACATTCCCTTGAATTTTTGTGTGAAAAGATCCCTGGTGGCATTGTCTGGTGGGGTAAGTGTGTGTGTCAGTGCTGTGTTTAAGTTGACTATGCAAACAAATTAATGTTTTTTTATAAAAACAAGAAGTGATGCAGCCAGTCTGTCCTCAATTCTTGGCCAAGAGAGACTGGCATGCATAGTATTAATATTAGCCCTCTGATTCCAATGAAGAGCAAGATGTGCCGCTCTTTTCTGGGCCAGCTGCAGCTTAACTAGGTCTTTCTTTGCAGCACTTGACCATATGACTGAACAATAATTAAGATAAGATGAAACTAGAGCTTGGGGACCGACTGGGAATGTGATGAAAGAAATAAAAGCTGAAATAAATCATTCTCTCTACTATTATTCTGACATTTCACATTCTTAAAATAAAGTGGTGATCCTAACTGACCTAAAACAGGGATTATTTACTAGGATTAAATGTCAGGAATTGTGAAAAACAGAGTTTTTAAATGTATTTGGCCAAGGTGTATGTAATCTTCTGACTTCAACTGTAGCTAGATGTAGTAGGCTAATGTTAACTAGCTATCTCATCGTTGACCATTAATGGAAGTTAGGTTAGCGAGCAAGCATTTCTGTATGCAGTGGCAATTTTAGCATGTAAATCTTGGTGGGGCAAACAAAACTAAAACATTGAGGGTTGCATGCCAGAAAAGCCACAACACAACATTAAACAATACATTAATTGCACTCAAACGGTGCCCACAAACTGTTAGGGCCTACATAAAGCTATCCCAACAGCAGAGTCCCAATAGCAGTCCCAACACCTTACCACTGCTACACCTGGCTATCAGCGGAGCCTTCTCTGGCAGCGAAACAGTTAATTCAGCCTCATTTACTGCCTTTAAAAAAATCATAGCTGATATGGCTGTCTTGTTTAAACAAATGGGGTTTCTACTGACAATTGAGATGTACAAACTATGGCATAATGGGACGACAAGCGGATAAGAGGCAATCCATAATTTAGAATAAGAGATTAATGAGCGAGCTAGGACAGACATAGTTAAAACCTCTTAAGGATCGGACTTTTTTTCTCAATTTTCTCCTAAAATGACATACCCAAATCGAACTGCCTGTAGTTCAGGACCTGAAGCAAGGATATGCATATTCTTGATACCATTTGAAAGGAAACACTTTGAAATTTGTGGAAATGTGAAATTAATGTAGGAGAATATGACACATTAGATCTGGTAAAAGATAATACAAAGAAAAAAACATGCTTTTTTTGTACCATCATCTTTGAAATGCAAGAAGAAGGCCATAATGTATTATTCCAGCCCAAGCGCAATTTAGATTTTGGCCACTAGATGGCAGCAGTGCATGTGCGAAGTTTTAGACTGATCCAATGAACCATTGCATCTCTGTTCAAAATGTTGTATCAAGACTGCCCAAATGTGCCTAATTGGTTTATTAATACATGTTCAAGTTAATTGTGCACTCTCCTCAAACAATAGCATGGTATTCTTTCACTGTAAAAGCTACTGTAAATTGGACAGTGCAGTTAGATGAACAATAATTTAAGCTTTCTGCCCATATCAGAGATATCTATGTCCTGGGAATTTATTTTGTTACTTACAACCTCATGCTAATCACATTAGCCTACATTAACTCAACCGTCCCCTGGGGGGACACCGATCCCGCTTAATATAACTATTTGTTCAGCACTTTTGAAATGTACAGTGACAGAATTGGAACATGGGCCGTTCTTACAGTGTTCTCCCTGTACACCAAGTCGGAACCGTAGGATAAATAAAGGGGGCATATAAGCAGACAATGAAAGCTCTTACAATATTCAATGATTACATTCCTCTAAAACCAAGTCAGAACAGTAGGCAAAATTAAGGGGGGAAAATAGACCAAATGATTAGGGTGAGGCACATGGTGTCACGTTCGTCATAACATTTAAGTGAGGAGGACCAAGGCGCAGCGTGATAACAATACATTCTTCTTTAATGAAGACGAAAACGAAACGAACACTATACAAACTAATCAAAACAACAACCGTGAAGCTATACAAACAATAAGTGCAGACACTGGCAACTTACACATAGACAATCACCCACAACCTACCTAATGACTATGGCTGCCTAAATATGGCTCCCAATCAGAGACAACGATAGACAGCTGTCTCTAATTGAGAACCAATCTAGGCAACCATAGACTTACATAAACACCTACAATGAACACAACCCCATGAACTCTACAAACACCCCCTAGACAATACAAACACCCTAGACGAGACAAAAACACACAAACATCCCCCATGTCACACCCTGACCTAACTAAAATAATAAAGAAAACAAAGATAACTAAGGCCAGGGCGTGACACATGGGCTACTAACAGCTTATTACACAACATACACTTAGTATTACTGTTTTAGCGACAGTATACATATCTCCCTGGCATATTACATCATTTATGCAGCAGCATACAGACAATTTTGGACTCACCTTGTTGTGCTGTGCTCACTTGAACAGGAAGGAGGTGCAAATTTTGTCATCAAACTTTGTCATCAAAGTCTGGCATTCTCTGGATTTCAAGACAACTGGGAACTCAGAATATTCCCAGTCGATTCATGATGACGTCAGTGATCTTCAGGTCGTAGCTCAATAAAGAGGCTTGAGTTCCCAACTTACATTTCCGAGTTGGATGACCGTTCAAAACGTATTTTCCCAGTTTTCTTGAACTCACGGAAGTCAGATTTCCCAGTTCTGAGTTAACAGTTGTTTTGAGGTGCGGCAGAAATATGCTGGATTGACAGCATGGCCAATGTTGAATATTTATTATTTTAGCTTGGAAAAGAGAACCTTAAACCCAGACTTGGAACCACACAGCCACTCTATTGAATAGCAGGCTAGTGATTGATTTGCAATGCTTGCAGTTAGCCACTGATTCCTTCTAAACCACTCATTGTTGAATTTGCGATTTCCAACTTGTTGTGTAATGTTTATGTCCAATGGCCGATGAGCACTGATACATTTTATCTATTATTTCTCTTCATATGACAAGGATTAAAAATGATTTGCCAGTAGATTGTCGTCTTGATTCATGATGATGATTGCAGCTAAGATTTTGAAAGTATGATGTTGACATGATCAGTCCAATCAAAGCTACTGTAGATATAACGTGTTTTGATGTCATTTTATCTTTGGCCAATGACCTTGAGTCTTCTTGGATGGGCACTTCTAATGTAACTCTATAGCAGCACCCAATGGGCTTGAATTATCAAGTTCTACCCTTAGATTTGGCAGTGATGTAGTATCCACATGAGTAACAGAAAACTGAGAACATTACCAACCCCTACGCTCCGTTTTTTTCCACTGGCTGCCCTACCACCACAGAAATCAGCTAGGCTGAAAACCTGCATTTTGGAGCTGCCTTACTCAAGAAAGCAACAAAGAGGCCATGTTTGTACGGAGGCTTTATTAAATCAAATCTTTTATATATATATATATATATATATATATTTTTTTTTTTACGTTGTTTGCAAACTGGTATGTGACGTGTTAATGCCAAAATGACATGGAAAACAGGCAACCCCCCCAAAAAACATATTTTTTTGTAAAAAATGTGGGGGTCCCACTACCGGCAGGTAGCCTGGTGGTTAGAGCGTTGGGCCAGTAACCAAAAGGTTGCTGGATTGATTCCCCGAGGTGACAAGGTAAAATCTGACGTTCTGCCCCTGAGCAAGGCAGTTAACCCACTGTTCCCTGGGTGCCGAAGACGTGGATGTCAATTAAGGCAGCCCCCCACACCTCTCTGATTCAGAGGGGTTGGGTTAAATGCGGAAGACACATTTCATGCATTCAGTTGTACAACTGACTAGTGTCATGACTGGCCTGTTTGGGTCAGGTTACCGTGGATCACACTCCTACAAGAGACATCTCTTTCTCTCTTTTTATGACACCTCACACCCATTGTAAATCTTAAGGCAGCAGACAAAATCCCTTTGTCCTCTTACTGTGGAGGAATGGAATGTATGATGGGCCTATGGAAAACCTACCTCAGAATAGTAACATGCAATAAATGGACTTTGGGACAATAAGTTTTGTCAGCCAAAATGGTAGTAATGACGATAGATGGAATATGAAAATGAATGTCATTTTTGTTATGTTATTAAAAATTAAATGACAACATAACGAAAACATCGTAACTTTTTCGCAATATGTACCTGATGTTTGCATAATGAACGTTGTGTAGAAAATGTCCAGATCAAAGAGAATGTTTTTGTAAAGATGAAATGTGAAGTTAGTTGTCTAAATAAGCATAGTTTACAAATGTACCCAAGTGTGCTTTTCTCTCGTGCACTCTCTCTTTCTCCCTCTCTTGAAATCCCCATTTTGTGTAACACGTGTCATATTGTGTTGGCCCGCAAGGAACCTGTTTCATTGTACTACGTTCTAATCAATAGCCCAGACTGTGTGTATGAGTATCTTATATTATCATTGTAGCTTGTTAGTAAATTAATAATCAACTCAATTGGTGTGGTACGGACTTATTTCGTGAAACTCGGGTTTGTGCAGATTCCCGGATTATGCGATGTTCACAATGAGACTGTAGAGGAAATTAATTAATTAGCGACTGCTGTAAAATCGATATTCTGATATTCTATTAGTTAATTTGGGAAATAGACACTCAATAAAGCCACACTTTCCCATGGTCCCCCAGGTTACTGAGTTAATAATTACCGGATTCATTTAATCACGTAATTATAAACAGTTAACCATTTGATGAACAGCAGTCGTCACATTATTCAATCCAACGTTACGACACTAGGTATCCCCCTTTCCCTGAATGACGGGTCGCCACTGACTGTACGAGTCATAGACTGCTTTGGCAACATGAAAGTGGAGAGGATTGGAGGATGGCCTAATTCTCAATTGAAACATATTTTTTGTTTATTAGGATAAATTACACATTTTGTTAACATATGACCCCAAAGTGAACTGTTCTTGCAATTTGCAGTCTGACATTTCATATTTACATATGATAATTTTTCACAAAGTAGTTTGGATGTAGTGAACTACTTTTTCAAAGTAACTTCAGTTTAGTAAACTATATTTTTCTTAATGCTTGCTTTAGTGTAGCTTAACTTTTTCCAGTGTGAAGTAATTGGTAGCTTGGTAAACTATATTTTCAGAGCAGCTTCCCCAACACTGATGATTAGTTCATATTAAGTACTTTCATAGTTAATAAGTTCGCGCTGAGGCCTTATTACAGGGTTCAAGTTTTTCAGATTAGGTCATTGTAAGCACTCTGTTTGGTTCATATCACACATACACACTTTCCCAGAACACACTCTCCTTCACAAATGATTCCTCACTTTCAGAAGAATGTCACTGAACATAATTGACCAAGAGGCCTAATACAAAAAGCAGAGAAAAGCATTGGTGAGGGACTTGATGTTCCTGCAGTCACTGTGTATCAGGCTGAGCTGTGAGCAAGCAGCCATTGTGTCCCAGTCAGACTCCCTGTGAAGAAGACCATTCCTCAACCACCCTATGGAGCAATTCATTGCATGGGCACCACCACTATTAACTCTGACAGGATGTTACTGTTGAAAATGCTAATCATGGGCTGTCATGTGCCTTTTACTGATGAATGGCTTCCGTCGGACCACACTACCATAAAGGCCTGGAGTGCTGCAGAGATGGTTGTCCTTCTGGAAGGTTCTCCCATCTCCACAGAGGACCTCTAGAGCTCTGTCAGAGTGACCATCGGGTTGTTGGTCACCTCCCTGACCAAGGCCCTTCTCCCCGATTGCTCAGTTTGGCCGGGCAGCCAGCTCTAGGAAGAGTCTTGGTGGTTCCAAACTTCTTCCATTGAAGAATGATGGAGACCACTGTTTTCTTGGGGACCTCCAATGCTGCAGACATTTTTTGTCACCCTTCCCCAGATCCGTGCCTCGACACAATCCTGCCTCGGAACTGTACAGACAATTCCTTCGACCTCATGGCTTGGTTTTTGCTTTGACATGCACTGTCAACTACGGGACCTTATATAGACAGGTGTGTGCCTTACCAAATCATGTCCAATCAATTGAATTTACTACAGGTGGACTCCAATTAAGTTGTAGAAACATCTCAAGGATGATCAATGGAAACAGGATGCATCTGAGCTCAATTTCGAGTCTCATAGCAAAGGGTCTGAATACTTATGTAAGGTATAAGGTATTTCTGTTTTTTATTTTTAATAAATTTGCTAACATTTCTAGAAACCTGTTTTCACTTTGTCATTATGGGCTATTGTGTGTAGATTGCTGAGGATTTATTTTTATTTAATCCATTTTAGAATAAGGCTGTAACATAACAATGTGGGAAAAGTACAGGGGTCTGAATACTTTCCAAACTGTATCCGTCCTCTTTTTCGTGACAGAAACGTTGCATTAACACAAACACACTAACCGATATCTCCCCTCACTTTTTTCTCGCTAACATTGCTGTAATGAAAACACAGGTTGCTTTCCAAATGACACCCTAAGCCCTATATACTGCATTACTATTGACTAGGCCCTATAGGGCTCTGGGTATGGGCTCTGGGTATGAGCCCTGGTCAAAATTAGTGCACTATAGCCCATAGGGCTCTGGTGAATAGTAGTACACCATATAGTGAGTAGGGTACCATTTGGAATGTAACAAAGTTTTGGTTGCTCAACTGTTTCTGCAAAGCAGCATTTGTCAAAAGGGTATTATGAGTGTGTGGTTACAATAAAGATAGCTCATTATCCTAAAGGTACTGTGACCTTTAACCTACTGTATACAGCACATACGGACCCCCATGACACATACACGAGCAACAAACTCGTTTCTCTGCATCCAGGTGTTGGTGTAGTGTGCTGTTGTGGATCAAACGGAGTAGGGAGAAGTTGCCCCTAGATGCTGATCTTGGGCCAGTGTCAAGATGGCGCCGACAGACATGGCAGCTCTGCTTCTAGCTACTAAGCAACTTTGCAGCGTTTTGTTTTTGTGTGTGTTATTTCTTACATCATTAGCATTCTACCCACTAATGGTTAAGGTTAGGATTGAGGGAGGGGAAACTTCACCCCGGTGAGGATCAAATGGTCCATGTACATGGAACAGGTGCCTGCTGGTGTCACACAGGTCTTATTGGGTTACCTCTGGAGCAGCTTCAAACAACTTCAAACGCACCTCATATACTTCAAAGACTAGCAGAGAACAGACAGATTTCCAACAGGGTTTTCCGTGAGACTTGGCAGTAGACTCCTATGGCACTGTCTAAAATGACATATTTCAAGGTTAGAGTCTTAATAAACCACTGTTGGCTACATAATTATGTAGCCTTCTAATGGATCCATTTCAGCTAGGTAGGACACCGTAAATAACAATGATTGGCAAATCAACAATAAGCCATATACATAGAGTGTACAAAACATTAGGAACACCTGCTCTTTCCGTGAACAGACTGACCAGGTGAAAGCTTTGATAGTTTAATGATGTCACTGAAATCCACTTCAATCAGTGTAGATGGAGAGGAGACAGGTTAAAGAAGGATTTTTAAGCCTTGAGACAATAGTGGAGGTGTCATAATACCCATAAAACAAAGAGTTCAAACAGGGAAATGGTTCCAATCGTTTTTCCACCATACAGTACATTTTTCCCATAGGGGATTTTAGAAACACTTATAATAAGGGTCGTGCTTTGTGTAGGCTTACCCTGGCGTGACATTTTTATAACCATGTAAATCTTTCTTGGACAAGGTGACTTTTATCAACATATTTGGCTTCATTTACTCTTAGATTTGAAAATGCTTATAAGCATCAAATTAGACATCATGCAAGACTACAAATCCCTGCAAGCTCCTGCACATCATCTCTAGCTGACACCTTTGCTAACAGGTATTGTGTCAATTTAAAACTTGCACAAGACAGTTCACAATCTGGTAACTTTAAATACATTTTATTCTTTACTACATTTAGATAGTTAATCCAGAGATTTACATTTTCGCAGACACTCTTATCCAGAGCAATTTACAGTAGTGAAATCATGCATTTTTGCACTGGTCCCCAAATTGTAATCAAACCCACAACCCTGGTGTTGCAAGTGCTCTGCTCTACCAATTGAGCCACATGGGACATATGAAAAACTTCACCCCGGAGCGAATAAAATGGGCATGTACATGGAACAGGTGACTGATTCTTACCTTTGCCTTGATTCGTCAGTCCCGTCCAGATCATCATGGCATTTGTAGTTCTTGATGATAGCCACATTAGTAGATAATTAGCATTTTATTTGTTGGGGGTAAATACAGGCGAATATATTGAGAAAAGTCACCTTGTCTTAGAGAGATTTACACAGTTATCAAAACGTCACGCCAGGGTAAGCCTACATGAAGCCCGTTTCTAAAATCCCCTATGGAAAAATGAATGGTGGAAAAATGATTGGAACCATTTCCCCACTAGGTTTTATGGGTATTATGACTCATACTGTAGTACTCAACTGTGACATGGATTGTGTATGTGTGCCATTCAGAGGGTGAATGGCCAAGACAAAGGATTTAAGTGCCTGGAGTCCATGCCCCGACGAATCGAGGCTGTTCCGAGGGCAAAAGGGGGTGCAACTCAATATTGGGAAGGTGTTCCTAATGTTTTGTACACTGTGTATGTTAAATTTGCGATTTGTATTTTGCTGAACTTCAAACAAAATGTGCATGTTTGTCAGCAAGTCAGCATGTGTTTGCATGCTTTATTCATGCCCAAATCCATTTAACTGGTTGATTTTACATGTGCGCACACATACACCATCCACATCTTTGTTTGATCGAGCGGTTAATTAATTGATTGCCTTGTCGGGTCCTTACTTCCGGCCTGTCCCTCACACCCATGGATGGAGCTCTCCTCATTATTCTGTTGGGGTAATATAATGGAATAGAATATAACATTATTTGCCTTTGAAATGGAAGGAGCTTTCCTCTTGTCACTACTCTTGGGGTGAGCATAGATCTAACTTTTCCTCTTAGGGTGATAGAATAGAATATAACTTTATTTGCCTTCATAATGTGAACCTGAAGCAACAGCAAAAAAAATGTAATTGCTCCCAGCCTGGCAGTGGTCTTATTGATGTGTTCATATCAACTCTAAAAAAAATCATGGGATGATGGCTACTCTTTGAGTGAACAAACTGTCTTGTAAGAGTTGATCAAACACATTGTTACTATTTCAGTGCGGTCCCGACTTGGCCTCTGTGCAGGACACCCATTGAGAGTTGAGACAAAAATGTTTCTCAATAGTCTTCCCAGCGTCTGTGACCTTTGTCATGGTACATATAGTACAGTGGGAGAGGTTCCTTTCCTCCCTGTAGTGTCCGGGGATTGTTCTGGGCTCATATTCATCAAGTGTCTCAAAGTAGGAGTGCTGATCTCTAATCAGTTTTGCCTTAATAGATCATAATGAATCAGATTATTATGGACAGGGAGGGCCTGATACTAGATCAGCACTCCTACTCTGAGACACTTGAAAAATATGGGCCCTGTACTCTAACAATTGTTTACAGACATTATTTCACTTACAATTCACTGTATCACAATTCCAGTGGGTCTGAAGTTTACATACACTAAGTTGACTGTGCCTTTAAACAGCTTGGAAAATAATAGAAAATGATGTCATAACTTTAGAAGCTTCTGATAGGCTTATTGACATCATTCGAGCCAATTGGAGGTGTACCTGTGGATGTATTTCAAGGCCTACTTTCAAACTCAGTGCCTCTTTGCTTGACATCATGGGAAAATCAAAAGAAATCAGCCAAGACCTCAGAATTCTTTTTTTTAGACATTCACAAGTCTGATTCATCCTTGGGAGCAATTTCCAAACACATGAAGGTACCATGCTCATCTGTACAAACAATAGTATGCAAGTATAAACATCATGGGACCAGCTGTCAAACCGCTCAGGAAGGAGACGCGTTCTGTCTCCTAGAGATGAACATACTTTGGTGCGAAAAGTTCAAATCAATCCCAGAACAGCAAAGGACCTTGTGAAGATGCTGGAGGAAACAGTTACAAAAGTATCTATATCCACAGTTAAACAAGTCCTATATCAACATAACCTGAAAGGCCACTCAGCAAGGAAGAAGCCACAGCTCCAAAACTGCCATAAAAAAAGCCAGACTACGGTTTGCAACTGCACATGGGGACAAAGATCGTACTTTTTGGAGAAATGTCCTCTGCTCTGATGAAACAAAAATAGCCATGCTGGTTAAGTGTGCCTTGAATTTTAAATAAATCACAGACAGTGTCACCAGAAAAGCACCCCCACACCATCACTCCTCCTCCTCCAAAATCTAAAATTTGGACTCACCAGACCAAAGGACAAATTTCCACCGGTCTAATGTCCATTGCTCATGTTTCTTGGCCCAAGCAAGTCTCTTATTATTATTGGTGTCCTTTAGTAATGGTTTCTTTGCAGCAATTTGACCATGAAGGCCTGATTCACACAGTCTCCTCTGAACAGTTGATGTTGAGATGTGTCTGTTACTTGAACTCTGTGATGCATTTCTTTGGGCTGCAATTTCTGAGGCTGGTAACTCTAATGAACTTATCCTCTGCAGCAGAGGTAACTCTGGGTCTTCCTTTCCTGTGGCGGTCCTCATGAGAGCCAGTGTCATCATAGCGCTTGATGGTTTTTACGACTGCACTTAAAGAAACTGTCAAAGTTCTTGAAATGTTCCGTATTGACTGACCTTCATGTCTTAAAGTAATGATAGACTGTCGTTTCTCTTTGCTTATTTGAGCTGTTCTTGCCATAATATGGACTTGGTCTTTTACCAAATAGGGCTATCTTCTGTATACTACCTATACCTTGTCACAACACAACTGATTGGCTCAAATGCATTAAGAAGGAAAGACATTTCACAAATTAACTTTTAACAAGGTACACCTGTTAATTGAAATGCATTCCAATTGACTACCTCATGAAGCTGGTTGAGAGAATGTCAAGAGTGTGCAAAGCTGTCATCAAGGCAAAGGGTGGCTACTTTGAAGAATCTCAAATATAAAATATATTTGTATTTGTTTTTGGTTACAACATGATTACATATGTGTTATTTCATAGTTTTGATGTCTTTACTATTATTCTACAATGTAGAAAATAGTAAAAATAAAGAAAAAACCCTGGGTAGGAATGTCCAAACTTTTGACTGGTATTGTATATTTGTATAGACTACCCCTAATATATCAGAGGCATTTGAATTCACTGAATTCAATTCTATTCCCTTTAATTCAAATTGTAACTCTGTATCCTGTTTACTACTTCAATTCAAATTTAAGAATTGAATTGGAATTCATGAGGCATTCTCAATTGAATTCTGAATTGAGCCCAACCCTGGTGTCCATTGAAAGAACTAGGTCCATGACACCTCTGACTCGAATCTTCAACTCTTATCTCACTATTGGCATAGCTGCCATCACCATTATTGCCAATCTCTATTAACCATGCCCAGCATATGTTTTGCAATGGAGAAATCAGTTATGAGATTATGGACTATAATCTCGGATTATCTGGGTAATCCGCCCAGTAAATGGTATCTTTCAAAGCACGGCTCTCTTTATATTTTCATTTACAGTGCCTTAGGAAAGTATTCAGACCCCTTGACTTTTTCCACAGTTTGTTACATTACAGCCTTATTCTAAAATAGATTAAATAAAACATTTTCCTCATCAATCTACATACAATACTACACAATGAAAAAATGAAATCCGTTTTTTATAAATTTTTGCAAATGTGTTAAATGTATTAAAATAAAAAAAACGATACCTTATTTACATAAGTATTCAGACCCTTTTCTATGAGACTCGACATTGAGCTCAGGTGCGTGCATCCTGGTTCCATTGATCATCCTTGAGATTTTTCTACAACTTGAAATTAGTCCATCGGTGGTAAATTAAATTGATTGGACATGATTTGGAAAGCCACACACCTGTCTGTACAAGGTCCCACAGTTGACGGTGCATGTCAGTGCAAACACCAAGCCATGAGGTCGAAGGAATTGTCCATAGAGCTTCGAGATAGGATTGTGTCGAGGCACAGATCTGGGGAAGGGTGCCAAAAAATGTCTGCAGCATTGAAGGTCCCCAAGAACACAGTGGCCTCCACCATTCTTAAATAGAAGAAGTTAAGAACCACCAAGACTCCTCCTAGAGCAGGCCGCCCGGGCAAACTGAGCAATCAGGGGAGAAGGGCCTTGTTCAGGGAGGTGACCAAGAACCCGATGGTCACTCTGACAGAGCTCTAGAGTTCCTTTGTGCAGATGGAAGAACCTTCCAGAAGGACTACCATTGATGCAGCACTCCACCAATCAGGCCTTTACGGTAGAGTGGCCAGACAGAAGCCACTCCTCAGTAAAAGGCACACGACAGCCCGCTTAGAGTTTGTCAAAAGGCACCTAAGTACTCTCAGACCATGAGAAACTAGATTCTCTGGTCTGATGAAACCAAGATTGAACTCTTTGGCCTGAATGCCAAGCGTCACATCTGCAGATCGAAATGTAAAGGTAATTTCTGATTGAGCTGACATATTTAGCATTTACCATGAAGGCAGTCTCAACTAACACTGCCTTTACATTTCAATCACCCTTTAACGCTAAACTTCAGCAACACAGATTGAATCCAGCCCTAAATATTAGGTGTAATAATGTTATGTTTCAGTAGACATGCTTGGCCTTTTATAGTATAACGAACCTAGCCTAGGTAGGCCAGCTTTGATTCAAATTATCAAAGCTAGACGATTAGTTGATTACTTGAATGAGCTGTGTAGTGCAAGGGCAAAAACCAAAACGTGCACCCCTTGGGGTCCCAAGGAAACCCTGGGTTAACCCTTTTAGGGGGGATTGTAACAGGTTAGGCAAGGTTTGTTACATTCTCCACGCCCTGTTTGAGCAGTGTGGTCTGCCTATGGGGGAGACCTGCAAGGCGGGTTATACTGTCATTAGCAGAAATTGCTACAATTTCATTGTTTAATTTATTTTGTAAACTAGCCTATTGTTCTGAATTCATAGTGCCAATAAACAAAAAGAAGCACTGAAACCTGCTTTTGGAGTGGTGTGGTGTGTGTCCACCTTTTCCCTAATGTTGCAGAGTTTGTAATACTCCTTAGGGACTCTTATTTTGAAAGTTGATTATGCCATAGAGTAAAGCTGTAACTTTGCAGCTGTAACCCTTATGTTAGACAAGACTGAAAAGCTCGATTACAATTTCATTCCATAACCCCTGCCTCCCCAATACACGCTTGAAGGCACTCACACAATCTACGTTTTTTTCATACGAAATATAGTCAATTAATATTGAGACTCGCATTATTGTCCGTAATTAAGAGTCTATAATACTCCACACCCACTTTCAAGAGATAGGAGTACAGATTCTGGAAATTGCAATATTGTATCCAACACCGGTCATTGTATCCATTATTATTCAACATCGAAGGACAGTGAGCGTGAAGGTCCAGAAGAAAGGAATTGCCTTCGACTGTACACGAAAGAATATCTCCATTGGCAACAGTTGGCAGTCGATTACTATTAGACATAACAGGGTATCCTAAGTGTTCGTCGTGTGTGTTCGTTAACCGCGAAGAGGAACTGCGCACTGCGGCTTCCCCGGGAGTGAAAATCAAGCCAAGGATTTGGGGGAAATCAAACGGAACCCTTTCCTGGGGTAGGCTATTTAAACGTATACAATGTCAGATAAAGGATTTAGATATGGAATAATATCTGCATGCATGTGTGTCATTTATGAGAACTGAATATAACATATGGACATTCATAACATACGAACTTCAGTTATATAGGATACACGCTGTTATCTCTGGGCCGTTCCTTGAACAGACAGTGTGCAATTCGTCAGTATGTTAGAGGATTTCCGATTTTCTGCAAGTCTTGGCGTGTTATAGACCGAGGTAAAGTTGGTTTTATATTCACACATTCGGACATTCAGCAGACATTCAACAGACATTCGCCAAAATCAATTAAAAAATGTAAAAGTCAATAACTAATTCACAGTTTGTTTTGAGTAGAAATTCCAGTTTTGACTTGATAGAAACACATAAAATGCCATTTAAAGCCAGTATAAATCAATAACTAATTCAGTTTGTCACCGAAACATAAAACTATGTATGATTTATTCTATAAATGTCTAGCATACATTTACAAACTTTGTTTTGAAGAAAATTCCAGTTTTCATTTGATAAAAATACAAAATCTATAAACTGCCATTTAAAGTGGTATAAATGTCACGGTTGTCGTAAGAACTGGACCAAAGCGCAGCGTACGTAGAGTTCCACATCTTTATTATCAATTGGAACTTAAGCTAAACAAAACCATAAACGAACAACGAACCGTGACTACGTGGTGCACAAACACAAAATAATATCCCACAAACACAGGTGGGAAAAATAGCTACTTAAATATGATCCCCAATTAGAGACAACGATTACCAGCTGCCTCTAATTGGGAATCATACAAAACACCAACATAGAAAAAATAAACAAGAACACAACATATAAATAATAAACTAGAATACCCCCTAGTCACACCCAGACCTACTACACCATAGAGAAACAATGGCTCTCTATGGTCAGGGCGTGACAATAAATCAATAACTAATTCACCGTTTGTCACAGAAACATCAAACTAGGTATGATTTATTTTATAAATAGATAGCATACTTTTACAACATTTGTTTTCAGGACAAATTCCTGTTTAGATTTTATAGAAACACATAAAATCAATAAAATGCCATTTAAAGCGGTATAAATCAATAACGTTTTCACTGATTATGACAGAATCATCAAACTAGGTATGATTTATTCTATAAATGTCTAGTATACTTTTACAACCTTTGCTTTGAGTAGAAATTCCAGTTTTGATTTGATAGAAATACATAAAATCTCAAATATTGCTTTTAAAGATGAAGAAATCTAATTCAGTGATTGTCTCAGAAAAAATGTGAAAATATTCATTTATTTGCAATATCTTTAAAGAAATGTCACTTTCAAGTGCAATTTGTTCTATTTGAAGTTAGACAATGTTCATATAAAGTTATACAATGTTTACAATCTTAAATTGTATTTCAAATCAATGGTTGCATTTTTAGTGCAACAAATCAAATCAAATTTGATTGGTCACAAACACATGGTTAGCAGATGTTAATGCAAGTGTAGCGAAATGCTTGTGCTTCTAGTTCCAACAGTGCAGTAATATCTAACAAGTAATATAACAATTCCCCAACAACTACCTAATACACACAAATCTAACAAGTAAGCTAACAATTCCCCAACAACCACCTAATACACACAAATCTAAAGGGGTGAATGAGAATATGTACATATAAGTATATGGATGAGCGATGGCCGAGCGGCATAGGCAAGGTGCAGTAGATGGTATAAAATACAGTATTATGTGATATGAGTAATGTAAGATATGTAAACATTATTAAAGTGGCATTATTTAAAGTGGCATTGTTTAAAGTGACTAGTGATCCATTTATTAAAGTGTCCAGTGATTGGGTCTCAATACAGTATATACATGTGATATGAGTAATGTAAGATATGTAACATTATTAAAGTGATCCATTTATTAAAGTGTCCAGTGATTGGGTCTCAGTGTAGGAAGCAGGTTCACTGAGTTAGTGATTGCTATTTAACATTCTGATGGCCTTGGGATAGAAGCTGTTTTTCAGTCTCTCGGTCCCAGCATTGATGCACCTATACTGACCTCGCCTTCTGGATGGTAGCGGTGTGAACAGGCAGTGGCTTGGTTGGTTGTTGTCCTTGATTATATTTTTGGCCTACCTGTGACATTGAGTGCTATAGGTTTCATGGAGGGCAGGTAGTTTGCCCCCGGTGATGAGTTGTGCAGACAGCACCACCCTCTGAAGAGCTTTACGGTTGAGGGCGGTGCAGTTGCCGTACCAGGCTGTGATACAGCCCGACAGGATGCTCTCGATTGTGCATCTGTAAAAGTGTGTCAGGGTTTTGGGTGACAGGCCAAATCTCTTCAGCCTCCTGAGGTTGAAGAGGCGCTGTTGCGCCTTCTTCGCCACACTGTCTGTGTGGGTGGACCATTTCAGTTTGTCTGTGATGCGTACGCCCAGGAACTTAAAACTTTCCACCTTCTCCACTGCTGTCCCTTCGATGTGGATAAGGGGGTGCTCCCTCTGCTGTATCCTGAAGTCCACGGTCATCTCCTTTGTTTTGTTGATGTTGAGTGAGAGGTTGTTTTCCTGACACCACACTCCGAGGTGCCCTCACCTCCTCCCTGTAGGCTGTCTCGTTATTGTTGGTGATCAAGCCCACTACTGTTTTGACATCTGCAAACTTCATGATTGAGTTGGAGGCGTGCATGGCCACGCAGTCGTGAGTGAACAGGGAGTACAGGAGAGGGCTGAGCACACACCCTTGTGGGGCCCCAGTGTTGAGGGTCAGCGAAGTGGAGATGTTGTTTCCTACCTTCACCACCTGGGGACAGCCCGTCAGAAAGTCCAGGACCCAGTTGCACAGGGAGGGGTTGAGACCCAGGGACTCCAGCTTGATGATGAGCTTGGAGGACACTATGGGGTTGAATGCTGAGCTGTAGTCAATAAACAGCATTCTTACATAGGTATTATTTCTGTCCAGATGGGATAGGGCAGTGTGAAGTGTGATGGCATTTGCGTCATCTGTGGACCTGTTGGGGCGGTATGCAAACTGAAGTGGGTCTATGGTGGCCGGTAAGGTGGTGATGATATGATCCTTGACTAGCCTCTCAAAGCACTTCATGATGACAGAAGTGAGTGCCCTGGGGCGGTAGTCATTTAGTTCAGTTATCTTTGTTCCTGTACCCAAGAAGGCAATGGTAGCCATCTTGAAGCATGTGGGGACAACAGACCGAGATAGGGAACAATTTAAATATGTCTGTAAACACACCAGCCAGCTGGTCTGCGCAAGCTCTGAGGACACATCTAGGGATGCTGTTTGGGACAGCAGCCTTGCTAGGGTTAACAAGTTTACATGTTTTACTCACGTCAGCCACTAAGAAGGATAAGTCACATGTCTGAGTCGTTGAATTGCGACTCCACCTTGTCCCTGTACCGGTATTTTGCTTGTTTGATTGCATTGCGGAGCGAATAACTACAGTTAAAGTCGGAAGTTTACATACACTTAGGTTGGAGTCATTAAAACTCGTTTTTCAACCACTCCACAAATGTCTTGTTAACAAACTATAGTCCGTTAGGACATCTACTTTGTGCATGTCACAAGTAATTTTTCCAACAATTGTTTACAGATAGATTATTTAACTTATAATTCACTGTATCACAATTCCAGTGGGTCAGAAGTTAACATACACTAAGTTGACTGTGCCTTAAAACAGCTTGGAAAATTCCAGACAATTATGTCATGGCTTTAGAAGCTTCTGATAGGCTAATTGACATAATTTGTGTCAATTGGAGGTGTACCTGTGGATGTATTTCAAGATCTACCTTCAAACTCAGTGCCTCTTTGCTTGACATCATGGGAAAATCAAAAGAAATCAGCCAAGACCTCAGAAAAAAATGGTAGACATCCACAAGTCTGGTTCATCCTTGGGAGCAATTTCCAAATGCCTGAAGGTACCACGTTCATCTGTACAAACAATAGTACGCAAGTATAAACACCATGGGACCATGCAGCCGTCATACCGCTCAGGAAGGAGACACGTTCTGTCTCCTAGAGATGAACATACTTTGATGCGAAAAGTGCAAATCAATCCCAAAACAACAGCAAAGGACCTTGTGAAGATGCTGGAGGAAACAGGTACAAAAGTATTTATATCCACAGTAAAACGAGTCCTATATCGACATAACCTGAAAGGCCGCTCAGCAAAGAACTCACTGCTCTAAAACTGCCATAAAAAAAGCCAGGCTATGGTTTGCAACTACACATGGGGACAAAGATCGTACTTTTTGGAGAAATGTCCTCTGCTCTGATGAAACAAAAATAGAACTGTTTGGCCATAATGACCATCGTTATGTTTGGAGTAAAAAGTGGGAGGCTTGCAAGCCGTAGAACACTATCAACAAAGTGGTGATCCTAACTGACCTAAGACAGGGAATTTTTACTAGGATTAAATGTCAGGAATTGTAAAAAACTGAGTGTACCAGCAATCTACCTTACCAAGCAAAGTGAGAAGAATAAGAGCACCACATTGAATCTGCCCAGCAACACCCGTTGGGATGGTGTTGTCAACCTGTTTGACAGTCTCCTGGAGGGGAAGGAGTCTCTCAAAGAAATGGCCATATCACAGTCTGCTGAAATGGACAGCCCCGTCAAGAGCATCCTCCTGGATGATGTATTTTGGGAGAGAGTGGTAAGCAGCCCGAAACTACTGAAACCTATAGCAGTAGCCATTGCACGGATTGAGGGAGACAATGCCATCCTTTCTGATGTTCAGACTCTGCTTGCAGATGTAAGAGAAGAAATGCTAGACTTCTAGGCAGAGTTGCAAAGAAAAAGCCATGTCTCAGACTGGCCAATAATAATTAAAAATATTAAGATGGGCAAAAGACCACAGACACTGGACAGAGATATGGCTTTTTCTTTGCAACTCTGCCTAGAAGGCCAGCATCCCAGAGTCGCCTCTTCACTGTTGACGTTGAGACTGGTGTTTTGCGGGTACTATTTAATGAAGCTGCCAGTTGAGGACTTGTGAGGCGTCTGTTTCTCAAACTAGACACTCTAATGTACTTGTCCTCTTGCTCCGTTGTGCACCGGGGCCTCCCACTCCTCTTCCTATTCTGGTTAGAGCCAATTTGCGTTGTTCTGTGAAGGGAGTATTATACAGCATTGTACGTTATCTTCAGTTTCTTGGAAATTTCTCGCATGGAATAGCCTTCATTTCTCAGAACAAGAATAGACTGACGAGTTTCAGAAGAAAGTTCTTTGTTTCTGGCCATTTTGAGCCTGTAATCGAACCCACAAATGCTGATGCTCCAGATACTGAACTAGTCTAAAGAAGGCCAGTTTTATTGCTTCTTTAATCAGGACAACAGTTTTCAGCTGTGCTAACATAATTGCAAAAGGGTTTTCTAATGATCAATTAGCCTTTAAAAAGTATAAACTTGGATTAGCTAACACAACGTGCCATTGGAACACAGGAGTGATGGTTTCTGATAATGGGCCTCTGTACGCCTATGTAGGTATTCCATAAAAAATATGCCGTTTCCAGCTACAATAGTCATTTACAACAAACAATTTTGATAAAATTTGATCAATTTGATGTTATTTTAATGGACAAAAAATGTGCTTTTCTTTCAAAAACAAGGAGATTTCGGTAGTGTACGGTCGTGACCAAAGGTTTTGAGAATGACACAAATATTAATTTTCAAAGTTTGCTGCTTCAGTGTCTTTAGATATTTTTGTCAGATGTTACTATGGAATACTGAAGTATAATTACAAGCATTTCATCAGTGTCAAAGGATTTTATTGACAATTAGATTAAGTTGACGCAAAGAGTCAATATTTGCAGTGTTGACCCTTCTTTTTCAAGACCTCTGCAATCTGCCCTGGCATGCTGTCAATTAACTTCTGGGCCACATCCTGACTGATGGCTGCCCATTCTTGCATAATCAATGCTTGGAGTTTCTCAGAATTTGTGGGGTTTTGTTTGTCCACCCACCTCTTGAGGATTGACCACAAGTTCTCAATGGGATTAAGGTCTGGGGAGTTTCCTGGCCATGGACTCAAAATATCAATGTTTTGTTCCCCGAGCCACTTAGTTATCACTTTTGCCTTATGGCAAGGTGCTCCATCATGCTGGAAAAGGCATTGTTCGTCACCAAACTGTTCCTGGATGGTTGGGAGAAGTTGCTCTCGGAGGATGTGTTGGTACCATTCTTTATTCATGGCTGTGTTCTTAGGCAAAATTGTGAGTGAGCCAACTCCCTTGGCTGAGAAGCAACCCCACACATGAATGGTCTCAGGATGCTTTACTTGTTGGCATGACACAGGACTGATGGTAGCGCTCACTTTGACAAGCTTTTTTCCGGATGCCCCAAACAATCGGAAAGGGGATTCATCAGAGAAAATGACTTTACCCCAGTCCTCAGCAGTCCAATCCCTGTACCTTTTGCAGAATATCAGTCTGTCCCTGATGTTTTTCCTGGAGAGAAGTGGCTTCTTTGCTGCCCTTCTTGACACCAGGCTATCCTCCAAAAGTCTTCGCCTCACTGTGCGTGCAGATGCACTCACACCTGCCTGCTGCCATTCCTGAGCAAGCTCTGTACTGGTGGTGCCCCGATCCCGCAGCTGAATCAACTTTAGGAGACGGTCTTGGCGCTTGCTGGACCTTCTTGGGCGCCCTGAAGCCTTTTCACAACAATTGAACCGCTCTCCTTGAAGTTCTTGATGATCCGATAAATGGTTGATTTAGGTGCAATCTTACTGGCAGCAATATCCTTTCCTGTGAAGCCCTTTTTGTGCAAAGCAATGATGACGGCACGTGTTTCCTTGCAGGTAACCGTGGAAGAACAATGATTCCAAGCACCACCCTCCTTTTGAAGCTTCCAGTCTGTTATTCAACTCACTGTTGTAATCCCTGACAATGGTGCTTCTTCAAAGTTTTGGCTCTGGGGTGTGAGTACTTATGTAAATTAGATATTTCTGTATTTAATTTTCAATACATAAAAAAAAAAGAGTATTTTATCCATTTTGCATTCAGGCTGTACCACAACAAAATGTGGAATAAGTCAAGGGGTATGAATACTTTCTGAAGGCACTGTACATCAAGGCGGCTGCAGCCTACAGGCTAAGAGCATAGAAAATGTTCAGTATTTTTCATCGTAGTGTATAATGTCATTGGTTGTCAGATAATGATCACCTTATGTAGACTAGGCATACAGTGCATTCGAGAAAGTATTCAGACCTCTTGACTTTTTCCACATTTTGTTACATTGAAGTCTTATTCTAAAATGGATTAAATAATATAATTTTCCTCATGAATCGACACACAATACCCCATTAATGACAAAGTGAAAACAGGTTTTTAGACATTTTTGAAAATCTATTAAAAATAAAAAAAACAGAAATACCTTATTTACATAAGTATTCAGACCGTTTGCTATGAGACTCGAAATTGAGCTCAGGTGCATCATGTTTCCATTGATAATCCTTGAGATGTTTCTACCACTGGATAGGAGTCCACCTGTGGTAACTTCAATTGATTGGACACGATTTGAAACGGCACACACCTGTCCATATAAGGTCCCACAGTCAGAGCAAAAACCAGCCATGAGGTCGAGTGATTGTGTCGAGGCACAGATCTGAGGAAAGGTTCCAAAAAATGTCTGCAGCATTGAAGGTCCCCAAGAATACAGTGGCCTCCATCATTCTTAAATGGAAGAAGTTTGGAACCACCAAGACTCTTCCTGGAGCTGGCTGCCTGGCCGAACTGAGCAATCGGAGGAGAAGGGCCTTGTTCAGGGAGGTGACCAAGAACCTGATGGTCACTCTGATAGAGCTCCAGAGTTCCTCTGTGGAGATGTGAGATGGGAGAACCTTCCAGAAGGACCACCATCTCTGCAGCACTCCATCAATCAGGCCTTTATGGTAGTGGCCAGAAGGAAGCCACTCCTCAGTAAAAGGCACATGATAGCATTCTTGGAGTTTGCCAAAAGGCACCTACAGGACTCTCAGACCATGAGAAACAAGATTCTCTGGTCTGATGAAACCAAGATTGAACTCTTTGGCCTGAATGCCAAGCGTCACGTCTGGAGGAAACCTGGCACCATCCCTACAGTGAAGCATGGTGGTGGCAGCATCATGCTGTCAGGATGTTTTTCAGCGGCAGTGACTGGAAGACTATTCAGGATCAAATGAAAGATGAACGGAGCAAAGTACAGAAAGGTCCTTGATGAAAAGAGCTCAAGACCTCAGACTGGGGCGAAGGTTCACCCTCCAACAGGACAACAACCCTAAGCACACAGCCAAGACAATGTAGGTGTGGCTTCGGGACAAGTCTCTGAATGTCTTTGAGTGGCCTAGCCAGAGCCCGGACATGAACCCGATCTAATATCTCTGGAGAGACCTGAAAATAGCTGTGCAGCGACGCTCCTCATCCAACCTGACAGAGCTTGGGAGGATCTGCAGAGAAGAATGGGAGAAACTCCCCAAATACAGGTGTGCTAAGCTTGTAGCGTCATACCCAAGAAGACTCAAGGCTGTAATCACTGCCAAAGGTGCTTCAACAAAGTAGTGAGTAAAGGGTCTGAATACTTATGTAAATGTGATTTCAGTTTTTTATTTGTAATAAATTGGCAAAGAATCCAAACCTGTTTTTGCATTGTCATTATGGGGTATTGTTTGTAGATTGATGAGGAGAGCAAAAAAAATAGTTTAATCATTTTTAGAATAAGGCTGTAACGTAACAAAATGTGGAAAAATCAAGGGGTCTGAATACTTTCCTGTAGAAGCCCACTAGCCCACCAATCAAGATAGAAGTTAGCGAGTTGGGAATCCCATATTCAGAGACTGTCGCTGTAGTGTCTTAGCTCTTATTAGCTCTTATTACTAATGGATATAATAAGAAAGACTCTGAATACATGGAAGTGAACTGGAGCCTCACATTTACTAAAGCTAGTTAGTAAATAACACAGCACATGATCAATTGTGCTCCGTTCTTAAAGGAGACATCAGTAATTAATAGAACATAACAATCACCATCCCAAAATGTATTATTGTGAAAATGAAGATGTGTGTCAGAATGGGACTTGTCTTTTACCTAGCCTGTAATCACCTACCTAGTATGGTTTTATAATTCATTATCTAGGCCTACAGCAGTTGTGTATTGTTTGGGGGCCAGGGTTAAGGTTAGACTTGACTTCCTTTTACCTATTGTCCTTCTCCACTATCTTTACCTTTGTGATGAAGTTATGCGATAGTTCTAACCGGGACTTGAACCCAGAACCTTGTGAAATCCGAACCCTTTGACAAAATCTCTATGTGGGCTTGGGTTAAGGCCACTACAATATTAACACTATTTCTCCATTTACTCTCTCCCTTCCCATTCCAAGCTCCTTACGCTCCTCTCACCCATCCACTTCTTCCACCTCTTCCTCTTCTCTCTCTCTCTCTGGTGTGTGATGGCGCTGTGTGTGTGAGCCATGGGCCCCTCTCCGACCACCCTGTCCAAGCTCAAGCTGGGGAAGCTGCGTGTGGTGCGCCGGCGGCTGCTACAGCGCTACGAGCACCAGCCCTATGTCTCGTGCCTGGCCGGCCTCTACGGCTGTCAATGGAGACGCTACCAGAGGACCCGCGCCACACCGGGAGACTGCTGCTGCAGCAAGGTTAGAGAAGTCAGGGACTGTGGTTTTACAGGGTGGTTTAATAACCTTGACAGAGCAGAGACTATACTCACACACACACACACTACAACAATGTACTCTCTCTCACACACACCCAGCCTCACAACGTGAGTCAAACACACACTCGCTTTCTTTATCTCCCTCGCTGTCGATATCTCTCTCTAGCATTGCTTACATCATTTGTACTGTCACGGTTTTACAATCATTGTTAAGCCAATGAGGTGCTTTTTCCTCTCATTCCTCCCTCTCCTCAGAGTTCAACGGGCACGTCGTAAACTCTATGGAAAGCATTCTAGGGTATAAATACATACAGTGAGTGCGGAAAGTATTCAGAACCCTTCCCTTTTTCCACATTTTGTTACGTTACATCCTTATTCTAAAATGGACTACATTTTTTTTAAATTTGAAGGCGTCTGAATACCTTCGAATGCACATTCACACGTTTTGAATTTCCCAGCCCCGTGAAAGACTAGCATGCTTCTATGTTTTGTAAGATTCTTCAATGCTGCAAAACAACAACTTGCTGTGTGACATTCTAATCATTGAATAATGGTAGCCCAGACTTGAGTTGTTTACCTCGTGTTGGGGTCAAACATACAAAGAGAAGTGATCAGTGTGGAGGAGGTTTTGGCTCTGTCCTAAATCGCTGCCTTGCAACCAAAATGTTGTCGGTCCAATCCCAATCTCTGTTAAATTCTTGGTAGTGTACATTTTCAGGCCAACAGTATATATGGGTTATGAATTTGATATGAAGTCTGTGGGACTTATTGTGTTTCTCGATCCTGCAGTTGGAGTGTGTCAGCTTTGCTCTCCTCATCATGACTTTCTGTCTCACGCTGGTCTTCCTCTACTTCTGGAGTGAAGCTCAGAATGACTATAATGATTTTGACTGGTAGGTGTGCTAGTATGTATTCGTAATGTATACACACATCTAAGTACTTTATTAACAAGCACGCAAATATATAAATACTCAAGGGCACACACACAGACATTATACACACACACACTAACAACATTACCATACTGTATAGTCACGACTAGTGTCTCTGGTGCTGACTGTTAACTGCTGCACTCTGCTTTCTTTCTGTGTGGCTCTTGCTTTCGCACTCTCGTGTGACACACACACACACCACACACACACACACACACACACACACACACACACACACACACACACACATTTTCTCTCTCAACTCTTGTCATCCTCTCTCTCCCCTCTCTCGCTCTTGCTTTCTTCCCCTTTTCTCGCCTTTCCAGGTTTAACTTTGGGAACCTAGGATTCTGGTTCCCCTGGTCTGTGGTGTTGCTGGTCATCGCTGCCGCCTTCTTCAGCTACGTCACTCTGCTGCTGGTGAGGGGTGTATTTGTGTGTTTTTTTGATTGAGGGGTGTATATGTGTGTTTTTTTGTTTGAGGGGTGTATTTGTGTGTTTTTTGTTTGTTTGAGGGGTGTATATGTGTGTTTTTTTGTTTGAGGGGTGTATTTGTGTGTTTTTTGTTTGTTTGWGGGGTMTWTTTGTGTMGGTTTTTTGTTTGYGGGGTGTATTTGTGTGGTTTTTTGTTTGAGGGGTGTATTTGTGTGTTTTTTTTGTTTGAGGGGTGTATTTGTGTGTTTTTTTTTGTTTGAGGGGTGTATTTGTGTGTTTTTTTTGTTTGAGGGGTGTATTTGTGTGMMTTTTTTTGTTTGAGGGGTGTATTTGTGTGTTTTTTTTGTTTGAGGGGTGTATTTGTGTGGGTTTTTTTGTTTGAGGGGTGTATTTGTGTGGTTTTATGTTTGAGGAGTGGTTTGGCATCTGTCTGATATGAGGTATGTGTGGTTTGAGTTGTAGCTGTTGGCTGTGTGTCTGCTGTCAGAGGGACAGAAGCTGTACCTATACTGGGGCCACAAGGTAACGTCCTCGCTCCTTTGAACTTCCTGCCTACTTCTCTACCTCATGTGGCCTATCCATCACTTTGTCCTTATAGCCCATAAGTTGTATAATCATCCCATCCATTCTTCTGTGACAAGATGAAATTAATGATTTTACCTAGAAGAAATTGCTGACTGCCTGGTATAAGAAAACTTCAAATTACTGCTGAATGCTGCAGATTTATGGATAGATCCTGAAAAAATTAGTGAACATTAATTGTGCTCAGCTCAGTTCAAAGTTAGGTGAATGAAGTGCTCAGTAGTGTGAATATGGTATGGTGCTAATGGTTGTATGTTGTCCTAATTCTGGGTGTGTTGCCAGATTGGCATCCTGGTGACTCTAGCCTTCTCCATTGTGGCCACAGCAGTTCTGTCTGACCTATGGAGCAAAGAGTGGACCACTCTCCTCCTCTCTTTCCAGGTGGGGCCTCCCTTCTTTCATCTTTATAGTCATCCCTATCTCTTTATTCTCTGTCTTTCCCACACCTTCTGCAATTTGTTTGTTTTGAATAGGTGACGGCGCCATATTTGCATGTGGGAGGAGTCTTGTTGATGACACTGCTATCCTGGCCAATAGCCTTACATTTCTTCCGCATTAATAAGAAAGGTGAGACTGAGTAGGTGGGGCATGTTTGAGCAGCTGTATAAATAATATGCAAATTACAGAGTAGAATTAGGCAAATACTGACATCATACCTAGGGCAAGGACGGAAACTTCAGGGAGGTTTTCTATCTCAATCAGAGGAGGCTGGGAGGAGCTATAGGAGGACGGGCTCATTGTAATGGCTCGAATGGAATCAATGGAACGGTACCTATAGCTCCTTCCACCAGCCTCCTCTGATCTCAAACGTATGTCTGCATATAGTCAATAAAGCGGTAGATATTCATGTTTTGTTTGATTTTAATTATTTGTTTTATAAAATGTGTATTCTGGTGTCATTTCTTTGGTCTTAAGGAAATGAATCAACCAGAAATAGATATCTGTACCCCATAATAAACCGTGTGTGTGTGTTCCAGTAGGGCGGACGCTCATCATGGGGCTGTACCTGGCGGTTCTGTGTGCCCTCTACTTGGTGCCCCTGGGCATGTACTCACCCTGCCTCAAAAAAGAGGGTGCTCTGGGCCCCGCTCCAGCTCTCATCGGGCACAGAGGGGCACCCATGGTGGGTAGGCCTGGTCAGCAATAACATTAATGCCAACCCATTCTTATCAACTATTTTCAAAACTAACTGGCTGGAAACGACTATTTATACAAGTTACATAACATTGAACAACATAGCAGTGACATTGTATTGGTAGTAGTAGTTGAAAAAGAGCGCCACCATGTGGTGATCTCCGATAGAGGTGTCGGTTTCGATAGGTGCAATTGTCCCAGAGTCCCTGTAAGAGGACTGATAATGCCTACCAGGAGACAGGGATAAACTCACACTTTAATGCCACACCGAACGGACAGCCACACAGCAAGCAAGAAGAGGAGACTAGCTGTAATGATAGTGTATAGTGGTTTTCTGTACGACAGAAGGAACAGCGAATATATTGTAGCGACCCGCACAGACAGCGGTGTGTTATGTGGTAGGCTATTAGTGGGTTGTGTTGTACTTACCAGTGTTCGCGGGGTCTGACATGCCAATCAACCTGCTATCTGCCAATCACGGGGATGCCTGGAATGTTCTGATGCCGGGCATCCTGGTGTTTGGCGGTGTGGCGTGGAGGGGGGTTGGGCAGGGGGATGGAGCATTGGAAGTTAAGACCAGGTTTAGCCATTGTTCTCTCTCTTACGTCTGGGCTTCACAAGAGAAGGTCACGGTTGGCTTGTGGGGTATCTTTCGTTTATTTGGCGTGGGCTACGGCCAAACAGTAGCCTGTGTAAAGTTGGGTTAATAAACCATAAATTCGTAAACTCAACCCTCTGTCTGGACTATTGTTCCTTTATGATCTTGTCTGGTCACTACAATATATTACAACAGAGTGATGGCAGTATTGGCTATACAATAGTAATAGCAGTGATGCAATATATACACATCAGCAATGGCATAGCAATGGGTTAGTACACAATAGTAATGGTTGTAGTAGCGTTAGCGGTGCTAGCAAGGTAATATTATTGGCTGGTAATAAATATACAGTAATACACAGGGGTTAGTAAGCTAACATGCTACAAAGCAGTAATGCAGACGAACAGGCTACATAGGACAAATGGTAGCATACTGTAGTAAGGGCTAGAATAGCATAGGCAATATAAAACAAGATTAAATGAGTGACTAGCATAGTATACAACATGTACGGGGAGCTAGCAGGCCACAGGCTAGTAGGCCTAAGGCTATAGATAATAACACACAGTAGTATGGACAGTAAGGGCAAGTTAGCATCAGCGTTAAAACTACAAAGGCTAACATGCTAACAAGCGGTCATGTTGAATGTGGCTATGACCATATCAGGAAGTGACCGGGTCGCTAGTTTGCTGAACTGATGTTTATGCCTGCTATTTATCATCTGTGCTGGTAGCGCCCCTGTTTAGGATAACTATGTTAGAATCATGTTTATGTGTATTAAATCTCAGCTTGCTCCAGAGAACACACTCATGTCCTTTGAGAAGGCAGTGGAGGCTGGTGGGGAAGGTCTGGAGACTGACGTCACCATCAGGTCAGTGGTGGTTGTCAACCCTCCTCACACCCTGTCCATCTTGTGTACCTAAGCATGTCCCAACATTAGTCTATCTCACCAGTCGTGGGTATTATGAAACAAGCTTGCTATGCAAGGTTAACACAACATAGCTGGTGAGCTCATATCATCAACAAGCCATTGCCATCAGGTTCTTTCCCATGTTTGTCCTGGGCATTTTTATTGGAGTAAAACATTTATTGAAGGAGACTTTGACATACCTGAATAAATTATAGATAGATTGATAAAGGACCTGGGTCTCTGACGGAGTTATCGTGATGCACATCAGTCAACTCTGTAACTGTCAACTCTGCAATGGTCAACGCCATAACCATCAACTCAGTAACTGCCATGTCCTCCTCTCGTTGCCATAGCTACGACGGGGTGCCCTTCCTGATGCACGACCGCACCCTGAGGAGGACTACCAACGTGCAGAAGGTGTTCCCCAACCGGACGGATGCCCCTGCGGCCATGTTCACCTGGGGGGAGCTGGAGACCCTCAACGCCGGGGACTGGTTCCTCTATGTGAGTCACCAACCGCCGCCGTACCTCAGGAAGACTCAGGGTCACGTAAAATAAGCCTAGTCTTGAACTGCTTTTTAATAAAGATCATGATCATTTCGCTTCATGGACATGGTATGATGGGATACCAATGGAAGTAGTTACGGCAACATAATAAGATGATGGATAGTGAAGATAGACATTTTGTCACTACACCAAAGTACTATTGATGGGGGTCGGGAGGTTGATGATTGATTGCTCAACTCCAATTGGACAACCAACGACTTTATGGAATACAATGTGATATTACATTGTCCCCTGCATTGCGCCATGCAATATGATTTGCCATGATGCCAAAGCATTCCGTATACTGACTGTCTCTCTACCCCTGGTGGTTCTGCAGCGCGACCCGTTCGGCACGGCCTGGTCTCTGGGCGCCGAGGACCGGGCGCAGGCACAGAACCAGTCCGTGTGCACCCTCAGGGACATCCTGGAACTGGCAGCCCAGAGGGGCAAACAGGTGATCTTTGACCTCTACCGGCCCCCTCGGGGCCACCCCTACAGGGACACCTGGATCACACGCACCCTCGAGGTCATCCAGAACGAGTCCTCCATCCACTCACACCAGGTGAGGGCACTGTGGGACGATGTTATAAAGAGACGTAGGGTGAAGTTGCCCCTAGGTGCTGATCTTGGTTCAGTTTAGCATTTTCCTCATTAATGGTTAAGGTTAGGATTGGGGGATGGGAAGCTGATCCTAGATCTGCACCTAGGGGAAACTTATTCACTATGTGTCAGTGTTAGGGGCCTTCACGGTCCAAAAAGTTGGACCCGTTCTGAAATGGACCTGGGGCTTTCCCATCTGGACCCGATATGCATAAATAAATGTTGACAATATAGAGACTCGGTCCAAACAAACTTGGGGAAAACTAGAACCATTCCGTATAGACTTTTATATAACTTTTGCCCCACACGGAGGCTCTATGACTGTAGCCTATTGTCTCCTTGATGACTTATGATTGGCCAACAACAACAACAAGCTACAAGCTACAAGCGGCACTCTCGTGAAAAGCAAAGAGCAGTAGCATAAATTATACAATTTCTCTCTCTACTGCAGCAGTCGCGTTCTGATCTATATAGGTCCTTCCGGGATAGTCAGTTAAAATTAAACCTACTCGAGACCTGTGACAATCACAGGAGATCTGACCCAGACCCGTGAAATGTTTTCTAATTCTAGATCCGATCCCGCTCGGGTCTCGGATCGGGTCTCAGGTATTCGGGTACAGGTGGATCCGTAAAGACCTCTAGTCTGTGTGTGTGTGTGTTCTCTGTGTGAATGTGTGTGTCAGGTGCTGTGGCTGCCCCCAGACCTGCGGAGCCTGGTCCAGAAGATGAATCCTGACCTCCAGCAGACCTCTGGGTCCTGGGGTCCAGTGGAGGAGCTGCAGCAGAACCACATCGTCCAACTCAACCTGCACTACAGCTCAATGTCTACAGAGATGATCAGGTGTGTCTGTGTTTGTGTGTGTATGTCTGTGCGTTAACTGGCTATGTGTTTGTTCATATCTGTGTGTGTGTGTGTGTGTGTGTGTGTGTGTGTGTGTGTGTGTGTGTGTGTGTGTGTGTGTGTGTGTGTGTGTGTGTGTGTGTGTGTGTGTGTGTGTGTGTGTGTGTGTGTGTGTGTGTGTGTGTGGTGTGTGTGTGCGTGTGTGTGTGTGTGTGTGTGTGGTGCCTCCCCCAGTGAGTATGCGGCGGCTAACATCAGCACCAACCTGTATGTGATCAGCCAGCCGTGGCTCTACTCTCTGGCCTGGTGCTCCGGTGCTCAGTCTGTCACCACCAATTCCCCACAGCTCCTCAACAAACTCACCAGACCCCTGTTCCTCATGGTGAGAAAAACAACCTGGGACAAATACTTCTGCATCCCAATAATCTATCTTTTCACAAGAAGTGTGCACTTGTTTACTACTCTCCACAAATGTAAAAACATTGTATTTTGGTGTAGGTATGAGCTAGAGGGTGTATCCATCATACTGGTATTTTATACTGGTAATTTTCTTTCATATCCACGAAGGGAAGTGAACAAGTGCACACTTTGAGAGAAAGGACTGATTATTGGGATAAAGGGCCCAAATGCAGCCTATATCCTACCTTCCTCGAAGTATCACAGATCTAAAATGATTTGGATTGGTGAAAGTAATACACCTAGAGACGATGGTTGTCTGTCTTTCTTTCTCAGACTCCAGATGAGTACAATCTGATGTGGGTCCTCACCGACGTGGTGTCCTTCATCCTCATCCTCATCATCTTCATCTTCCACTGGTGAGTGAGCCCACCAGAATACAGAGAGCAAGGGTTGTCATAAGGTGCCTTTTAATATGCCTACATAAAAAAACGTAGATGCCACTTCCTGTAGTGTCCCTTCCTGTCGTGTCAGTGCTTGTAGTGATGACTAGAACTGTGTTGGTGACAGGTGGCGAGAACGAGGCTTGGCTTTCTGTTCGGGCAGCAAACCCACACTAGAACACGGCACCTACAGCAAGTTCAGGACAGGTGAGTTAGAGGGTGTCGGTAGGAGATACCCAGTCTTTGCTCCATGGCTAGCTTTGGTAACATATGAGATACATGTACACACACACGCACACTAACCCTATATAGCAGGGAACATCAATTATATTCAGCCGCTGGCTGATTTTTTTTGCTTGAGAGGATGGTCAGGGGGCCGGAACATAATTACAAATAATTTGTAGACTGGGCTTCTTGCGGTCAATTTGCAAACATATATAATAACACAAAATACTTTTAAACCTTGCTTACATTTGTATATGACATAGCTTATATCTCTCTATTATGCGTGGGAATTCAAATCACTTGGAGTTGATTTGCTGGTGATTTTACAGTCTTTTATGTCCATCAATAAAAATAAATAAATTACTATTATTATTTTTGCTCAGAAAACTTGGGGGGGACAAATAAAAATCACTCGTGGGCCAAATTCCGCCTGCGGGTCGCCAGTTGGGGAACCCTGCTATATAGGCTTAGAACAGAGATGGGTTGAAATGAAAAAGACAATGTATTACATGTATTACTTAATCATTATTACATATGAATGATAATGACCTTTGTCAACCCCTAACCGCTAACCTCATCCCCCTGACAGAGATGAGTGATGTGTGGTCCGTCTCCAGTGTCAACATCCTGGGAGAGCCTGCTGGAAGCCCTCTAGCCACTGAGCCTAACCTGGCAACCGTCTCAGAGCACTGAGAACCAACCAACCAATCTCCTCTGCGAGGCTAGGTACAAACAAACCATTCCTCCCCCTCACTCTCACCCTGGCAACACCCCAGGGCCCAACCTGGCATCTCACCAGGACCCAACCTGGTAACCCGGGAGCTCAACCTGTCAACCCCTGTAACTTTTAGTGAGAATGAGAAATAGTTCAATGATGTGAGGCCTATCTGAGCTGTAAGTGGCGCTGATGTTGATGTGTCACTTGCAGAAATGATTTCATTGCATAGAAATGAATCCGTAAATCCCAGATTAAAGCTCACACAGCCTCAAGGACCATAACCAACTCTTCACACTACAGACACCCTCTGATGCTGGGAAGAGATGACTACACTATTGAACCAGGCCCATGGAAATGGATTACTCACTGCATTAATATAAGAAGAAAATAGACCTTCCGCTGTAGATATTCTGATTTTATTTTGCCCTCCATGGGTTCCTTTCCATTTCAGCAGCCACTGCAGTGTTGAGTTACGTGAATTACAAACACTTTACCATTTCCTTAGTGTGTGAGAGTAGTGGTCGATAAGATGTGTGTATATATGACCAGACTGGAGTTCAATTAGTACGTGTTTGTTTTCTTTCGAATACTTATGCTGTGTGCTTGATTGAGCTTTCCTGGCATTTAGGGAACTAATGAAGTAGTCACAAAAGTGCAAACTCCACCCATCTGGGATCTGGCACTCCAATCAAATGGTCAAAGTATTGCAAAGAAAAATGAATACTATTAGAACCCAGGTTTGAATATGACACGATGATTCTATGTTTATTTCTGGAGATAAATGAATGTGTTTGATTGTAGTCTACGTTTATAAGCACTTATCACTTTTAGAGCATTAGGCGGCGTAGTGAGCTGACACCCAGAGAACCTTGCAACATACTGTATAATCACTGCAACAACATAAACAGTGACCTACTGAGAACAATTAGACTGTGTATTTCCATGGCCCATATTGAGTTCATTGTTTTTAACCAATTTGTTTAGTCTTTTCAACACAAATGAAAATCCTTCTGGCAAGGATTAAAAAACCAAATGTTATACAATGTTTAGTCCTTTTGGCCAGATTATAGCAGAACTCTTACATCTCCCTACAGTTGATTCTGCCTCAGCTTTACTCTGCATTGTTGTCTAATCTATGTGAATAATGCCAACTTCAGCTCTGGTAGCTGAGAGAATGTTTTTTCTAATAATTACTATTAAACCTGTTAGATTCCTTTATGACTGACGACATATTGATGAGTAGCTCATCACAAAGCTACGGTGGTCCTAAAGGGCAAAGTAGCTTTTAAAAGCCACCGTACAAAGCCTTAGGAATACCTACAAAAGAAAAGTCTGTTCAGCCAAAGAATCACAGTATAGATACAGTACTAGTCTGATTTGTCATCTACGTATGACACCTGTAATGTTCTCTTGGTCGTAAGATTGTCTTCGTTCTACTTCTATCTGTTTTAGAGACATTTAAGAGCTGTATGTTGTTTTAGTTACTCTTCTGATTGTAACAGGATGACATATCATATTAAAAGACCATTTTCAAACATGCCAATTTGTAATTTTATTGTCTAAACGTTTCAATGTTGTCATTTTGTTAAATTCCCATTCTGTGATAGACATATTTGCATTCCTTAGTGTGAGATTTGCAAAGTGCCTAACAATTCTCATGCAAGAAAATAAGAGGCCCTGCTAATCCAGGGTTAGAAGACCGGCAACAAATGTCCAAAATTAAGCTGAGAGGAAAACACTCAGTTGGCTGTGATAGCCATTGTATTTAGTATGAGCCTATTTCCCTATGAAGTCATTTTAAACAATGGCATTATTGAGAGGGGTGAACGCGACTTCTAGCATAAACATGATCAGAAGTGAACTGAACATTTTGTTCTGTTTAAGTTGGTTTGATTGTTTTCTTATTAAATGGAGTAATGCTGAAATAGGCTCATTAATCTTTTGGGGTGCTGAACATTAGGCATTAAAGGAAATATGTCATTTCTTTATTGACACCAACATATTTGGTTACATGGACCAACATTCACAAAACAAGAACAGTTTGAGCTAAATGAATATCCACTATACAGAACGGCACACAACAATGTAAATAAGGGCTCTATTCAATCAGATCTCCTTTAGTCCACATCTGCATAGCGGTTGTTTTGGCGGTGTTGGAGGTGGAACTGCATTAGAACTGTCAAATCCACAAGCGGCTCGTGGCATTATACCTAAAGTGGACATTGCCATTGGCTGCACCGATTCGCATTAACAGAAATCCCATGCAGCCTTGTTTACAAGGTCTAACACTGGAATGTGAGATGTAATCTACACCTCCATTAGGATGATAGAAATCCTCATTATCAGCTATCACACCATGTAAAGGAACTACTACCTGATTTCTTTCTGGATTTTGTCAACTCCTTCAGACACCATTAAAGGCATTTTTCATTTTTCAAATTATAGTCCAACAAGTGTTTATAGGCCTTGATTGTTTAATTCTAACATTAGATTATTAAATATGTAATACAACTCTCCAAACTAGCACAGCAAATACTTCAACAGTTTAAACATGTGTTGCAAAACAGTGATTAAAATACTTTTTCAGAATATTGACAAAATAATCGACCTTAGCATCAGTGGCGGAGTTGACAAGCCACTGGTGGAGTTCACAACAGATACTCAAAACGGACATATTTTTGCTTCAAAAAAATAAAAAGTTCAATACAAATATTTGTAAAATATGGAAAAGGATTCATTTGAAAATCCCCCCCCCAAAAAATTACTTTGCAGACCATGAGTGGTCCTGTTGCACTACATGTAATGAGGACATGAATACGGGGACCTTATGGTGTAGTTGACCCTGCTCATTCCTGATTAATTTAGGAAATCTGACGGAGTTAACCAAATCTCCGGACACATCTTTTAGTAATATCAGTTTTGAGATAAATATTCTTTAACGTTAGAGGGTTATTGCAAGAAACTACATAAGAAAATGTATCAGTTAATATAAATTATTGTCTGTTTTTAGAATTGTAAATAGTTTTTGAAATTGGGATCCTTTGCTCCGGACAAGGGCATTTCCAGGCATGTAATGAATAGTATTGAAAGTATTTAGAAAATTCCAAAACAAATATTTTCCTTAGGTAATTTGGCTCAAATAATGCAACAAAATCAATTGTTTCAAAAAAAAAAAAAAAAGAAGTTTCCCTGCCGGGCAAGGATAGTCCCGGCTGTCAGCAATCCCTGAGATAATTTCCTGCTATTCTACACTTTTTGCCATGAGGCTGAGAAAGAATTTTGCAATTTGAAAGCTACACTGAACAAAAATACAAATGCAACTTGTAAAGTGTTAGTCCCATGTTTCATGAGCTGAAATAAAAAAAATCCCAGATATTTACCACACACAAAAAGCTTATTTCTGTCTGTAATAAATCCCTTTTGTGGGAAAACTCATTCTGATTGGCTGGGCCTGGCTCCCAGTGGGTGGGCATGGCTGCAAAATGGGTGGGCCTATGCCCTCCCATGGATGTACCCCTGCCCAGTCATGTGAAATCCATAGATTAGGGCCTAATTCATTCATTTCAATTGACTGATTTCCTAATTCCGTATGAACTGTAACTCAGGAAAAGCTTTGAAATTGTTACATGTTGCGTTAATATTTTTGTTCATTATAAAAAATTAAAAAATCATGGCTTATGAAGTGTGCACGGAGGTGTGTGCGATGCCTGTGGGGGTGACATCCTGCTTACAGACATAAACAATAACATAACTTTAATATGCCAAAACTGGCACATTTCTGTATGTATATGATACTGTATTTTGTCATTAACCATAGTTCACCTTTAACACTTAAAAATCATTGATTGCTCCACAATTTTAAAAAGCCAAGTCATATGAAACAGAATTTATTTACAGAATAAATTTGCTTCAATAATTAATTAGGCAAACAGCTAAATATGTGCTCGTTAGAAATATCACATGATTAAATATTGTCAACTTTTGACTGAAGGTTTTTACAGTGATGTGGTATACACACAGCATGCAAAGTCCTAGAGACAGCTAATGTCCAGAGGTCAATCTGACTGTACTCATCAAATGTACTTCATCAGTACTTGAAATGTACTAATAACACTGATTACTGTAGGTATGAATAGATATTGAAAGAAACTATTTAGCCTGCCTATGACAATAAGGGAAAATGTTGAATTAAACCAAAATAGAATAGCAATCACACATGAGATATATAGTATAGACAAGCCTTAGTTGCATAGTTTTAGGCCCAATGTTAATAAATCACAAAATTGGACTTAGACATGTTATAAACAAAGCTCCTGATTAGTTGCCATGTAACAAGTTGTAATTGTTGGTTGTGCATTTGAGTATAGGTCAAGTAAAGGCAATTGGTGATTGTTAATTAAGACAGGACCCAAGATATAAACCAACATCTGACAATCAGTCAAAACATTGTCATGGCCAAAACATCAATCAAAAATGTCAATCGTCACAATTCCCACTGACAATCCAAAAAGAGAATTCTAGTCGCAATGCCGCTATCGTGCCTCCATCCCCTTAATCAACGATCCATGTACATTTCTTTAACACAAGTGCGTGGAGATGCATTATATTCATCCAATGTCTCAGACATTGCATTCAGACGATGTAGCAGCATTGTGCCTGTAGTCCTGAGATGAGCAGTATCAGTAGAATAGACTCATAGACCAGAGATTCTCAAGCTTTTGCACTTTCCACTCTCTTTCATCCACCATTTTTGGGAGGAAATCAGTCAAGTGCATCTCTCTGTGTGTGTGTGTCATTGATTTGACATGTTATGGCGGAAGGGTTGTATGTATCCCTCTCTGTTTTAATGAGACAGTGTAATAGATTTGAAAGCCCTCGAAGCCTACTACGCTCAACAGCGGTATCAATCACTTTACAGTTCATTTGATGTTTCCACGGGAACCGCGCTGTTTGGTCATGGTGGTCAGCATTTGGCTGATGTAAGAGGTCAGGAGGTCATCCATCTTGTAGCCCTGTGGTCACACAGACAAACCAGGTCAAAAGGTACATTCATGTTTTTCCATATTTCATGGTAGCCTATGAATTAGACCCGTGTTCAAATAGGTGTATCTGTAAAATACTTTTGCATGCACTTGATTGAGCTTGCCTGGCGCAATGGAGCCAACAGAATAGTCTCAAAAGTGAAAACCTGGTCAACTGTCACTCCAAGACGGCCTTATCAAACACTCAGCATTTAAACCCAGGTCTTCCATGCATTCATTATTTCGAGTTCCACAAAGCTACAGAACCTCCGATGTATACCATAAAAAGCCTTTTCGATCTGCATATAGGCCGATTTCAGGCTAAGACAATTACTATGATTTTTGGCCACATGACACCTACAGTCTAGTCAAGTGTGATATAAATGAAACCCTATTTTTCACTTCAGCATCTTGAGAAGAATTTGGTTAATAGACGGGTTGGTTGTTAAGCAACAAAGCCGATGCGTGTGCAACTATGGGGCAAACAGATGGGGTTGGCTTTGATCGCTGAATACATGTAAACTACATTTTGTCTCTAATCTTTGTTGAAAACATAAATAAAGTTGCTCAATGAGCACAATGTCTTTCAAATACATCGTTACAGTTGTTGGTTATCTAGCTAGCTAGGAAATGTTGCCATATTAGCATAGATGTTATATCAGCCAAAACACCTCAAAACAAGACATGGTATCAAGAACAAAATCAAACGAGCTAAAACAAGCCACCAGCTGGCCGTTTCCGGTCATTGTTGCTATCATTGTTGCTATCATTGTTGCTATCTGATATGTAGCTATCTGGCCATCCAGAACCATAACAACACACAGCCTTCTTCCCCTTTGAGGCGTGCACATCGTTTCACGACATTGTCAGCTAACCTGTCTATACAGTGCATTCGGAAAGTATTCAGACCCCTTGACTTTTCCCACATTTTGTTACGTTACAGCCTTATTCTAAAATAAAAAAAATTAAAAATAAATCCTCATCAATCTACACACAATACCCCATAATGACAAAGAATAAACAGGTTCAGAAATTTTTGTAAAAGTATTACAAATAAAAACTGAAATATTACATTTTCATAAGTATTCAGAGCCTATACTCAGTACTTAGTTTTAGCACCATTGGCAGCGATTACAGCTTCGAGTCGTCTTGGGTAGGTCCCTACAAGCTTGGCACACCTGTATTTGGGGAGTTTCTCTCATTCTTCTCTGCAGATCCTCTCAAGCTCTGTCAGGTTGGACAGGGAGAGTCGCTGCACAGTTATTTTCAGGTCTCTCCAGGGATGTTCGATCGGGTTCAACCTGGAGCAGGTTTTCATCAAGGATCTCTCTGTAATTTGCTCCATTCATCTTTCCCTCGATCCTGACTAGTCTCCCAGTCCCTGCCGCAGAAAAACATCCCCAAAGCATGATGCTGCCACCACCATGCTTCACTGTAGGGATGGTCCCAGGTTTCCTCCAGACGTGACACTTGGTATTAAGGCCAAAGAGTTAAATCTTGGTTTCATCAGACCAGACAATCCTGTTTCTCATGGTCAGAGTCCTTAGATGCTTTTTGGCAAATTCCAAGCAGGCTGTCTTGTGCCTTTTACTAAGGAGTGGCTTCCGTCTGGCCACTCTACCATAAAGGCCTGATTGGTGGAGTGCTGCAGAGATGGTTGTCCTTCTGGAAGGTTCTCCTATCTCCACAGAGGAACTCTGGAGCTCTGTCAGAGTGATCATCAGGTTCTTGGTCACCTCCCTGACCAAGGCCCTTCTCCCCCGCTCAATTTCGAGTCTCATAGCAAAGGGTCTGGCTACTTATGTAAATAAGTTATTTCTGTTTTAAATCTTTTTTCACTTTGTCATTATGGGTTATTGTGTGTAGATTGATGAGGGTAAAAAATTATGTTATACATTTTAGAAGAAGGCTGTAACATAAACTGTGGACAAAGTCAAGGGGTCTGAATACTTTCCGAAGGCACTGTTTGTGTAGAGGGTGAGGAATCTAAAATCGGCTATCCCTAAATACGGTATACCAACACTGCCTGAGAGCCATTGACATCTCATGTCATGTCATATTGTGAGTGTTGAAATGTCCAGTAGCTCACCAGTGAGGTCTCACACAGCAGCTTGGTGCCTCGGACCATGTTGCCGATGGTGATGTGGAAGTAGGTGTTTCCACTACTCCAGTTGGAGATCTTAGTGAACGGGTGAGTCGTTAAGATGTCCTGTTCAGGTGGGAATTGGAGAAATACACGTTTAGCACACACATACACAACTTCCATGACACACACACACGCGCACACACGCACCTTTGACTTGGGGTCGATCAGGCTGACACCATGTTTGTTTATTGCTATCAAGAGGGTCTCTGGGAAGTTTGGATCAGTGGTTTGCTGTTGAACAGGAGAACATCTGTTAAGTTGTAAGTGGTATCTTTTAAATCTATAACGAACAACTTGAGTTTGTGAACTATTTTTTATGAATCATATAAATAAATACTGTGATTGAGGCAGACGATAGGTAAATGTACTGTATACACTGACAACGATAATACATAAATAAAACAACAATACATCAAAAGAAAGTAGCAAGGAATTCACAGCAACTCTCTGAGCAGGTCAATAGCAATAGTCCATGACCTGAGATAGTTGAGTTCTGACCATTGATCAAGAAAAGTTATTTGAACAAAAACCTCCTAACATACCAAACAGCACTCAAATGCACACGGTAACTCTAATGCACTAAAGAATAACCCCACAAAACAAAGATCATTCTGCCCCGGTTCTGCACAATAACATGAATTCATACAGAAATCTATACAGCATTCCTATATACCTCTTTACCTTGACTTCAAAGAAGGCCGAGCCAAATGTAGGCCACTTGAAGATGACTTTGAGGAATGATAGCTTGGCCTCCTCTCGAGTCTTCCCCGACTGTTTGTTGAACAACGCCACTATGGACTGTGAGACAGAAAAACAAGCAGCAGAGTGTGTGACCAAATATGATTTAAACCCTGGTTTCTTATGCACTCCCACTGACCTAAAGCTTAGGCATTTATTTGAGAAGCTAGAGCAAGTCTTTAGGTCTCGGGCAAGGTTACTCTTCACGCAAGCGTAGTTCACTGAACTACTATACCTCTGCTAAATTAGCACAAAATCCTTGCTCAGACAATTTAATTAGCATGTTGTTTCTATATTTTTGATGACACAATGACTAGGACCATGGCCCCCATACAAAAATGTATTTGTTGCGGCAAACTTCCCGCAGGTTTGTGGCAAATTTGATGGAAACTAAATAGTGTGCCACGCAATCAAGTTTAAAGTTTTATTAGTCGTATGTACGGGATACAAATGATATACACCGTCCAACGAAATGCTTACTTGTAGGGTCCTTCTTGACAATGCAACAACAATAAGAAATAATACAAGATACGAATATGAACATAAAGTAAATGGCTCAGTAGAATAGAATAAACATTTTAGCATTATTATAGTACAGAAAGGCACAATTATAGTCCGATATTTACATGTGTTTTGGGGAAGGGGGGATTGGGGGGCAAGTGTTTAAATTGTGCAGTATTTAGCAATCATAATACGAGTCTGGTAGCAGCAATTGTGATGTGTGTGTAGCATGAATGTATATATGTGTGTGTGTGTGTGTGTGGTGGTGCATGTGTGTGTGTGTGTGTGTGTGTGTGTGTGCTGTGTGGGGGGGGGGGGGGGTGGGTGGGTGCATGTGTGCTAAGGTGAGGAGAATCAGAGCAGGTGGTCAGTCCAGTTCAGTGTTCAGCAGTCTGATGACTTGTAGATAGAAACGGTCTTGGAGCCTGTTGGTATCAGACCTCATGCTCCGATACCGGAGTGTGTAGACTTCTTAATGATGTTGCGGGCTTTCTTCATGCAGTTTCGAGTAGATGTTCTGGATGGGTGGGAGCACGGTCCCAGTGATGTACTGGGCCGTCTTCACCACCCGCTGGAGGGCCTTGCAATCCTGGCACCACAATGCAAGTTCACCTACCTCCTCCGTATAGGCTGACTTGTCATGGTTGATCAGGCCTACAACCGCGGTGTTGTCAGCAAATTTGATGATGCAGTTGTGGGGGAACAGGGAGTGCAGCAGAGGGCTGAGGACACACCCCTGGGGGGTCCCTGTGTTAAGAGTCAGTGTGGAGGAGGTGTTGTTGCCAATACTCACAGCCAGTGATCTGCCCGTCAGGAAGTCCGGCATCCAGTTGCAGAGGGTGGTGTCCAGATCCAGGGCTCTGAACTTGGTGTCGAGCTTGGAGGGAACAATAGTGTTGAATGCTGAACTGTAGTCAATGAACAACATTCTCACATAAGTGTTCCTCTTGTCCAGATGTGTTATTGGCCGTGTGAATAGCGATGGAAATGGCATCTTCTGTGGATCCAGTGTGCCTGGCATGCTGTCCTTGATGTGGGTCATGGCCAGCCTATCGAAGCACTATTTGATGACGGGGCGATATTAATTTTGGTATGTCACCTTGTTTTTCTTGGACACTGGGACAATGGTGGTCTCCTTGAAGCAGGTGTTGACTACAGCCTGGGACAGGGACAGGTTGAAGATGTCCAAGAAGATGCCCGCCAGCTGGTCAGCAGACACTCTGAGGACGAGGCCAGGAATGCCATCTGGGCTGGCAGCTTCATGACTATTCACTATTTTGAGAGTTCCTCACGTCAGCCTCGGAGAGTGAAAGCACCTGGTCCGGAGCAGCGAGAGTCTTCCCCGATGGCTCGGTATTGTCTAACTCGAAACGAGCATAGAATGTATTAAGCTCGTCTGGGAGCTATAAATGGTGCCAGAAGTTTGCAAATGTTTGCCACTAGTGGTGAATCTGCCGCAATAATAATACTTATTGCCACTGGGTGGCAAACAGTTCGCCAGACCCCAGCAAAAATCAGATTTTTTCTCACTACTTTCATTTATCTGCATGTCCAGCCCTTATATTTTGCCTCACAATGAAGTGTTTTAATGTTTATTTTCAGGACAACCAGGGCTACAAGTAGAACACAAAAAAATAAGGTCCGCCAAGCAAAAACCTGATAAAAAAGAATTCAGTAAGTACAGAAATTGTTTGCTCAGCGGGAAATAAATATCCAACTAGTTAGTGACAACCGTGTAGAGTTTGGAGTTTGTGACAGAAACAATGTGAGCTTATGGACACTATGTCCTGGGATTTCCTGTGATCTTCTATGTAGAAGAACTCCTTACCTTCTATCTACTCATGTGTGGCTTATGAGCGTCACAGAGCAAAACAGCATTACATGTTCGTGAGAGTCTCAGCTTTTCATAGATGAGCTCAAACCATTCAGACGTTTTTGTGAAAAGAACTGTCCCTGGACCCCTTCGGGATCCACCCTCACAAATACCACTCTAGCTCAGACACACAATGTTTAAAAGGGGTTAGAAGTCCAAAACGCGGAGACGAGTTAAACATCCTAAGGTCAACATCCCTATGGTGTTCACATGCACGCCTCCAACTCAATCATCAAGTTTGCAGACGACACTACAGTGGTAGGCTTGATTACCAACAACGACGAGACGGCCTACAGGGAGGAGGTGAGGGCCCTCGGAGTGTGGTTTCAGGAAAATAACCTCACACTCAACAAAACAAAAGGAGATGATCGTGGACTTCAGGAAACAGCAGAGGAAGCACCCCCCTATCCACATCGACGGGACAGTAGTGGAGAGACAGTGTGGTGAAGGCGCAGCAGCACCTCTTCAACCTCAGGAGGCTGAAGAAATTTGGCTTGTCACCAAAAGCACTCACAAACTTTTACAGATGCACAATCGAGAGCATCCTGTCGGGCTGTATGACCGCCTGGTACGGCAACTGCTCCGCCCACAACCGTAAGGCTCTCCAGAGGGTAGTGAGGTCTGCACAACGCATCACCGGGGGCAAACTACCTGCCCTCCAGGACACCTACACCACCCAATGTCACAGGAAGGCCATAAAGATCATCAAGGACAACAACCACCCGAGCCACTGCCTGTTCACCCCGCTATCATCCAGAAGGCGAGGTCAGTACAGGTGCATCAAAGCAGGGACCGAGAGACTGAAAAACAGCTTCTATCTCAAGGCCATCAGACTGTTAAACAGCCACCACTAACATTGAGTGGCTGCTGCCATACATGTAAAAAATGTATCACTAACCACTTTAAACAATGCCACTTAATATAATGTTTACATACCCTACATTACGCATCTCATATGTATATACTGTACTCGATACCATCTACTGCATCTTGCCTATGCCGTTCTGTACCATCACTCATTCATATATCTTTATGTACATATTCTTCATCCCTTTACACTTGTGTGTATAAGGTAGCTGTTGTGAAATTGTTAGGTTAGATTACTCGTTGGTTATTACTGCATTGTCGGAACTAGAAGCACAAGCATTTCGCTACACTCGCATTAACATCTGCTAACCATGTGTGTGTGACAAATACAATTTGATTTGATTTCTCTCATGTAAATGTCGTAACTACAAAAAATATTTAAAAAATGAGTTATTTAGCATTCTGATGATTTCATGTTGTATTGGATTTATTTTTATCTGTCAAGAAATTGAATACATGTTGTTTAGTGTATTTTCAAAATGTTGTATGTTTAGTTTTGTTTTCTCTGTGAGAAGCAAGTTCATTTAAAATGATGTGATTTGGTTTATGTAGATAAAACATTTCAATGTTTTTAATACACAAAGTAACCAAAAACTTGATCTAATTTCCATAATCAGTAGAATGTTCACCACAAGTTTCCTAGAATTGTTTGCCAGAAGTTCACAAGTCAACGCATATTCGCCGTAACAGTTTGCCACAAAACCAATTTGCATGTGGAAATTTGAGCTTGCTGCATATTTGCGGCAAATTGGCCAAATATTTGCCACAACTGTTTGCCAGAAGCGGTAAGGGTATTCACAAAGAATGGGATCTACATTCAGGGTCCCCCTCTTATTCTTTATGACCTAAAATGCAAAACTGATCCTAGATCAGCACTGGTATAGATTTTCTCGGTCAGGTCACGCGGTCCAGATAAACTAGTCCTATAGGAATTCTGATTTTACGACTCACCCGTTTCCAGACCTCAGGCGAGAGGTGTCTGATCTGGTCCTGAGGGATCAGCTCCTTCAGCATCTTGGGAATGTTGGGAAACTGGGATTCGTCCTCCTCGAACTTCACCCTGTAGATCAGCGCTCCCAGCTGGAAAACCTCTTCCCGGGAACACTTGTGGTAACCACGGAGATATTTGGGAAGCTCCTGAAGAGAGAAGAGTGAGTAGGGTCAATACACTTAAACAAATATGCAGACAGTCAAGCACATATGAGCACACACATAAGAATGCTCTCATGCACTGTGGTGTAAAGTACGTAAGTAAACATATTTTAAAGTACTAAGTCGTTTTTTAGGGGTATTTGTACTTGTATTTGTACTCTGATCTGGCAGACTCACTAAACACAAAAGCTTCTTATGTAAATTCTGTATGAGTGTTGGAGTGTGCCCATGGCTATCCGTAAATAAAATAAAAACAAGAAAATGATGCCGTCTGGTTTGCTTAATATAAGGAATTTTACTTTTGATACGGTTTGTTTTATGTCACACGATCTGTGAAGACTTCAAGCATTAACTCATGAATTATGGACAACTCATGAACTACAGTGCCTTGCAAAAGTATTCATCCCCCTTGGTGTTTTTCCTATTTTGTTGCATTACAACCTGTAATTTAAAATGATTTTTATTTGGATTTCATGTAATGGACATTAACAAAATAGTACAAATTGGTGAAGTGAAATGAAAAAAATAACTTGTTTCAAAAAATTTAAAAAGGAAAAGTGGTGCATACATATGTATTCACCTCCCTTGCTATGAAGCCCCTAAATAAGATCTGGTGCAACCAATTACCTTCAGAAGTCACATAATTAGTTAAATAAATTCCACCTGTGTTTCAATCTAAGTGTCACATGATCTCAGTATATATATACACACACCTGTTCTGAAAGGCCCCAGAGTCTGCAACACCACTAAGCAAGGGGCATCCCCAAGCAAACGGCACCATGAAGACCAAGGAGCTCTCCAAACAGGTCAGGTACAAAGTTGTGGAGAAGTATAGACCAGGGTTGGGTTATAAAAAAATGTCTGAAACTTTAAACATCCCACAGAGCACCATTAAATACATTATAAACAAATGGAAAGAATATGGCACCACAACAAACCTGCCAAGAGAGGGCCACCCACCAAAACTCACGGACCAAGCGGAGAGCATTAACCAGAGAGGCAACAAAGAGACCAAAGATAACACTGAAGAGGCTGCAAAGCTCCACAGCGGAGATTGAAGTAACTGTCCATAGGACCACTTTAAGGCGTACACTCCACAGAGGTGGGCTTTACGGAAGAGTGACCAGAAAATGTTTTGCAAACACGTTTGGTTTTCGCCAAAAGGCATGTGGTAGACTCCCCAAACATATGGAAGAAGGTACTCTGGTCAGATGAGACAAAAATGTTGCTTTTTGGCCATCAAGGAAAACGCTATGTCTGGCGCAAACCCAACACCTCTCATCACCCTGAGAACACCATCCCCACAGTGAAGCATGGTGGTGGCAGCATAATGCTGTGGGGGTGTTTTTACATCGGGCAGGGACTGGGAAACTGGACAGAATTGAAGGAATGATGGATGGCGCTAAACACAGGGAAATTATTGAGGGAAACCTGTTTCAGTCTTCCAGAGATTTGAGACTGGGACGGAGGTTCACCTTCCAGCAGGACAACGACCCTAAGCATACTGCTAAAGTAACACTCGAGCGGTTTAAGAGAAAACATTTAAATGTCTTGGAATGGCCTAGTCAAAGCCCAGACCTCAATCCAATTGAGAATCTGTGCTAGGACTTAAAGATCCAACTTTAAGGAGCTGGAGCAGTTTTGCCTTGAAGAATGGGCAAAAATCCCAGTGGCTAGATGTGCCGAGCTTATAGAGACATACCCCAAGAGACTTGCAGCTGTAATTGCTGCAAAAGGTGGCTCTACAAAGTATTGACTTTGGGAGGGGTGAATAGTTATGCACGCTCAAGTATTCCGTTTTTTTTGTCGTATTTATCTTCAAAGTGGTAGGCATGTTGTGGAAAACAAATTATACAACCCCCCCCCAAAATCTATTTAATTCCAGGTTGTAAGGCAAAAAAATAGAAAAAATGCTAAGGGGGGTGAATACTTTCGCAAGCCACTGTAGGGTGTAAAACATTTTTTGATTCAAGTCATGTATTATATTGAATGTAGACTACCTGTTCTGCGTGTGTTCATATTGTGTAAAATTCCCTTGGCTTAGAGGGTAGGCTATTGGCAGTGTAGGCCTAGTGGAGGGTAAATGCAAATAAACGCTGTTTACCCACTTTTTTAGAAAAAATGCATTGAAATTAAATGGGAGCATAATTTTTTTTTTACTGTGACCGGCAATCAGAGTTTACCCACCATTTTTTTTTTACCACTACCACTTTTTTACCACTAGGCCTACATCACTGGCTACAGGCTGGCCTATTTGAAGTTCATGGCAATACACATCGTCTAATAAGTTGACCGTGTGTGGAAGGGTGACCATCCCGCTTTTCCTGGGACAGTTTCAGCCCCATTTCAGGTGTTCCGACTTTCCATGCTTCAAAAAAGGTCAATTTGTCAGCAAGACCATAAATTAATCTAGGCCTAATCATTGGCAATCACTGAATGTCATTAGGCACACTTGCTGGTGTTTTGTAACAGATGTATATTTCCATTCATCAAATGGCGCGAGTATACATGCAGTTTGGATGCTGGAATTATTTTGGAGTGGATAAACAACTTTTTGAATCAGATGAAATTATCATGACTGGTTGTGTTCATGCCACATTAAAAGATTATTTATTTATTTTCAACATTTAAATGACTCTACACACACACACACACACACACACACACACACACACCTGGTAGTAGTGAAAGATGGAGTCGGCCATGGAGTCTTTCCCCGGCATGGTATTGGTCCACAGTTTCTTCATGAAGAACACCTGATAGCTCAGTGAAGGCACTATACCTACAGATGGACAAGAGAGAGATTCAGGACATACTTCTCACTTCAATACATCTACATAGATGGCAAGTTCCCAAACCCAGAAAGGAGAGCCGCACTCTAGGCGCTCAGATGCAAAAATTTAACTTGAAATATTACATTTTTGCATCTGAGCGCCTAGAGTGTGCGGCTCTCCTTTATTTTCAAGTTATTTTCAAGCTAGCGAGCACCTCGCCTAAATAGGTGTGCGTTTCTTTTTCTTCTAGAAAGTTCCCAAATCCAAGCTTAACCTTCACCTAGCATTAAGCCTTGCCACAACGTGTTGAAATGACACACCATGTTTGATGAAATGTTTATGTGGCCCAACCCTGAAGGCCGCACTGGGTGCTGAAAGTTGGATCATCAATTCATCCTTAGGATTAATAGGATGGTTGACTTTCTGTCTTTCTTTCTTGTGGACCTAGCAAATGTCAGATGCCTACAGGAAAGTTGAAAGGAAACTTCTTTGAGGCTTTAGAGAACTCATATTTTGATCAGAGTGACACAGATCTAAGATTAAATATGGTTGTTTCTCTGAGAAAATACCCCAAATATCTTGTTGTTGAATAAAGCAAATGTTTGTCTTGGAGAATTAAAGGTGATAAAGAACAGATCTAATCATGGATAATCTTCCTATGGGTAACCTTTCTACTGAATCTAGGGCCCTCTACAGTCCAGAAATGTCTTTACCGTCCTTTGCAGGTCTAGCTTTTTTGATCCAGTCGGTCAGATGCCTTACAAAGTCAAAGAAGAAATCCCCCTCAGGCACACTGATGACCTGGAAAGAACCAGCAAAGGTCAAAGGTCAAACAGAAATATTGATACAGTTTATCGAGAGTAATTTGAATCACCCTCACATTCCGACAGTAGTGAAATCTTACAAAAATAAAATTGGTGTAAACTCCTAGTGGAGGTATAGAGAGGTATAGAATCTTTCAAAACAGTCCCGTTTTGAATTATTAAGATCTGCGACTCATACTGCAATATACTGTATTTATTTGGATAAATATTATGAAATTATATATATTATTTGGGTGTACAAGAACACAGTCTTGTACTGATCCAGAGGGCAAGCTTTTGCATGGGTCATAATGGCGTAATTTTCAAGTCATCAAGAAGTCAGGAAAATATGTCATATTTTGGTTGTTATCTGGTCATATAAACAGATTACAACCAGTTGTTGTTTAAAAAACATAATTTTACAACCAGTATACAACCTGACCGCAAAGTAAAAAAACACGTCCCAATGACGTCATTGCAACCAGTTTTTCTTGCTGGTGAGGCTTATCAGTAAAAGGGGAAACAGCCGCACTGTTCTCCCCAGCGAGTTTGTTATTATTTTAGTTTTGCTTATGAAATGAGGAGAACAATCAGCATCACGGTAAAAAAAAGTCTCAGTACATATTCTGCTGTTTTATCACACCTGTAATGATGTCCGAGGGAAAAAAACCTGTGTTCTTTGTTTGAAGTAGTTTCTTTGTTGTTGTAATATCACAAACGGACGTGGCAGTTTCACCACTGTGGATTTCAGATGTAATATCGGTCATATCCTAGTAGTGTACCTTGTCAGTGATCTTGACAAACAGGCTGAAGCCCTCAGAAGACTTGAGGAGCAGTCTGCCTGAGATGTTCAGAGAGAACTCTTTGGCCTTGGTACTCGACTCCACCTCGAAAGCCTGTAAAAAGAAAAGCTACATTTACACTATTTGCAATAAAATTGACCACACAATACGTTCCAGGTTAGAATAAGTCAGCATGTGTGCTGTATTTGTCTCTGTTACCCAGCAAACACACAACGTTGTCTCAATGTTGACTTCACGTTTTGGGCCTCATTGTGGCATTGCGACTTTGTAACAACATTGATGAGGTTGACCTCTCACCTCATCTGTGTCATCGGGGAAGAACACTTTGTGAAAGATCTGCGTGGTCTTGTGCTGGATGGCCTCCACCTCCACAAGGTGAGGCGGGTACTTCCTGGATCCATTACTGTATTAGTAAGGAGAGAGCATTATGGGTACAGAGCAGTATGGGTACTGTAGTACATCATGCTACAATTACTGTTGGACTGTTAGTTCACCCAGAGGAAGTCAATAGAAAGACAAAGGAAGGAATATGAGTAAGATGGCATGGATCTGGAGTGGCTCTTGAGTTAAGAGCCGAATCCTTACTTGAGATCCACACACATAACTCAAATGTTTTTTGTAAATCTTGCATGGATCTCAAATTAGGATTTGTCCCTTGCGTAAATACGTCAGTATTTTTCTCCTCTGTTTACGTGGCTGAGAAACTCAATAAAAAAATATATACTTTTTCCAAAATGGTTGAACCTGTAATGTGTGTATATGTCGAAACACTTAAAGTAAATATACTTTACAAGCAGGTAAGATGTACCGTAAGGCCTTCTGGAGTCTCTGCATGCAGTCAGGGGCGAGGGGGTGGTGCTTCTTAGCCTGGAGGAACTTCTGGACGTGGGGTAGCAGAATGTTACTGGGGGGGAACAGACCTGCACACAGCCACAGCAGCTCCCAGCCCTTCTCCTCACTGTACCTGCACACCCACCCACACACACAGGCAGGCAGACAAACACACGCAGGCAGGCAGATAGACACGCCACATACACACCATGGTCAATCCCCATATGACCACAACTTCCCTGAGAGACTACATGTGTGTGTAGACTGCACAGTCAGACATACTTGATGTGGTTCTCTGTGATCTGTTTGAGGATCTGACAGTAGATCTCGTCTTTGAGTGGCTCTGCCTTCAGCGCTCCCTCAAAGATCTGGTCGGTCAGCTCGTTGACCGAACGCGCTCGCTTGGACGGGTAGTCACCCATATACTTCATCAGGGGTGCAGGGGAGCGGTCAAGGGCCATGACCAAACATTGACCACAAACGCTAAACACAGACATTAAACCATGATGCATCACTACATAATGTACACTGCCTTCGGAAAGAATTCAGACCCCTTGACTTTTTCATCAGTTTGTTATGTTACAGCCTTATTCTAAAATGGATTAAATAGTTTTTTCCTCATCAATCTACACACAATACCCCATAATGAAAAAACTGAAATATCATATTTAGATAAGTATTCAGACCCTTTACTCAATACTTTGTTGAAGCAACTTTGGCAGTGATTACAGCATCGAGTCTTCTTGGGTAGGACGCTACAAGCTTGGCACACCTGTATTTGAGAAGATTCTCCCATTCTTCTCTGCAGATACTCTCAAGCTCTGTCAGGTTGGATGGGGAGTGATGCTTCACAGCTATTTTAAGGTATCTCCAGAGTTGTTAGATCGGGTTCAAGTCTGGGAACTGGCTGGGCCACTCAAGGACATTCAGAGACTTGTCCCGATGCCACTCCTGCGCTGTCTTGGCTGTGTGCTTTGGGTCGTTGTCCTGTTGGAGTGTGAACCATCGCCCCAGTCTGAGGTCCTGAGTGCTCTGGAGCAGGTTTTCATCAAGGATCTCTCTGTACTTTTCTCTGTTCATCTGTGCCTCCATCCTGAATAGTCTCCCAGTCCCTGCCGCTGAAAAACCTCCCAATAGCATGATGCTGCCACCAACATGTTTCACTGCAGGGATGGTGCCAAGCTTCCTCCAGACGTGAAGCTTGGCTATTCAGGCCGAAAAGTTCAATCTTGGTTTCATCACACCAGAGAATCTTGTTTAGGTAACATTTTGGCAAACTCCAAGCAGGCTGTCATACACCTTTTACTGAGGAATGGCTTCCTTCTTGCCACTCTACCATGAAGGGCTGATTGGTGGAGTGCTACAGAGATGGTTGTCCTTCTGGAAAGTTCTCCCAGAGCTCTGTCAGAGTGACCATTGGGTTCTCTGTCACCTACCTGACCAAGGCCCTTCTCCCCCGATTGCTTAGTTTTGCCTGGTGGCCAGCTCTAGTAAGAGTCTTGGTTGTTCCAAACTTCTTCCATTTAAGAATGATGGAGGCCACTGTGTTCTCGGGGACCTTCAATGCTGCAGAACTTTTTTGCTACCTTTCCCCAGATCTGTGCCTCGACACAATCCTGTCTCAGAGCTCTACGGGCAATTCCATCGATGTCAAGGCTTGGTTTTTGCTCTGACAACTGTGGGACCTTATATAGACAGTTGTGTGCCTTTCCAAACCATGTCCAATCAATTTAATTTACCACAGGTGGACTCCAATCAAGTTGTAGAAACATCTCAAGGATGATCAATGGAAACATGATGCACCTGAGCTCAATTTCGAGTCTCATGGCAAAGTGTCTGAATAGTTATGTAAATAAGGTATCTCTGTTTTAAAATGTCAAAACACCTGTTTTTGCTTTGTCATTATGGGGTATTTTGTATAGATTGCTGAGGATGTTTTATTTATTTAATCAATTTTAGAATAAGGCTGTAACGTAAAGAAATGTGGGGTCTGAATACTTTCCCGAAGGCACTGTACATAATTTATTTTACCTTTATTTAACTAGGCAGGTCTGTTAAGAACAAATTCTTATTTTAAATGACGGCCTAGGAACAGTGGGTTAATAACTGCCTTGTTCAGGGGCAGAATATATATTCGTCGCCAAACCCACTGGCTTCAGGTCATCTATAAGTCTTTGCTCGATAAAGCGCCGCCTTATCTCAGCTCACTGGTCACCATAGCAACACCCACCCGTAGCACGTGCTCCAGCAGGTATATTTCACTGGTCATCCCCAAACCCAACACCTCATTTGGACGCCTTTCCTTCCAGTTCTCTGCTGCCAATGATTGGAACGAAAAGCAAAAATCACTGAAGCTGGAGTCTTACATCCCCCTCTCAAACGTTAAGCATCAGCTGTCAGAGCAGCTTACTGATCACTGTACCTGTACACAGCCAATCTGTAAATAGCACACCCAACTACCTCATCCCCATATTGTTGTTTATCCTCTTGCTCTTTTGGACCCCAGTATCTCTACTTGCACATCATCATCAGCACATCTATCACTCCAGTGTTAATGCTAAATTGTAATTATTTTGCCTCTATGGCCTATTTATTGCCTTACCTCCCTACTCTTCTACATTTGCACACACAGTACATAGATATCTCTATTGTGTTATTGATTGTACGTTTGTTTATGTGTAACTCTGTGTTGTTGTTTTTGTCACACATCTGCTTTATCTTGGCCAGGTCACAGTTGTAAATGAGAACATGTTCTCAACTGGCCTACCTGGTTAAATAAAGGTGAAATAAAATAAAAATGTATTTAAAATGGATTGTGTAGCTCAATAAAGTTACTTTAAGATGATTTGGGCATGAGGCATAAAAAAGTATTCGATACACAATAGCTGCAAGGCAGTAAGGATATCTATGAAGGCCAGTTGAGCCTCCTGGGAGAGCTCTTCCTGGGCCAGCACCTTCTTCAGCAGAGGCTGTTTGAGGGGCTCCCTGGTACAACACCACAGACGCTCCTTCCCCCGGCCCTTAGTGATCATCACCCTGCTCAGAGTGCTCTTAGGAGGGGGTCTAGAGGGGGGAGGAGAAGAGTGAGTGTGTAAGAGATAGTGAGTGAGTGTGAGTGTGCATGTGAGTGTGCATGTGCATGTGAGTGTGGCTACCTGAAGTAGTCGTAGGAGAACTCCTCTAGGGTGTAGGGCTTGACCTTGTCCTCACTCTCAGCCAGGGCCGTCTGGGACAGGTTGATTGACTCTCTTTTCTGGTCTGGAGTCATAGTTACCAGAGCCTAGCAAAGAGAGAGAGGGGGGAGAGAGATGCAGAGGGAAGGGAGCAAGAGAGAGAGGGGGGAGAGAGATGGAGAAAAAAGGGCCGAGAGATGGAGACGAGTGGGAGCAGAAGAAAGAGAAAGAGAGAGGTGGAGAGGGAAGGGAGCAGAGAGGAAAAGAGAGAGAAAGAAAAACTTCAGTAAAAGAGAAACTACAGAATAAGAGCTGTAAAGGCAGTATGGAGCGTGGCAATTCCTGAGGTCATAATCACGGTATAAATTCCCCAAGTTTCCATAGATTTCCAAAATGACCCATGAGTACAGTTTCTAAAAGTTCCTGGAACTTTGGAAAACAACAGAGAATTTTGCAACCCTAGTCATGAGGTCACTCACCACGATGTCATACTGTGGCCGGGTGACTGTGGGAAGGACGTAGACGCAGTCGGCCGGAAAGTCCCCCCGCTGCTTGGTCCTGTCGTTGACCCCGTGAGCCCACCCCGAGGTCATGACCTGCTCGCCGCAGTGCTCGTCCAATAGGATCAGGTCGCCCTTGGAGAAACTGAGGAAGGTGGCGTCCTCGCCACCCGCTAAGGGAACACAACATTCAATTCAATGGAAATTCCATTCAAATAACTGTATTGTCCCCTGTGAGGAAACGTCATGTGTGGTGGTGCTGAAAAACATGCCTCTGTACAAGAAAACACCAACAAAACCACAGTCATTTACCATACTTTCCCTTGTTTGCTTTGAAAATCATGACCTGTTCTTAAAAAGTGTTTCCAATGTTGATCAATGTGCATTGCCCCTGGGTAATAAACCTAATAAGCAAATAACGTACAGGGGCTAGTAGGTTACTTACCGGGGTTGGGGCAGTCCAGCAGCGCCACCACAAACTTTGACCTCTTCCTGAGGCCTTCCAAAAAGGTCACAATAAGCTCACAGATGTCCTCTGCATTGTTTGAGGTGAACGTGTACTCGTCTCCTTTGATGGTGGCCAGCGAGAAGCTCTGGCCCTGGAGCTTACCCCCTCTGTCAAGGGAAATTATTCATACAATATCAAAACAATGATACAGATTATAATATTGTTGTACTTATATTTTATATGGGTCTAAACATGTGAAAATACTTTTTTTTTCATCTTTCCATATTTTAGTTTGTTGTATAAAATCACAATCTTTGTATATTACAACTGAAAAAAATACATATTTTTTATCATTACACTCATTACTGCGAGCATGCGCTGACCAACTAGCAAGTGTCTTCACTGACATTTTCCACCTCTCCCTGTCCGAGTCTGTAATAACAACATGTTTTAAGCAGACCACCATAGTGCCTGTGCACAAGAACACTAAGGTAACCTGCCTAAATGACTACTGACCCGTAGCACTCACATCTGTAGCCATGAAGCGCTTTGAAAGGCTGGTCATGGCTCACATCAACACCATCATCGCAGAAACCCTAGACCCACTCCAATTTGCATACCGTCCCATCAGATCCACAGATGATGCAGTCTCTATTGCACTCCACACTGCACTTTCCCTGGACAAAAGGAACACCTATGTGAGAATGCTATTCATTGACTACAGCTCAGCATCCAACACCATAGTACCCTCAAAGCTCATCAATAAGCTGGGACAAAACACCTCCCTCTGCAACTGGATCCTGGACTTCCTGACGGGCAGGGTAGGTAACAACACATCCGCCACGCTGATCCTCAACACAGGGTCCCTCAGGGGTGCGTGCTCAGCCCCCTCCTGTACTCCCTGTTCACTCATGACTGCACGTCCAGGCACGACTCCAACACCATCATTAAATTTGCCAATGACACAACAGTGGTAGGCCTGATCACCGACAACAACGAGACAGCTTATAGCGAGGAGGTCAGAGACCTGGCCGTGTGGTGCCAAGACAACAACCTCTCCCTCAACATGATCAAGACAAAGGAGATGATTGTGGACTACAGGAAAAAGAGGACCGAGCACACCCCCATTCTCATCGACGGGGCTGCAGTGGAGCAGGTTGAGAGCTTCAAGTTCCTTGGTGTCCACATCACCAACAATCTAACATGGTCCAAGCACACCATGACAGTCGTGAAGCGGGCACGACAAAACCTATTCCCCCTCAGGAGACTAAAAATATTTGGCATGGGTCCTCAGATCCTCAAAAGGTTCTACAGCTGCACCATCGAGAGCATCCTGACTGGTTACATCACTGCCTGGTATGGCAACTGCTCAGCCTTCGACCGCAAGGCACCTCAGAGGGTAGTGCGAACGGCCCAGTACATCACTGGGGCCAAGCTTCCTGCCATCCAGGACTTCTATACCAGGCGGTGTCAGAATAAAGCCCTAAAAATGGTCAAAGACTCCAGCCACCCTAGTCATAGACTGTTCTCTCTGCTACCACACGTCAAGCGGTACCGGAGCACCAAGTCTAGGTCCAAGAAGCTTCTAAACTACTTCTACCCCCAAGCCATAAGACTCCTGAACATCTAGTCAAATGGCTACCCAGACTATTTGCATTACCCCCCCTCCCAACCAACTGAATGAAAACATATCTAATTATCATTGACGAATATTGACTAAAGTCTATTGAGAGACAGGAATAGTAGCAGCATTACCTGCTACTGGACACAGCAGTGATCTCTGGGAAAGAGAGTTCCAAAAGGACCTGCTCCTGCTCATCCACAAAGTAGACCCCGGTCCAGTTCACTGCCACAATGACGTCATTCTTAGGCAGGCTGGGTCCTGAGGGGTTCAACGTTTACTTAGAGGTCATTTCAACCTACGTTTAGTCATGATATCATGAATACGATACAGGTCTTTCTCAGAAATATCATTAGTGTTACATCCCTTGTATTAAATTGGCCAAAACTCCCATAAATATCAACAGTAGACTTACCTGAAAATTTGAAGGCCTCGTAGAAGCGTGAGAAGAGTAAAGGCCACTTGAAACGAGCAAAGTCAACCACGTCCTCTTTCACCTTCTGAGGGTCCAACCTCTTCTGGGTGTAAACTCCCTGAGGCAGAGGAGGGGTTAGAGAGACTGTTTGAAAACTGGGTGTGTGAACGTATGTACTGTTCATAGGACAATATAGTCAAGTTGTAGTGGTAAAAACAAAGGTGGGTAAACACTGAACGCTGATTGAGGTGATGGCGACGATTAACAAATGCTAATTCAGAAAACAATCATTAGGCGTAGTAGACGCTTAAACGCTATTCACTAAAGCATAAGCAGTGGAAAAAGTGCTTACATGTGTTTACCCACTACATCCCTGATTATAGTGACAAATAGTTTAAAGGACAAATCCAGTTGTAAGAGCACGAGAAACAGATTTGGGGTCATAAAGTGAAGGGCGCTGAGACTGATCCTTGGGGGACACCTACCTTTTTGTGGGAAGAGACAACTAGCTGGGCCCACTTGTCAGTGGTCTTGGCGGAGCTGATTTCACGGTCAGGAATGTAGGAGGGGATGAGGTTGAGGAGGCGCTCTTGGAGGATATCTGAGCCATATTCTACGTAGTACTGCTGAGACGCCAGTTCCGCCAGATCCTCGTCCTGAGCAAGAGAGAGGGAGATTGAGAGAGCGAGAGTGGATAGATGGAGTGAGAGATAAGGCTTTAACATTTTCATATTTTACAAAATAACATCAGGCATGAATGATACAGTTCATGTAAGGAAATTATTGAAATAAATTCATTAGGCCCTAATCTGTGGATTTCACATGACTGGAAATACAGAAATTGATATGTTGGTCACAGATACCCTAAAAAGGAAAAGTAGGGGCGTGGATCAGAAAACCAGTCAGAATCTGATGTGACCACCATTTGCCTCATGCAGCACGACACATGTCCTTCACAGAGTTGATCAGGCTGTTGATTGTGGCCTGTGGAATGTTGTCCCGCTGTGCGAAGTTGCTGGATATTGGCAGGAACTGGAACACGCTGTCCTACACATCCCAAACATGCTCAATGGGTGACATGTCTGGTGAGTATGCAGGCCATGGAAGAACTGGGACATTTTTAGCTTCCCGGAGTTGTGTACAGATCCTTGCGACATGGGGCTGTGCTTTATCATGCTGAAATATGAGGTGACGGCGGAGGATGAATGGCACGACAATGGGCATCAGGATCTTGTGCAATCAAATTGCCATCAATGACATGCAATTGTGTTTGTTGTCTGTAGCTTATGCCTGCCCATACCATAACCCCACCGCCACCATGGGGCACTCTATTCACAACGTTGACATCAGCAAACCACTAACCCACATGACGTTATATACGGTCCGCCATCTGCCCGATACAGTTGAAACCGGAATTCATCAGTGAAGAGCACACTTCTACTGCGTGCCAGTGGCCAACGAAGGTGAGCATTTGCCCACTGAAGTCGGTTACGACGCCGAACTGCAGTCAGGTCAAGACCCTGGTGAGGACGACGAGCACGCAGATGAGCTTAGCTGAGACGGTTTCTGACAGTTGTGCAGAAATGATTTGGTTGTGCAAGCCCACAGTTTCATCAGCTGTTCAGATGGCTGGTCTCAGACGATCCCGCAGGTGAAGAAGCCAGATGTCGAGGTCCTGGGCTGGCGTGGTTATACATGGACTGCGGTTGTGAGACCAGTTGGACGTACTGCCAAATTCTCTAAAATGTTGTTGGAGGTGGCTTATGGCTGAGAAATGAATATACAATTATCTGGCAACAGCTCTGTTGAACATTCCTGCAGTCAGCATGCCAATTGCACACTCCCTCAAAACTTGAGACATCTGTGGCATTGTGTTGTGTTACAAAACTGCACATTTTAGTATGGCCTTTTATTGTCCCCAGCACAAGGTGCACCTGTGTAATGTTCATGCCGTTTAATCAGCTTCTTGATATGCCACACCTCAGGTGGATGGATTATCTTGACAAAAGAGAATTGCTCACTAACAAATTTGTTCACAAAATTAAGGGAAATAAGCTTTTTGTGCGTATAGAACATTTCTGGGATCTTTTATTTCAGCTCATGAAACATGGGACCAACACTTTAGACGTTGCGTTTACATTTTTGTTCAATGTACATCAGCATGAACTAAATACCACATAAAAACGCCATCTCACATCATTCATAAACCTATAAGAGAGAGAGGAAGAGTGGAAAAGACACAATCAAAGAGCAATTACCCAAATTTGCTCTCTCACCTCTAACCTCCCTCCTCATACATGCCTTCATCCCTCTGCCCTCATTCCCCACTCACCCTCTCACAGCGGTACTCGCCGAACTTGACTCCCCGGACAGTCTGCTGGTAGATGAGGTTGGTGGCCACACTGTCGTCGCCAGGATTGTGCCAGGGCGTGAAGATCTCCTTCCTGAAGAAAAGGCGCCAGGGAGCGTTCCTCTCCTGGGCACCCTGCTCCTTGGCATACTGCTCGCACTGCGACACGGCATCCATCACATGGTCGCTGCCGCTGCCCAATGAGGATACCTGGGGCAGAGGGGGAAGAACGGACATTCAACATTGTTAATAAACGTGGGCTCGATAGCTTCTCAAACAAGTTTGTGAGACCGTATGCTTGAGTGAGTTATTGAGCAAGCAAGAGTGAGTGTGTCCCTGCATGCATACGTGTGTGTGCACATCTACACATGTCTCTCGAGTCAGATGAAGCGAGTGAGGTCCAGTCCAGTACCTTGTCAAACAGGGCGATGAAGAGGGAGAAACCGAAGCGGTCTTGGAGGCTGATCTTGTCGGCCAGGGAATTACACAGCTCGCTGGCTGTGGTGGCTGAGTCAGTCAGCAGGGTCTTAGTGGTGCCATCCATGAAGGTCACTGGCAACATGATGGGTATCTTCGACTTAGTGGCCTGGGGGGGTGATTATTTTTTAAATAAAAAACAACTCCAGGCTACGCTTGAATGTCTAAAACCAGATACCAGAAAATATGAGCACCCTTGCACTTTTCTTAAATAATTCAATTTTTTAAAATTTAATTTGATTTCAACTGATATTGATTTGATGTTTTATTGCATTTAACCTTTTATTAACTAGGCAAGTCAGTTTAGAACAAATTGTTATTTACAATGATGGCCTACACCGGCCAAACCCAGACGACGCTGAGCCAATTATGCGCCGCACTATGGGACTCCCAATCACGGCCGGTTGTGATACAGCCTGGATTTTGAACCAGGGTGTCTGTAGTGACACCTCTAGCACTGAGATGCAGTGCCTTAAAACGCTGCGTCACTTTTCAACATTGCAGAACCAATTATATATTTGTTAACTTAAGTTTACAATTTTCATGTAGAAAACAAAGACAAACGGCATAGACAAATTGATTTGCACCCCAGAGCTAGTACTTAGTTGCACTTCATTTGGCCAATATAACTGCCAACAAATGCTTCTTGTAGCCATCAATAAGCTTGCTGCACGTTACTACTGACAATTTGTCCCACTCTTCAGCAGCAAACCGAATGATAATAACACCCTCCCTACAATCAAAGACGAGGGAGGTTTGAGAATGCTGTGAGATTGATTTGCTGCCTCTGGTACTGGGGGCCTTGAACACGTGCAAGGCATCATGAAATCAGAAGATTATCAGGTGTCGAATGTTCAAGCCAGCGTCCAAAAACTGGGTCTCCATTGAAGGTTGTGTGTCTTCCAGCAGCACATCAAAAAAGCACCCAGGGATGGTTCAAGAAGCGATGCTGAACCGTTCTGGAATGGCCAGCGTAAAGTCCAGATCTGAATCATATCTAAAACCTATGGAGAGATCTGAACACAGCAGTTGGTGGAGGGCAGCCCTCAAACATTGAAGAATTAGAGCAGTTTGCTGCTGAAAAGTCGGTGTTAATCAGCAGCAAACTTGGCCAAAGGCTGTGCAACCAAGTCCTAGCTCTGGGGTGCAAATAATTTTATCCATGCCATTTGTCTTTATTTTCTAAATTAAAATGGTATACTTAGGTAACAAAACATTTATTGGTTCTGCAATGCAGAAAATCCCATAACAAGGTGTGGTGACCAAAAGTTGAATTTAAATTTCAACACATTATTGAAGAAATAGGAAATAATTTAAGTGCAAGGGTGGCAATATATTTGCAGTGATGTAAAGTACTTAAGTAAAAATACTTGAACATACTACTTAAGTATTTTTTTGGGTGTATCTGTACTTTACTATTTATATTTTTGACAACTTTTACTTTGCTACATTCCTAAAGAAAATAATGTACTTTCTACTCCATACATTTTCCCTGACACCCAAAAGTACTCATTACATTTTGAATGCTTAGCAGGACAGGAAAATGGTCTAATTCAAGCACTTAAAGAGAAAATCCCTGGCCATCCTTACTGCATCTTATCTGGCGGACTCACTAAACACAAATGCTTTGTTTGTAAATGATGTCTGAGTGTTGGAGTGTGCTCCTGGCTCTCCGTACATTTTATAAACAAGAACATCGTGCCGTCTGGTCTGCTTAATATAAGGTATTTGAAATGATTTATACTTCTACTTTGGATACTTATGTATATTTTAGCAATAACATTTACTTTTGAAAACCAAATACTTTTTTACTCAAGTAGAATTTTACTGGGTGCGTGCGTTCACTTTTACTTGAGTAATTTTCTATTAAGGTATCTTTACTTTTAGTATGACAATTGGACACTGATCTCAATTTAGCATTTTCCACCTAATAATACGGTTTAGAACTTCCCCCATGATTCACTGATCCTAGATCTGTGCGTACCTGCAGCTCGAGCCAAGATGGTGGCTGGGTCCTGGTGCAGTTCACAAAGGTCCGCCTCAACCTCTCCTCGCAGTATGGAGCGTAGCCCGGCGGACCACTGATCATGAACGTACGCAAAAACTGAGGGAGGGAGAAGGGGGGGTGTCAGGGGTTAAAGACCAATGAGACATCCTGGGGCACATTCAGTGGATCCACTTTCAATTCATCAGGACTAGACCAAGACAAATGAGAGGTGTATGTGTGTGTGTGTTCGCACACATATATGCATACATGTGTATATACGCTGTGTGTGTGTTATCAAAAATACGAGGGTCTTACTTTGACAAACTTCTCGGAGGGAGCGAAGCAGCCAGCGCAGAGAGAGAGCAGGATCCAGCCACGTGCATGGCTACTCTTAGATGGGTTCTGGGTCAGCTGCTTACAGATCTGACAGTAGATCTCATCCCTGGTAATAGACACAACAGCCAGCCAATAACAGTGATGGTTAGGGGTCCCCATATTCAAACTAGCATACCACTTATAATACACGTCCAATATATTACTTAATAATTTCTCTGTGACAGGTGCAAACTATTACATTTACGTAATTTAGCAGATGCTCTTATCCAGAGTGACTTACAATTAGTGCATACATCTTAAAATACTGTAGCTAGGTGAGACAATAACATATGACAATTGTAGTACATTTTCCCTCAACAAAGTATTTATCAGCAAAGTCTGTGATACTAGCAAAAAACAGTGGTAAGTATTTAAGATAGTGTACTCTTTAAAGAGGTAGTGTTTCAGACATTTTCGGAAGATGGGCAGGGACTCCGCTGTCCTGACGCTGTCCTGACGCTGTCCTGACCATTGGGGTACCAGAACAGAGAAGAGCTTTGACTGGGCTGAGTGGGAGCTGCCTTCCTGTAGGTGTGGGATGGCCAAGCTACCAGAGTTGGCAGAACGGAGTGTTCGGTTTGGGGTGTAGGGTTTGAGCATAGCCTGAAGGTAGGGAGGGGCAGTTCTCTTGTTGGTCCGTAGGCAAGCACCAGGGTCTTGAAGATGATGCGAGCTTTGACTCAAAGCCAGTGGAGTGTGGGGAGGAGCCAGGTGACATGGGTTGAACAGGTGGGATGCGGCGTTCTGGATAAGTTGCAGCGGTTTTATGGCACAAGCGGGGAGCCAACAGAGAGTTGCATTAGTCTAGATGGGAGATGACAAGTGCATGGATTAGGACCTGGCCGCTTCCTGTGTGAGGAAAGGTTGTACTTTACGGACGTTGTAGAGCATGAACCTGCAGGAGCGAGTATCTGCTTTGATGTTTGCAGAGAACGACAGGGTGTTGTCCAGGGTCACGACAAGGGGCACCGTGGAGTTGTCAACTGTGATGGAGAGATCTCAGAGCGGGCAGGCCTTCCCCGGGAAGAAGAGCAGCTCCATTTTGTCGAGGTTGCGCTTAAGGTGGTGGGCCAACATCCAAGCACTATGGTGGAAGCTCAGATCATCAATGAAGGAGGGGAGGCGTGGAAAGAACAGATTAAGAATGTAGGGAAAAAGTTTTTCTGAGTAATTGGTAGAATAAGTCAAAGGGTCGTAGGTCACCTGAGGACGGGCCTTAGGATGCCGTTGCCGATGATGAAGTGCAGCTTCTCCAGGTTGGAGGTGGGCCGGTCCTCCAACATGCTATTTCCCTGTAGGCTGTAATCACCGTCCATCAAACGCCGGGTCACCTATAGGGGAGAAGAGGAGGCGGTGCCAACAGGGAACAGTCATGCCATTGGCGATTACTTCCATTCGGTCAGTTGGATATTGGTATTGGTAAAGGCTGAGTTGACAACGGGGGGGTTCGGATTACAGGGGTACCCACAGATGCTGAACACCCCCATAACAAATCAGAGTACCCATATAATCTGTCAAATATTAACATGGGCACATCCATAAGCACCAACAAGAATGTTGGTCCAACGCACTATTTTTGGGATTGTGTGGCTCAGTTGGTAAGAGCATGGTGCTGCTAACCGGCATATACTATCATTATTATGTTTTTTACTATTATTATTAAGAAAGCTATAATGAGACACAAACCTCCTCAGTGATCTTGGACTTTCTCTTCAGTGTGAGAGAGACCAGCTTGTGTCTCACACTGTTCTTCTTTTGCCCACCACCACCTTCAATTGAGCTGTTCTGTCAGAGGGAGAGAAAGGGGCGTAGTTGAGCTTTATGTTGTCTGTAAGTCTGTCTGTGTCCTGGATGACATACACAAAAAAATCCACCCATTCTACCAACGTCCTCCTTCTCATCTCCTCAATGCTCATTAAGAAATACTAGCGGCCATGACTGAAGGCAAACAAGAGTTGTCTTGGGGGTGGGGTTTGATGTGGGTCTTTGCCATTCAATTACAACAACCAAGTGCAGTAGAGTACAGCGAGGTAAGCTATACTAGCTTTGCTATGGATAGAACAAAGATTTGAAGTTGAGGACTTCTCCCCTCCTGACTGACACACCATCTCAATTTAGTTCTATGTGTAGGCTAAAGCCTGACCTTGTGTTTAGCCAAACTGACAGCAGCTAGCTAGCACAGCTTGTTGATAGCTGCAGCTGGCTATCATATCTAGCTGATATTTCTCTGCCAAATCAGTTATGGCAAGATAGCAAGAACCTGGAATGTGTTTCATAAGTAACTCATTCTACAGCATCTTGCTACGGAAGTAGCTTGCAACTTAGTGTATATTTACATTATGTGATGAAACGTTGAAACTAAGTGGCCAGTTTATTGGGTACACTGATCTACATTGAACAAAAATATAAGCGCAACATGTAAAGTGTTGGTCCAATGTTTCATGAGCTGAAATAAAAGGTCCCAGAAATGTTCCATACGCACAAAAAGCTTATTTCTCTCAAATGTTGTGCATAAATTTGCTTACATCCCTATTAGTGAGCATTTCTCCTTTGCCAAGATAATCCATCCACCTGACAGATGTGGCATATCAAGAAGCTGATTAAACAGCATGATCATTACACAGGAGTATTTCTGTCTGATTGGCGGGGCCTGGCTCCCCAGTGGGTGGGCCTAGCTGCCAAGTGGGTTGGCCTTTGCTCTCCCAGGCCCACCCATGGCTGCACCCTGCCCAGTCATGTGAAACCCATAGACTAAGGCCTAATTAATTCATTTCAATTGACTGATTTCCTTATATGAACTCTAATTGTTGCATGTTGCGTTTATATTTTTGTTCAGTATAGTACCGGGTTGGACCCCCTTTGCCTCCAGAACAGCCTGATTTTTTTGTGAGCATGGACTCTACAAGGTGACAGATGCCAACAGTAAAGCATCCTGAGACCATTCATGTGTGGGGTTGCTTCTCAGCCAAGGGAGTGGGCTCACTCACAATTTTGCCTAAGAACACAGCCATGAATAAAGAATGGTACCAACACATCCTCCGAGAGCAACTTCTCCCAACCATCCAGGAACAGTTTGGTGACGAACAATGCCTTTTCCAGCATGATGGAGCACCTTGCCATAAGGCAAAAGTGATAACTAAGTGGCTCGGGGAACAAAACATTGATATTTTGGGTCCATGGCCAGGAAACTCCCCAGACCTTAATCCCATTGAGAACTTGTGGTCAATCCTCAAGAGGTGGGTGGACAAACAAAAAAAAACAAATTCTGACAAACTCCAATCATTGATTATGCAAGAATGAGCTGCCATCAGTCAGGATGTGGCCCAGAAGTTAATTGACAACATGCCAGGGCGGATTGCAGAGGTCTTGAAAAAGAAGGGTCAACACTGCAAATATGGACTCTTTGCATCAACTTCATGTAATTGTRAATAAAAGCCTTTGACACTTATGAAATGCTTGTAATTATACTTCAGTATTCCATAGTAACATCTGACAAAAATATCTAAAGACAAAGAAGCAGCAAACTTAGTGACAATTAATATTTGTGTCATTCTCAAAACGTTTGGCCACGACTGTATATAGCTCCATTCTTGTGTATTGTATTCGTGTTACTATTTTATTATTATTTTTAAACTGCATTGGGAAGGGCTTGTAAACAAGCATTTCACAGTAAAGTCTACACCAGTTGTATTTGGTGCATGTTACAAATACAATTTTGCTTGATTTGAAAGCCCATTTTCATTAGAGTAGTTATTTCCCAGGCAAGGGCAAGTACTAACCACACGTCTTGTCTGAGAAAGACGTTCCAGTGTGCGAGTTCATTTTGCATCACCTGGTGCCCCAGGTGCTCATTTGAAACCATTCCATTGGTCCTCCTAAGGAGTGGTCTCCGCCCGCCTGAGGCACCGGGCCATGCAAAGCGAACTCGCCCAGTCTTTTCCCAGTTGACTTAATTGCAGTCTGAACCAAATCCTCAAGTCATGACGCAGTCACTTACCAAACTCCATTTTGGATGAGACTGACTTTATGACCAAAATGATCCTTTTTACACTTTGTACTCAAATTTGACACAAAAATAAATGTTTGTCTCCATCCCACATAACCAAGTTTTCCTTTTGAAAACGGACTATCAAGGGCAGTTGACCTTTAACCGCTCCCTTAGGCCAGTGTTTCTCAATCCCTCTCCTGGGGACCAACATTTTTATTTTTGCCCTAGCACTAACACATTCCAATAATGATTCCAATAATCAAAGGCTTGATAAGTTGATTAGTTGAATTAGATGTCTGCGTGCTAGAGCAAAAACAAAAATGTACACCCCTTTGGATCCCCAGGACCAGGATTGAAAAACACTGCCTTAAGCCTTATTTATACCTTGGGCAAGTACACAAAACAAGAATGCAATTAGCGACGCTACTACACTATTTTACTTGAATAATTGCATTCTTATGTTGTGTATTTGTGTTAGTTATAAATTAGGCTTTAAACCCTTGCTATTATGTTCTCCCTCCAAAGGACATCCCTTCCTGTCCCATTTTACATTGAATAGCTCACAATCAATGTTCCCTCTAAGCTGTGTGCATGTAGCCCCTAGACTGCTCCACCGCTCCCGGGACAGCCGGGCAGAAATATCAGTCCACAGAGTGAAGCACCAGATTGAACTTCACTCAACTTGACTGGTCAATCTCTAAGGAATTCCTAGTCAATCGCCAAACATTTCTGTAAAAAAATAAAATAATTAAGCCTTGTGTTAAAAATGTTTTATTTGTCTCTGGCTGTTGAATGTGGATGCACCAGATTTAGCTGCGCTGCACGCCGGGTAGGCTAACTGTTTGAACCATTTCATGTGTCTGAAGGTACTCTGCCTTCCCGGCGGGCCCAGAGAGCAAATCTAGTGCACTGTCTACTGCTGGCCAATCAGATGGCTCAAATTACAGTGTCTGCAGTAAGGTAGCAGGCATAAAAGAAAGCTACAGAAAAGTTGATACTGTGAGATTTCAAAACATTTAAAACCATAAATAGAGACTGTCAACGAATACAGCAAAGAGCTTCTGTTTTTATGAGTGAGTTCATGTTTAAGTTCTTACTCAGCACTGTCAACACTTTGTATTCAACACTTTAATAAGACATAAAATCAGTGTTCTTCCTATTTCCACTCAGTGCTACAAAAAGCACTGCAGCAGTAATGAATAAGTAGGAAAGTGTATCTATAGGCTTGCATTGTTGTTACTATTAGCAGCTTGGGTCTTTTTTAATATCAAGGAATATTTCACTTTCTCGGTTCATACTGTAGGAGTAACAACATGAGTTTGTGCATGAGGCAAATAATGCGGTGCGACTCGGGTTTCACCATCAGCTGGAAGGCGGTCCCTTTTTGGTCAGTCAGTGGAGGAAAGGGGGAGCGAAGGGATGTTAAGAGACTGATCATCAGATGCAGGCACCATCAATCCAGTAAAATACAAATTTTAAAAAAAATATTTAAAATGTACGCTCACTCAGCTGTGCATCACAAGCAGTGGCAATTTTAGCATGTAAATCTTGGTGGGGCCAAAAACATAATTGTGGGATGCATGCCAGCAAAGCCACTACACAACACAACACTAAACAATACATTCATGGCACTATAACGGTGACAAACGGTGCCCACAAACTGTTAGGGCCTACATAAAGCTATCCCAACAGCAGAGTCCAAACTGCAGTCCCAACACCTTACCAGCGGAGCCTTGTCTGGCAGAGAAACAGTTCATCCAGCCTCATTTACTGCCTTTAAAAAAACTAAAACATATCTGACATGGCTGACTTGCTTAAACAAATGTGGTTTCTACTGACAATTGAGATGTACAAACTATGGCATAAGGGGACAAGAGGCAATCCGTAATTTCGATTAAGACATTAATGAGCGAGCTAGGACGGACGTAGTCAATATAACTATTGGTTCAGCACTTTTGAAATGTACAGCGACAGAATTCAGAACATGGGCCATTCTTACAGTGTTCTTCCTGTACACCAAGTCAGAACCGTAGGATAAATAAAGGGGGCATTTAAGCAGAAAATGAAAGCTCTTACAATATTCAATGATTACATTTCTCAAAAACAGGTTATAGGCCACATGTGCACCACCAAGTCAGAACAGTAGGCAAAATTAAGAGGGGAAAATAGACCAAATTATTAGGGTGAGGCACATGGGCTACTAACAGCTTACTACACAACATACACTTAGTATTACTTTCTTAGCTATGGTAAATATATCTCCCTGGCATATTACATAATTTATGCAGCAGCATACAAGACATTGTTGGACTCACCTTGTGCTGTGTTCACAGCACTCACTTGAAAATAAAGGAGAGCCGCACACTCTAGGAGCTCAGATGAAAAAATGTAATATCCAACGTTTTGACAGCCAAGTTGTCTTCATCAGGGTATAATCACAAACACTGCGGGATGACTCGTTTATATAGTGTCAAATGACACACAGGTGTCTGTAATCATGGCCAAGTGTGGACTAATATCATTGGTTAATTCTCAAATATAAAAATGGTATACAAAGAACAGCATACAAAAAAACAAATTGATAGCATACGATCATAGATTCATTTTAGACTACACAAGCTTACAAACAATTACAATGGCAAAGTCACAATAATCACAAGAATGGCTTCAGATCAAAGTCTACGTTGAGACCGAAAGGAGCAAGGGTCTTTAAGTTAAAGATCCAGGCAGCCTCTCGTTTTAACAATAAATTATCAAGGTCACCTCTCTCCTAGGGAGGGTGACATGTTCGATGCCAATATAACCTAGAGACGAAATCGAGTGGTTTGCTTCCAAACTGGGTAAGTCAAGTTTTTGCACCTAATGGTGCTACGGTGCTCTGAGATACGTACTTTTAATTCGCGCTTTGTTTTACCCACATAATTTTTACCACAAGGACAAGTTATAAGATAAATAACTGCCTTAATGGAGCACGTAATAACACCTTTGATTGGGATCGATTTCCCTGTTTGTGGGTGTTTGAAGGATCTACATATATAAGTGCCATTGCATTGAGCACAGCCATTACACTTGTAGTTTCCATCCAGTAGGGGCGCAAATAGACGTTGTTGAGGAATATCTTGGGGTGGTAAATCAGAGTGTACCAATTAGTACCACTTTCTTTGCGTCTCAGCCATATTTCTGTCGAAATCTGATTGTTTTTTGCAAATTCTTTTGATTCGACAGAATTGGCTGTAGGGCAAACTATTTGTCAAGGGAAGTGGGTGACAACTGTCAGCCCTCAACAAACTGTTACGATCAATATCCCGTTTCCAAATAATGATGTTAGGCAAGAAAACATTTTTGAGAGGATTGAAAATAGACTGTTTCTCCATGTAACCCACATACAAATTAGCATAGTTAGGAGCCATGGGGGATCCCATAACAGTACCCTTCGTCTGAATAAAGAAATCCTTTAGAAACATGAAATAGTTATGTGTGAGTACTATTTCAGCCAATGTTATAATGCAGGCACTGGAAGGTAGTTCATGAGGGTCACGTTGCAGAAGAAAATGTTCCATAGCTTCAATACCGCCCTCTTGTGGAATATTTGTGTATAACGGATCAACATCAAAAGTAACTAACAAAGTATTCTCTGGGAGAGGATCAAGAGATTCAATGATAGAGATCATACTGCTGGTGTCCTTTACAAAGGAGGGGAGCTGTTCTGCTAGTGGACTAATAAAAAAGTAAACAAAAGTAGATAGAGGGGCCGTTACTGCATCAATGCCCGTTACAATAGGGCGCCCTGGAGGTTTTGTAACATTCTTGTGTAATTTCGGTATAGAAAGTGGCAATTTTAGGGTGTTAATCTTGGTGTTCTCTGGCAAATGCCAAACGTCCTGCACGGTGTTGGGCTGTAAGCACAACCCCCACCTGTAGACGTCGGGCCCTCATACCACCCTCATGGAGTCTGTTTCTGACCGTTTGAGCAGACACATGCACATTTGTGGCCTGCTGGAGGTCATTTRGCAGGYCTCTGGRAGTGCTCCTCCTGCWCAAAGGCGGKGGTAGCGGTCCTGCTGCTGGGTTGTTGCCCTCCTACGGCCTCCTCCACGTCTCCTGATGTACTGGCCTGTCTCCTGGTAGCGCCTCCATGCTCTGGACACTACGCTGACAGACACAGCAAACCTTCTTGCCACAGCTCGCATTGATGTGCCATCCTGGATGAGCTGCACTACCTGAGCCACTTGTGTGGGTTGTAGACTCCGTCTCATGCTKCCACTAGAGTGAAAGCACCGCCAGCATTCAAAAGTGACCAAAACATCAGCCAGGAAGCATAGGAACTGAGAAGTGGTCTGTGGTCACCACCTGCAGAACCACTCCTTTATTGGGGGTGTCTTGCTAATTGCCTATAATTTCTACCTTTTGTCTATTCCATTTGCACAACAGCATGTGAAATTTATTGTCAATCAGTGTTGCTTCCTAAGTGGACAGTTTGATTTCACAGAAGTGTGATTGACTTGGAGTTACATTGTGTTGTTTAAGTGTTCCCTTTATTTTTTTGAGCAGTGTATATTTTTAAATCCTGAACAACAATTCATTGGCAGGGCAATTCAAGCAAAGCCAATATGCGGTGATAATGATTTGGGCCTATAGCCTACTTTACAAACATCATTGCTACAGTACTGTTTTTAATTGGTTAATGCTGCATTTGGCTTATGTTTTTTAAGTCATGTTAAAAAAAAAATCTGAGTGGTAGATCTCGACTTGCATTTTGACTCAAAGTGATTTTGACTCAGAAAAGGTTTGTGACCACTGTTCTAAAGTTTTCCCTGTTAATTTCCCTTTACTGTGGCAATTGTGATCGAATCAACGCAATATTAACCACTTTCAATGCAACATACAGAAACAAAACAAACTACTGTAGGCAAGAGATTTGTTGTAGGCAGAAAGCATCGGAGTAGGATTCTATTGCATTGGCATGCACTACTCAGCACCTACTCTATACAGACCAGTGCGGCATAAACAATCAGAGCTGCAGTAGGTCTATATGCACATTTTGTTCATATACTTTGCTAGTTAGTGAGTTATTAGCCCAGTTGTAGATCATTTGTAGTCAGCAATAGGGGAGTGATTGCTTCCTACAAGAGCACAAAACGTGTACATTTCTCGACATCTTTGAAAAGCAAGTCAGGTAAACATCTTTTTTTTCTCTTAAAGGTGGCAGTGTTGTATTTTGAGACAGGCTTGAATAAGCTAAGTAGCCAATAGGCAGAGAGTAGCATAATTTGTCTGATTCTCTGTAATAATGGTATGGGAATATTAATGCATTTTATTTTGCAAAGTAGTTTCTTGTATCAAATAACCCAACAGCGGAGCAGGTCGAGAGTTTAAAGTTCCTTGGTGTCCACATCACCAACAAACTATCATGGTCCAAACACACCAACACAGTCGTGAAGAGGGCACGACAACACCGTTTCCCTCAGCAGACTGAAAAGATTTGGCACGGGTCCCCATATCCTCAAAAAGTTCAACAACTGCACCATTGAGAGCATCCTGACCTGTTGCATCACCGCTTGGTATGGCAACTGCTCGGCATCCAACCGTAAGGCGCTACAGAGGGTAGTGCGTATGGCCCAATACATCACTTAGGCCAAGCTTCCTGCCATCCAGGACCTACATACTAGGCAGTATCAGAGGAGAGCTCAAAACATTTTAAAAGATCGCAGTCACCCAAGTCATATACTGTTCTCTCTGCTACCGCACAGCAAGCGGTACCGGAGTGCCAAGTCTAGGTCCAAAAGGCTTCTTAAAAGCTTCTACCACCAAGCCATAAGACTGCTGAACAATTCATTAAATGGCCACCCGGGCTATTTACATTMAKGAKCCCCCCCCCCCCCTATGTCTAATCACTCTACCCCTACCTACATGTACAAATTATCTTGACTAACCTGTACCCCCGCACATTGACTCGGTACCGGTACCCCCCACATATAGCCTCGTTATTGTTATTTTATTGTGTTACTTTTTACTTTAGTTTATTTAAGAAATATTTTCTCAACTCTATTTCTTGAACTGCATTGTTGGTTAGGGGCTTGTAAGTAAGCATTTCATGGTAAGGTCTACACCTGTATTCGGCACATGTGACAAATAACATTTGATTTGAACAACATTGTCAGTTACCTCCTTGTCTGAAGGACAAGTGGATAAACAGGTTAATGTCAAGCCCTGTGTTCAATACAGGCCTCATGGAGTGTAGGCCTATATTGAAAATCGCACTTTGGATGCTACTGAAGGCTGAATGATAGAACAGCTATTTCCATGTTAACATTTAAATGGGCTGCATTTTCTCCATTGTTTTTGATGGAAGGACACTCTGGTAGGCCTGCAGTATGATCAAATAGCCACAGTAGTCTACTTGGCCACTGTTAAAACTGTAACTTAAAGCGGGTACAGCCTCAGTGTTCACAGTAAACGCGCGCTGGAAGTTTTTCACAACATTCAAATTTGGGCAAAATAAATAATCACAAACACCTTTTTGCACACCTCCCCCGACTCCTCAACCCCACATTCTCTCACGTCCTCCCTTTCATCCCTTCTCTTCCCACCCTACTTCAACCCACTCTCTCTTCTTCTCACTAATTTATCTTTCCTTTACCCCCTCCCCCACTCTTCCCACCCACATTCTATCCCCTGTCTCAACTATGTTTAGGAGAGGGGAAGCTGATCCTGAATCTGTACCTAGGGGAGGCTTCACTTCAGAGCTCACCCTCACCTCTGCCTCCACAGTCTGGAGCTCCTGCAGCTCTCTCTTGTAGGTCCTCTTGCTCAGCGTCTCGTAGATCTTGGTCATGACGGGGATCTTCTCTGAGCCGTCACTGATGGCGATGTGGTACTTCGGTTCAGGCAGGTCCCCCATGAACCTCAGCACCGTGATCCACACTGCCAGCGCTGCCTGGGGGATGGGGGGATTGGGATTGGTTTTCAAGAGATTGTTTGGCCAAATTGCTAAATTATAGTGCATTCGGAAAGTATTTAGACCCCTTCCCTTTTTACACATTTTGTTACGTTACAGCCTTTTTCTAAAATGGATTATATTAATGTTTTTGCTTATCACTCTACACACAATACCCCATAATAACAAAGCGAAAACAGTTTCTGACATTTTTGATAAATTGTGTTATTTTTTTAAACAGAAATATTTTTATTTTATTTACATAAGTATTCAGACCCTTTGCTATGAAACTAGCATTTTAGTTCAGGTGCATCCTGTTTCCAATGATCATCCTTGAGATGTTTCTACAAATTGATTGGAGTCCACCTGTGGTAAATTCAATTGATTGGACGTGATATGGAAAGGCACACATCTGTCTGTACAAGTTCCCACAGTTGACAGTGCATGTCAGAGAAAAAAACAAGCCACGAGGTCGAAGGAATTGTCCGTAGAGCTCAGAGACAGGATTGTGTCTAGGCACAGATCTAGGGAAGGGTACCAAAACATTTCTGCAGCATCGAAGGTCCCCAAGAACACAGTGGCCTCCATCTTTCTTAAATGGAAGAAGTTTGGCCACTCGGCCAAACTGAGCAATTGTAGGAGAAGGACCTTGGTCAGGGAGGTGACCAAGAACCCGATGGTCACTCTGACAGAGCTCCAGAGTTCATCTGTGGAGATGGGAGAACCTTCCAGAAGGACAACCATTTTTGCAGCACTCCACCAATCAGGCCTTCATGATAGGGTGGTCAGAAGGAAGCCAATCCTCAGTAAAAGGCACATGACAGCCCGCTTGGAGTTTGCCAAAAGGTACCTAAAGACTCTCTGGTCTGATGAAACCAAGATTGAACTCTGGCCTGAATGCCAAGAGTCACATCCGGAGGAAACCTGGCACCATCCCCCCCACCATGTTTTTCAGCGGCAGGGACTGGGAGACTAGTCAGGATCGAGGGAAAGATGAACGGAGCAAAGTACAGAGAGATCCTTGATGAAAACCTGCTACAGAGCGCTCAGGACCACAGACTGGAGGGAAGGATTACTTCCAACTAAACAACGACCCTAAGCACACAGCCAAGACAATGCAGGAGTGGCTTTTGGACAAGTCTCTTATTGTCCTTGAGTGGCCCAGCCAGAGCTCGGACTTGAACCTTATCGAACATCTGTGGAGAGACCTGAAAATAGATGTGCAGCTACGCTCCCCATCCAACCTGACAGAAAGGATCTGTTGAGAAGAATGGGAGAAATTCTCCAAATGCAGGTGTGCCAAGCTTGCAGCGTTATACCCAAGAAGACTTGAGGCTGTAATCGCTGCCAAAGGTGCTTTAACAAAGTACTGAGTAAAGGGTCTGGATACTTATGTAAATGTGATGTGATTTTTTATTTTTGTATACATTTGCAAAAAAATCTAAAAACCTGTTTTTGCTTTGTCATTATGGGATATTGTGTGTAGATTGATGAGGAAAAAAACTATTTGATACATTTTAGAATAAGGCTGCAACGTAAGAAATTGTGAAAAAAGTCAGGGGGGTTTGAAAACGTTACGAATGCGCTGTATGTATGTATATATATGATTTTTAAGTAATTAATTTGCTTAATAAAATGCATGTGATTTTCAATGTGATTTTCTGGATTTTTGTCTCTCTGTCTCTCACAGTTGAAGTGTACCTATGATAAAAATTACAGACCTCTACATGCTTTGTAAGTAGGAAAACCTGCAAAATCGGCAGTGTTTCAAATACTTGTTCTCCCCACTGTATATACACACACATATATATTATATACATACACACACACCACACATACATAAAAAGATAAGCACAAATTAAATAATTAAAATATAGTCATTGCATAAGTACAGTATTTTGCTCCCTGAGTCAATACATGCTAGTAACACCTTTGGCATCGATTACAGCTGTGAGTCTTCTTGGGTAAGTCTATAAGAGCTTTGCACATCTGCATTGTGCAATATTTGCCCATTATTATTTTCACAATTCTTCAAGCTCTGTCAAGATGTTGGTGATCATGGATAGATAGCAATTTTCAAGTCTTGCCATAGATTTTCAAGCAGATTTAAGTCACAACTGTAAATTGGCCACTCAGGAACATTCACCGTCTTCTTGGTAAGCAACTCCAGTGTAAGTTTGGCCTTGTGTTGGAGGTTATTGTCCTGCTGAAAGGTGAATTCCTCTCCCAGTCTCTGGTGTAAAGCCAACTGAAGCAGGTTTTCCTCTAGGATTTTGCCTGTGCTTAGCTCCATCCCGTTTCTTTTCATCCTGACTACCCAGTATCTGCTGATGTCAAGCATACCCATACCATGATGCAGACACCACCATGCTCGAAAATAAGGAAGCAGTTAGTGCCTTGTTGCATACAAATTGCATGTTTTCAAATATTTGTATTCTGTATATTTGTTTTTTTGTTTTCACTCCATCATTTAGGTCATTATTGTGGAGACACTACAATGGTGTTGATCCATACTCAGTTATCCCATTACAGCCATTGACCTCTGTAGCCATTTGGGCTGAATACTTACGCAACGACTATATTTTAGTTATATATTTTTTTATTTAACTTAATTTATTTTCTTCCATTTTGACAGAGTATTTTGTGTTGATTGTTGACAATAAAATTACAATTAAATCCATTATAATCCCTCTTTGTATCACAATAAAATGTTTTACAAAGAAATCCAAGAGGTCTGAATAATTTTGTAAGGCACTGTATTGGTTTCCTGACCCAGTAAGCAGTATTTGGACAGACAGCCATCTTTGGTTTGGTTTAACTGGCTGCAGTCACCAAATGTTAACTTTAGTATGTTTGTCCCCCCTCCTCCACACACAAAAGTTCCGTTAGGTATTAGTATGTTCTTAATTTCGTGCCCAAATTATCTGAAATTGATTGTGTGTGTGGGGGGGTAGCCTGAGTGGGGTTAAGGTAATATTCAGTTAGACACTCATGACTCAGGGCTCATGTGCAAAGCTGTAGGACCACAATGGCGAACACGCACACGATTGGTAAAAGGTCAAAAGTCAGAGGTCAACTCACCAGCTGGTCACCCTCATCCTCATGGAAGAGCAGAGGCTGCTTGAGCGGGCGCCGCACGTATGTGTGTGTGGTGGTGCCCTGGAAGTACATGGTGGCGAACTTGGAGAACTTGTACTCCGACAGGTCCTCTTCCTCGTCGTCAGGCAGAGGGAGAGCTTCGTCTAAGTCCTTCTCCTCCCCCTCGGCCCGCAGAGCCACTTCCAGGTCCTACAACACACCCATGTAAACAGACACAGAGACACAGAGGCATGCACAGAGGGAGGGAAGCAGGCACGCATAGAGGCACATGTGCGCACACACACATAGGCACACCAGTGGCATAGCGCAGTTTTGCACTGATACCATTTTCTCCCCCAGAATATTGACATGGTCTGAGAAAGGGATCTTTTTTTGCCATCGGGGAGAGAAATGTCCATTTTATAGCTAATCTCATGTTATTTTACATATTGTGCCATGAGGTGGAGAGAAAATGTTGCTGTTTTAGAGCTCAGGGATTCTGGAAAGATGAGACAATCTCAACATTTTCCACAAAAATATGAACAACATTTTAAATATATATTTTAATAGACCAAAGTATCAGCCTCCTAATTCTACTTGTTTTAATCGTAAAGTGCAACTAACTGGATTTATGTCAACTTTGCCAGACACCATAAAAGGCATTTCATTTTTATAATTATTTTAAGGCCTTTGCTGTTTAATTTGAACAAATCTGTAATACAAATCTCAAAACTTATTTTTGTTTATAGCACTATTAAGAGCTCCAGTATTTTTTCAAGATTTTTTTCTAGAAATACTTCAATTGTTTAAACATATGTTGCAGAACAGAGGTCTTGTTGCACTACATGTAATGAGGACATGAATAAGGGTGTAGTTGACCCTGCTCATTCCTGATTCATTTAGGATTTGAGACAAACCTGATGAGAGCTATTTGGGGGGGGGGGGAGGGTCCTTGCGGAGGCTGCGGGTGTGTGTGCTACGCCAGTGAGGCACACATGTAGGCAGGGATACAGGCAGGTGCATCCACCCACCCACCCACGCACAGACAGACAGACATATACATCAAGGCACACAGACACACACATCCTACATCTAAACCCATACCCCTTACATCTATACCCCTACCCCTTGCACATACACCACTGTACCTACACAGACAGTATCTACTGCCATACTTCCCACCACCGCCCCTAACCCCCCCCATCTCACCTCGAAGCCGGCCGGCCCCTGTCCCTCCAGGTTGGGCAGTGCCCCTGTGTTCCCCAGGAAGCCAAACATCTGGTCCACCATGTCTGAGTGGTCCACAGGCTGCTGCCTCTCCCGCTCCACCTGTTGGGTTGAGGTTGAGTTATAGGCACAGAGTAAAAACAAAGGACAACAAACATATAACACAGGGTACTCTATGTGTAGCTTGGACAGCATGAACCGATCTGGGACTGACTATTGCATATGCAGGTGAGGAAGAGAAAACCAAAATGGGTAATACATTGATCATGTGAACAATAAAAACGTAAGTCGACAGAGTATGATATGAAAGTTTACCAGATAAACTAAAGACAAGATATTGGGTAGTATTAATATTGAATAGGTTAATTAATAGGCTATTTTAGCTTGTGAGCTCTACTTCTGGTTGAAATGATTCAAAACCTCCACATAACCTCTTTATAGAACAAATCTTAACTTACATTTAATTCAAATTTGTGACCTAACATCAATTCATGACTAAGGGAAAATTTGACTAAAGTGGAAGTTAAGATTTGCCCCTAAGTAAACAACTAAGGTGCTTTAGGAACCTGTTCCACCATCTCCTTCTTTCGTCGTGCCTCCTCCCGTGCCTCCATCTCCCTCTCCTCCTCCTGACGGGTCAGCTCGGCCAGGCGCTCCTTGTGACTCCTCTCGGCCTCGGCCCGCGCCCGTCGCACCGTCATCTGGTTCCTCAGACGCTCCTCCTCAACCAGACGCTGGCCCTCTGCCTCTTGGCGCCGCCGGTGCTGAGAAATGGGGGAGAGAGTTGTTTAAATCACTTACAAATTCTCATAAATGTTCTTAAATGTTTCTAGAAGCTGGTAAGACGAGGGGTGGGGGTGTGTGTCTTTTTGGCAATAACAGCTGGTGCGATGTCTAATATTAAAGAAGTCTCAAGGTCTTGCTCACCTGAGGGAGAGTACCTTATGATAAGCTGTAGACCACACTATCTACCAAGAGAATTCTCATCTATATTATCCATAGCCGTCTATTTACCACCACAAACCGATGCTGGCACTAAGACCACACTCAACCAACTCTATAAGGCCATAAGCAAACAAGAAAAGGCTTATCCAGAAGCGGCGCTCCTAGTGGCCGGGGACTTTAATGCAGGCATACTTAAATAAGTTTTACCAAATTTTTACCAGCATGTCACATGTGCAACCAGAGGGGAAAAAAACTTGAGACCACCTTTACTCCACACACAGAGATGTATACAAAGCTCTCCCCCGCCCTCCATTTGGCAAATCTGACCATAATTCTATCCTCCTGATTCCTGCTTACAAGCAAAAACTAAAGCAGGAAGTACCAGTGACTCGCTCAATACGGAAGTGGTCAGATGACACGGATGCTACGCTACAGAACTGTTTTGCTAGCACAAACTGGAATATGTTCCCGGGATTCATCCAATGGCATTGAGGAGAATACCACCTCAGTCATCAGCTTCATCGACGACGTCGTCCCCACAGTTACCGTATGGACATATCCAAAACAGAAGCCATGGATTACAGGCAACATCCGCATCGAGCTAAATGCTAGAACTGTCGCTTTCAAGGAGCGGGACACTAATCCGGATGCTTATAAGAAATCCCGCTATGCCCTCAGACGAACCATCAAACAAGCAAAGCCTCAATACAGGATTAAGATTTAATCCTACTACACCGGCTCTGACGCCCGTCGGATGTGGCAGGGCTTGAAAACTATTACGGTCTACAAAGGGAAACCCAGACGCGAGCTTCCCAGTGACGCGAGCCTACCAGGCGAGCGAAATGCCTTTTATGCTCGCTTCGAGGCAAGCAACACCGAAGCATGCACGAGAGCACCAGCTGTTCTGGATGACTATGTGATAACGCTCTCGGTAGCCGATGTGAGCAAGACCTTTAAACAGGTCAACATTCACAAAGCCGCAGGGCCAGACGGATTGCATACCGCCCCAAAAGATCCACAGACGACGCAATCTCAATCGCACTCCACAATGCCCTTTCCCACCTGGAAAAAAGCAACACCTATGTGAGAATGCTGTTCATTGACTACAGCTCAGCGTTCAACACCATAGTGCCCACGAAGCGCATCACTAAGCTAAGGACCCTGGGACTAAACACCTCCCTCCGCAACTGGATCCTGGACTTCCTGACGGGCCGCCCCCAGGTGGTAAGGGTAGGCAACAACACGTCTGCCACGCTGATCTTCAACACTGGGGCCCCTCATGGGTTTGTACTTAGTCCCTTCCTGTACTCCCTGTTCACCCACGACTGCGTGGACAAACACGACTCCAACACCATCATTAAGATTGCTGACGACACAACAGTGGTTGGCCTGATCACCGACAATGATGAGACAGCCTAAAGGGAGGTCAGAGAACTGGCAGTCTGGTGCCAAGACAACAACCTCTCCCTCAATGTAAGCAAGACAAAGGAGCTGATCGTAGACTACAGGAAAGGGCGGGCCGAACAGGCCCCCATTAAAATCGACAGGCTTGTAGTGGAGCTGGTCGAGAGTTTCAAGTTCCTTGGTGTCCACATCACCAACAAACCATCATGGTTCAAACACACCAAGACACTCGTGAAGAGGGCACGACAAAACCCCTCAGGAGTCTGAAGAAATTTGGCATGGGTCACCAGATCTTCAAAAGGTTATACAGCTGCAGCATGGAGTGCATCCTGAGCCTGTTGCATCACCACCTGGTATGGCAACTGCTCAGCATCTGACCGTAAGGTGCTGCAGAGGGTAGTGTGTACGGCCCAGTACATCACGTGGGCCAAGCTTCCTGCCATCCAGCACCTATATAATAGGCGGTGTCAGAGGAAAGCCCATAAAATTGTCAGAGACTCCAGTCTCTCAAGTCATAGACTGTTTTCTCTGCTACCGCACGGCAAGCGGCACCGGAGTGCCAAGTCTAGGAACAAAAGGCTCCTTAACTGCTTCTACCCCCAAGCCATAAGACTGCTGAACAATTAATCAAATGGCCAACGGACTATTTACATTGACCCCCCCCACCCCCCCCATTTGTTTTGTACCCTGCTGCTACTTACTGTTTATCTGTGCACAGTCACTTCACCCCTACCTACATGTACAAATTACCTCAACTAACCTGTACCCCCGCACACTGACTCTGTACCGGTACCCCCTGTTAATAGCCTCGTTATTGTTATGTTATTGTGTTCCTTTTGATGATTTTTTACTTTAGTTTATTTGGTAAATATTTTCTTAACTCTTCTTGAACTGCACTGTTGGTTAAGGGCTTGTAAGTAAGCATTTCACAGTAAGGTCTACACTTGTTGTATTCGACACGTGTGACAAATAAAGTTTCATTTGATTTGATCAGATTTAAATTGCCTTACTTTAGCCCTGTTGCCTTGCTTTGTGTCTGTGTGCCTATCTCTGTGTGTATGCATATGCCTATGAGTAGTGTAGCATCTTACCTCTGCCCTGAGTCTCTGGGTAACCCTCCGTGCGATCATGCCCCGGGCGTATGCCTGGATGGTGATCACCGCATGCAGCTGCCTCCAAAAAGACTGCCTCACCATGAAACCACGGCAACGGGCCTGTATTTGAGTGACGCAAGTCCTGGCCAATTGGTAGGTGACAAAGAGTTTTCTTGATCTATAGAGGGCTTGGAGGCGCAGGAAGCCGACCCTCATCTAGTGAGGAGACACCAACAATACTCTCAAACACCAATATAACATTCTAACAAAATAACTACACCAATATAACACAACTATAACGTTATAGCAACATAACTACAACCCATAATTCAGTAACTGTGGGACGTTCTTTTAAGGAATGTTCATTAAGGGACTAAATGTCATTCCTGCCCAGGGATATGTCCAAGTGAACCATCCATGAAATGTACGGTTGTGAAACGTCAGTAATCATGGATATAGAAGAACTCACCGCACTGTAGTCCTTCCTGCACCGATAGCCGCGCCACATCTTCTGAATGAGTGTCACTGACCTCCTCACCCTCAGGAAGTTAGTCCTGGAAAACACACAGGGGGAGGGAGGGGTGGGGAGAGGTGCATATGGAAACATATTATATAATACCGTAGCTCTCAAACACAACATTTGTGAATTGAAATATCCAGACAATTCAACGGTAGTATCTGAATTCGATCTATGAGGGACAAGTTAAACGTTGTCCCTAAGTACAATATGGATAAACAAAACAAAGATCGGAACTTAAAGAGGATCCTTCACCGAATCCCCACCCCACCACCAACGCATGTCCCCTTTCCCCCCTTCTCACCCTCCCTCTTGCCCATCCTATTTCCTCTCCCCCCTCTACTCCCTCCTTCCTCACCTCTCCTTCATTCCTCGTACAGCCTTTTGGATGAGGATGGCCTTGTCAGTGATGGCCTTGTCCCTGTCTATCTCCAGCTGCATGTCATGGTGGTCCTGAGACGGAGAGGGAGAGAGAGAGCGGTGGGAGGCGGGAGCGAAAGAGAGAGAGAGTGCACTGTTTATTTTATCGTAATATGTATAATAATGTAGGTGAAAATATGATAATATGTCGATTTGCAATCAATGAAATCTAGTCACCTTAAGAAAGATCTTGGTCTTCCCAATCTCCCAGTCGTCATCTCGTCCAAGAACAGCCTCCACTATCTTCTGACACGTCCCTCTCAGGTCCTCCTATGAGAAAACACCAGGGAATGAATGACACCTCTCTGAACTAATAGCCATCCTGAAGTAGAGTAACAGAACATAGTAATATAATCGAAAGCAGGGTTGTGTTCATTAGGACAGAAAACAGATGTTCTAAAACATTTTGGAACAGAAAACAAGTGTTTCTTATTGGAAAAGTCCAGGAGGCCCTCGTTTCAGTCTGTTTTTTTTTTTCTCGTTTGGTGCCTAATGGACAGGGCCCAGCTCTGCTAACCTGTCTGTTGGCAGGTTTGACTCCGGGCATGAGGACACGGTAACGGTCTACGAACTCTCCGAATGTGTATCTGATGGGGTAACCGGCGCGTCTGATACGAATGGTCTCCATCATCCCAGAGTACCTCAGCTGACGCACACACAGCTCCCTGTCAAACAGCTAGATGGACAGACACACAAACATAGTTAAAGAGAACAGCTGTAAGTGAATGGTACACGAACATCGTGACACACACACACACAGGCACGCACGCAATCACACACACAATCACACGCACAGGCATGTACACACACATGCACGCACACACACAGGCAAATACACCCCCACCCACACACACACTCTTTCATACTAGTTTGTTCGTCAGGTTGGACTCACCATGGGTTTCTTGAGCTCGTTGGGTTTGATGCAGCGGACAAAGAAAGGCTGACATACATTGAGGGTTCTCATCAGCAGCTCCAGAGAAAGCTTGAACTGGCTGCTCAGAGTAGGGGAACGCTTCCTGGTCTCCATACCCTGGCAACACACACACACAGAGCAATGTATTTGTAATTTTAACAACCTGACCCTGACACTTTGTTTGCTAATCTGAGGGAATGGGGCTGGGAAAATTTAACAACTCTAAAATTCATAGACCGAGCTATGGATGAAAGGATTGCCATGTATAAGTCATATTCTTCAAGAATCAATATGTATACCACAAATTGAAATTACAATTGAACAACAGCACCAGCAAATAGGCAACCAGTGCGGCAAGTGCCACTGGCTGATGGTAAGCTTTTTTGACTTGGACATACATTTTTGCCAACACATGCTAACCTTTGTTTAACCAGCTAACAGCTGCTCTTAGAGAAAATGTGTTTGGAGTTACCTTTCTAATAGGCTATGCTAGAGATTACACTTCCTCTTCCAATTCTAATGTGGGGAGGTGAAAATAATGAAAAACTATCTACCAAATCTATTCATTTTTAAAATGTTGATTTTATTTTTTAACCTTTATTTAACTAGGCAAGTCAGTTAAGAACAAATTATTATTCACAATGACGGCCTGCGGGGACTTAAAAATAAAAAATATAGGACAAAACACACATCACGACAAGAGAGACACCACAACACTACATAAAGACACACCTAAGACAACAACATAGCATAGCAGCAACACATGACAACACAGCATGGTAGCAACACCACATGACAACAACATGGTAGCAGCACAAAACATGGTACAAACATTATTGGGCACAGAAAACAGCACAAAGGCAAGAAGGTAGAGACAACAATACATCACGCGAAGCAGCCACAACTGTCAGTAAGAGTGTCCATCATTGAGTCTTTGACTGAAGAGATGTGTGTGCTTTGGGGACCTTTAACAGAATGTGACTGGCAGAACGGGTGTCGTATGTGGAGGATAAGGGTGGCAGTAGGTATCTCAGATAGGGGGAATGAGGCCTAAGAGGGTTTTATAAATAAGCATCAACCAGTGGGCTTGCGACGGGTATACAGAGAGGACCAGTTTACAGAGGAATATAGAGTGCAGGGATGTATCCTATAAGGAGCATTGGTGGCAAATCTGATGGCCGAATGGTAAAGAACATCTAGCCGCTCTAGAGCATCCTTACCTACCAATCTATAAATTATGTCTCCGTAATCTAGCACGGGTAGGATGGTCATCTGAATCAGGGTTAGTTTGGCAGCTGGGGTGGAAGAGGAGCGATTACGATAGAGGAAACCAAGTCTAGATGTAACCTTAGCCTATAGCTTTGATATGTGCTGAGAAGGACAGAGTTCCGTCTAGCCATACTCCCAAGTACTTGTATGAGGTGACTACCTCAAGCTCTAAACCCTCAGAGGTAGTAATCAGACCTGTGGGGCCGAGGGGCATTCTTCTTACCAAACCACATGGCCTTTGTTTTGGAGGTGTTCAGAACAAGGTTAAGGGCAGAGAAAGCTTGTTGGACACTAAGAAAGCTTTGTTGTAGAGTGTTTAACACAAAATCCAGGGAGGAGCCAGCTGATTATAAGACTATCATCTGCATATAAATGGATGACTGCCTGAGCTATGTTGTTGATGTAAATTGAGAAGAGCGTGTGGCCCAGGATCAAGCCCTGGGGTAATCCCTTGGTTACAGGCAGTGGCTAAGACAGCAGATTTTCTGACTTTATACACTGCACTCTTTGAGAGAGGTAGTTAGCAAACCAGGCCAAAGAACCATCAGAGACACCAATACTGTTTTGCCGGCCCACAAGAATGGAATGGCCTACCGTATCAAAAGCTTTGGCCAAGTCAATAAAAATAGCAGCACAACATTGCTTAGAATCAAGGGCAATGGTGACACCGTTGAGGAGCTCCTTTAGCACCTCGGACTCAGTGACTGCCCGAAGGGAGAGGTGAAAAAGAGGATGGAGCATCGGGGCTAGTCGCATCAGAAGGGGTGAGAGATGAGGAAATGTTGGACGGACATCGACTTCCGGATAGCTTGAGTGCACTTATTTCTCATTTTGCCTGAACGAGAGCCAGTCAGCCTGAGTATGCATGTGCCGGGCTTTTCGCAAAATGGGATTCTTGAGGTGGAGTAACTCTGCCAACAATAGCACTGAAAGTATTAAAAGAAAGGTCCAAGCGTCTTCGACAGAGGGGATCAAGCTGATTCTGTACCATTTTACAGAGGTCAGTTATTGAAGGACGGCTTGATCTCCTTGCCATTATCTGATAAGACAAGACATGCACGTTTAGTTTTTTGATAACATATGATGGGGGTCCCTGGGTTACCGGTTTAACTGGGAGGGGGTCACTGGGCAAGAAAAGGTTGAAGACCCCTGGTGTAAACTCTAAACAACTCTAAATCACAGTATTTCTCAAATAGTGGGTTGGGACCCCCTGCTGGGTTGTGGCCAGTTCCTGCTAGGTCACAGTGACAAATGACGTGGTCACAGATAAAAAAAAATATTTGAGAATCACTGTTTTAATATTACTACCACTGGGGTGAAGACTGAAAAGAAAAAGGGACAGAAAAAGGTTTGAGTTCCAGAGGATGGATGGATGGATGGATGGAGGGGAGTTTTGGGAGAAACACAAGATACACAAGGTTTATTGGTAGCAGTGAGATCTGGGTTTACCCAGGGATGTGAATAAACCCTGGATGACTGACAGGGTGCGTAGCCATCTTGGTACTCTTCTTCCATAGTAAAAAAAGTTTTTGGAAGCAATATAAATGCATTTATTAATGTCTACATTCGTTTTTGACACTTATTCTATTACAGACACCTTAATGCATACTTTTAAATTATATGCAAGGTAAAAAAAAAAAAGATATCTTATTTTATTTATTTTGGAGATGACTACTAATGTTACTGTCCCCACTACAACAAAAAATACATGTTATTTCGTTCTTGAAACATTCGTTCCTATGAAGGACTGCTTCTACTTGGGAGTGCCAATATTGCCGACCAGTTGCTTCAAAGCCTCTCATTGGCCAATGCATAGCATCAGCAATCCAGGGTTTACATACAGAATTGTTTTACCACAGAAGGAATGGCCGTTGTTTACCTTCGGAGAAGGAGTGGTGGGCGGCAGATAGCCACACAGAAACTGGGGTCAGACAGAACACAACCAAAATGAGAGAAAGAGATGAAGATAGGCATGGCTAATACCACCGCTCCCCTAATGCTAAGGGAAACAATAGTAGTAGGAGTAGTAAAGAAAAGTAAGAATTGAGAGTGATCGCTTGATGACATCATCACTGGGAGACATAAAACTTTGGACTATAGGTCACAAAGGATGTCATAACCATAGAAAAATAAGGAAAAATAAGGGGGTACACTTTTAAAATGGCTAAAATGACCTACTCTAAGCCTTTCGCCCTTATGCTTAGTGGACACAGCCTGGTGGAGTGAGTAGGGAAAATACATTCAAGGTGTCATCGTAACATCATCACTATGTGACCACCAGACACGTCATCTCTCACCATGGCGACATCAGCCTGGAAGATCTGCTTGATGAACTTGTTCTTGGAGGAGTGGACCAGCTGGATAATGTCAGTGTGGAGGCTGTCACGATTCTTCTCCAGGAAGCCTGAAACACACAGGAGTCAGCCACGTCCAATCCCAAACAAACCCCTAGCCCCGGCCCCTTAACCATGCACTTGTGGAGATATGATAGGTGTAAATAATCAGAGGGCAAGGTGGAGCCATTACCACATCGCTTACACGTGGCATATCCTCTCTGATCTTCACAAGTGCCTAGGGTGTAGGGGATAGGAGTTGATTTGATATGGAGCATATGAACAACTAATAGACTTGCTGGAGTTCAATACCTTGTCTTCTGACCATGAACCTACCTATAGAATCCAACCAAGTCCTACTACATGGAGCATCAGGGACTTTATTATGTGATTGCAATGAATTGGGTTGAGTGTGAAGCCAATGCCTTACAATAGGCCTACCTCTGGTCTCGTAGTGGACCACCCCAGCAAAGTGCTGGATGCCAAACTGGGTCTCGTAGGTGTTCTTAGGGGGGTGGTAGTTGGTGTTGAGTTTGTGCTGGGAGTTGAGTTTATACAGCATGGTGGACTCTGTTCCCTGTGAGACACAAACAGAGAAAAGACATTTAGGCTGCGTCTGAAATTATACCCTATTCACTATATGGTCCGCTGTAGCTTAGTTGGTAGAGCATGGCGCTTGCAACGGCAAGATAGTGGGTTCAATTCCCGGGACCCCCAGTACATAAATTGTATGCATGCATGACTAAGTTACTTTGGGTAAAAGCACCTGCTAAATGGCTTATACAGTATTATAATAAAGGAGCATCGGATTAGGGTGCTAATTCGGACCAAAAACAATTCAATAGCACTTTTTTAACCCACTCAGGGGCAAAGGCATAGTTGTTGCGCCATGGTATTGGTGTGCAATACGGGGATCCTCTCTGCATGTCTCTTAGATAATTTGTCACAAAAACCGGTCCCTCGGTACAGCGTTTTAAAAAACAAACGTTCAGTTCCTCCAACTGTCCATCCCCTTACACAATACTTAAACACAAATATGCATATCGATTTCCATAAAATGGTAAATTGCCAAAATGGTACTGTACCTTGGGGAACTTGCTCTCCTCGTCTATGAGAGATATGATGTTCATGGGTTTATTGGCGATCATGTCCAGGGCATCCTGGTTGTCAGTGAACTCGATGTGCTGCCAGTTGATGTCCTCTAGGTTGTACTCCTCCTGCTCCAGCTTGAACACATGCCTCACAAAGAACTGCTGCAGGTTCTCATTGGCAAAGTTGATGCACAGCTGCTCAAAGCTTCAGGGAACAAGAAACATAGCCGGTTACTCAACAGCCAATCAATTTAGGGGTGTGGCTATCCGTACTTTGATGGTAAAATTTGTCCAGGTGTGTGTGTGTGGATATTTGTTTGTATGTCTGTGATTCTCGCTGGCAAAATGTATGCACAGCTGCTCAAATCTACAGGGAAGGAATGTAGCGAGAGCCAGTGCCTAGACAGCCATTAGAGTATAAAGCCATTCAGTGAGCATGTCAACCGCACAAATCAACGAAAGAGGCTGTCGCTATTGTCTGACTTTAGTCGGGCAAATACCATTGTCATCCAATTTTCCAATAGAGAATGGAAATCATAACAATTATGTCATGTCATGTTCCATTTACAACGTCCCCTAAATAGAAAACAAAGCTTTTAGACTTCTGAATTTGAACCAAATGGCTAAAACACCCCCAAAGCTTGGGTGAGTCAGAGGACTCACCTGTTGACAATGAAGTTCTCGAAGCCAAAGATGTCGAGCAGGCCAATGGACCTCCTTATGATCTTACTCTCACAGGACGGAGGTCTAAAGATGGCCGCGTTGATCTTGTCCACAATCCACACAAACATCCTCCCATAGATACCCTGGGACAGGAGGGACAACGTTCATTTACACCATGAGTGGGTGTCGTAGATGCTCTCGGAGGAACAGCTTTCATTAGACAGAAGGGAACTTTGACCTTCTGTGAGGAATCAGATTTAGGAGTGTGTGTGTCCCTTCACTTTCATAATAAAATGTGTCCGTGTTCACACGCATGTATGTATGTATGTATGTATGTATGTATGTATGTATGTATGTATGTATGTATGTATGTATGTATGTATGTATGTATGTATGTATGTATGTATGTATGTATGTATGTATGTATGTATGTATGTATGTATGTATGTATGTATGTATGTATGTATATTTATATGTGAGGGTGCTGACCTTGACGAAGGCGTCCCTGACATCCAGGCCCTGTTCCATGCTGAGGGGGGTGGACACATTTTCGCCCCGGGTGATCAGGGTACGAGTGGTTAGACATGACATCACGTCCTTAAGGTCCACCTCAACAACAACACAACAACATACTGTAGTAGAGTACAACAACAACCCAATACACAAACACCACACAGAGTGACGCAGTCTACAGTACCAGCCCAACATAGAGACCATGCACAGGTAAGAATCTACTACCCACCTCCATCAGAGATGCGGCAGTGGACAGGTCTGGGGATCGCACCACCACGCAGGCATCCAGGTTGTCATAGCAACGGGCTGTTGGAGTGTATGTGTTTTAAAGGGGGATAAAAGGGGGAAAGCAAGTCAATTAGCCAAGAAATTTTGCCAAGTGCATTTATAACTTCTAACTCAATAGCTAACGTGTAGTCAGGTGCCAGTTTAGGAAGACTACCCCTCAATAAACCTCTCGCAAAATTCACTAAGTGAGAACAAGACAGGGTTTAACAACTAACACAAACATTCCAATGACTTCTCTAGATAGACACTGTACTATCTATGTCAGGGATGGGCAACTGGCGGCCCGCGGACGCCCTCAGATCCATAAAAAAACAAGAATTAGTCGGGGGCTCAACTTACTGTTGCAAGTTTGAATAGTAGAATACACAAGGTGCAATTTCAACATTTTCTCTCCACAACATGGCAAAATCTGTAGAATTGCAGGAAATTCTGTAAAACAGAAAACGTTCCTCTCTGCCCCATGGCAAAATGTGTAGAATGGAACGAAATTAACTCTAAAAGTTAAAAGACTTCTCTCAACTGTCAAGAGGTGCATACACGTAGGTACGCAAATCAACTAAGTTCACATTTTTTGTGGCTCCCATCCCCATCAAAGGCCGGCCCTTCCCTGATCTATGTAGTGTGTGTTCATGCCAGTATTGGTTCCTCAGCGGTAATATCGCCTCACTGTTTGCTGCCCCCACAAGTAATCGTCAATAACACTTTTAATTTAAAAAAAATTAAATCACTTGTGGGCAGGGCTCCAAATTAACATTTTTAATTGGTGGCACTGGCGCTCCCAACTTTAAAAAGTTAGGATCACCATATCAAATTTATGAGCACAATATAAGGAGATTTTTGGAATTCATTGAGATACAGCATATTTCGGGCCTAAATTAATTCTAGCTACTTTTGGAGCACATGCTGTGCCCTAGAACCTAATATGTAACACTATAAATACATTAGCTTATTGTAAAAATGTTGATACGAATACCTGTCATTGAAATTACAAAGTAATTTGTGGAATATTAGGTTTCTACATTGTGTAAAAACACTATTTTCCTATTGAGATGCATTACATTTAAAATTGTACACTGTCTCTTTAAAAACGTCAGGTTTGTGATGACAACATGCAAGAGATCTGTCATTCATTCATTGCTATGATCATTGATCTCCTGATTTTTTCCCATAATTGCACAGCGCTCCCAAAATAAAAATCCTGGCCTAACAAGCTAAATATTTTGTTGCATATGCGACCAAATTAGTCACACTAATTTGCCCTGCTTGTGGGAGCAGCAAACAGTTCATGAACATACGCCTTTTTTTCCCTACAGTTGGTCTTCTCTGTCTAGCTCCTGTGCCAAATTGAAAGTCATTGTATTGTGCAAAAACACTCTCTTTCCAAAATGGCCACCTCAGCTCACCCTCGTAGCGCAATTTGCCCATGTGCAGGATGGCCGCCAGTAGTTTGGATATCTCCCAGTTCTCTGTCTCTGTGAACATCAGCACCTTCATGGCCGACAGGATGCTTGAGTACTCCTTCAGGTCGTCACGGCTGTCACACTTCGTACAGTTCCCCTGGATAGGGACACACACACACATATGCATAGGTATTCCTATACGCTGGGAGCTATACACACCCGCAAGGAAAGAAGGATGCACGTAGGGCTGTTGCGGTGACCATTTTACTGCCACAACAGCAGTCATGACTCCAGTAAAATTCCACAAGACCGTTGAGTCACGTAATCTCCTCGTATGCACTCTAGACATGCTTGGTGGTACCCAACTCGCTAACGACCATCAGGTCGCTAAAGGCCTGATACTCAGCGCTCTATTGTCCCTGTAACCACTCTGATATCAATGCAACTGCAATCGAAAATCACATCCAACACTTAGCATCAAAACAGTATGTGCTTTTAAACTCACATCACTGTGATTGATCAATTTGAAGAAAGAAGTTCAACAGCAGGTTGAAACAGTGGAAAACATGGTCGTTGTGGATGTTTCAAACCCTAACACAATGAAATGAACAACGCTTTCTAAGGTGATGATTTAATTAAAACATATATATGCATATTAGGGCTTATACATATACATATGCATAGGCCTATATACTGTATGAGGCCAAGCCTGAAAAAAAAAAACATAATTAATATAATGATTGTGTAGTTATACAATACAAAACCTACCGCATGTCAAAAATTATAGTAATCGCCTTTGAGTGTGGACTGTATTATTTTGCGTACTGGATGGACTGGTTACCTTGTGCTACGCGCCAAACTTTCTATCCACGAGTCTGGGAGAGAACGTGCAGTGCGGCTTACAGAGTTGGCCTAAAATGATTGTGAATTTGTATTGATTTTGAATAGCCTAGTAATAGGAAATGCTGTATATTTTCAGAATAATTAGGCTGACCATTACCTTTAACAACAGAATATCTCACCACTGTGCATTTCCATCTCCACACCTCTCCTTCATTCCTTTCTCGAGCAAGCAGAGGGAGGGGCTGTCAATAACAGTTTATTAATTAAATGTGTTTCGTTGTGTAAACGTGTTACTATCGATGTTCCCAAACAGATTTCACTTGGTTTCTCAAATTAAGCACTGGGTAGTTGCAGGGACAGGGTTGGAGAACCCATGGCATACAGAGTTTGAGCGAGAGGCTGCATGCTCATCAAACAGTGGTTGATGTGTGGAGTGAAATAACCAGAGTAGTCTACCCAGCATGAGTGATCCAGCGGGAAAGCAGCCTCTATTCGCTATTGGAGTGCATACGAATGACATATATGTTCCTGTCCATTTGATAATGGGCCATTCTAAAGCGAAACTAATTTTACATATTAGTTCAAACAAGATTCAAAAGAGAATACTCTGATGGTTGAAAATATGATCACTTGATAAGAGAACAGAGTGTGCAGCCTGTGGCAAGGAACCGACCGCAAGCTTTTTTTCCTCGACTTTCTCAAATAATCAATAGCTTGTAGTCGCATCATGCAGCCCATATATGTTATGATTTCTAAGACATTCTAAAGGTTTGTATCATTCACGACTAATGTTGGCAAATAACTCTAGATTTAGCATATAGGACCTGTTTCAAATGATAACTTTTATGCTCAACATAACTACTTCATATGCGCACTCGCTCCGGAATGGAGCCATAAAATAATGGCACAGGACTTAAAATCATAAAATAATGGCACAGGACTTATAAGCAAGGATATCTTGTCTGCTAAATGAACAAGCCTACAGCCTATGGCATGACGCATAGTCAGATAACATACATTAGGCCAACTCAAATTGTTCATCTGAAATATATTTTCTTCATATCATGTTTCTTTAGACCTTAAATAATGGATTGGTTGTGATGGTGTATATTAAATTGATTTATCAGACGTGTTTAAATGTAGATGTTTCAAAGGACTGCATCAGCAGCTTCTATTTGTGGAGGCCTGGAGATGCTAAACATGATTATGTTAATTAGGTTAAATTACCTTGAGACCAGCAGTCGTTTGCATGACAATAACCGGCTGACAAAATGTCATGACCACCACAGCCCTAGATGCACACAAACTTGCGTACACACAGAGTGTATACACATGTAGACCGGGAGTTATACACATGCACACAGGACCTCGATACAGTACCAGGCGGTGTCAGAGGAAGGCCCTAAACATTGTCAAAGGCTCCAGCCACCCAAGTCATAGATTGTTCTCTCTGCTACTGCACGGCAAGCTGTACCTGAGCGCAAAGTCCCTCAAGCAATAAGACTGCTAAATAGTTAACCAAATAGCTACCCGAACTATCTACATTGACCCTTTTTGTTCTTTTTTGACTCCATGCACACACTGGACTCGACCCACACTCACACATAGTTACACTGACACTCCAACACACACACACTCACACACAGCACATACACACAGGCACACATTCGCCACACACTTAGTGGCACACTTCCACACTCATCACATAGGCTGCTGCTACTGTTGATTATCTATCCTGTTGCCTAGTCACATGACCCCTACCTAGATGTACATATCTACCTCAATGTCCTCTTCCCCCAGCACATAGACCCAGTACTGTTACCCCATGTATATAGCCAAGCTATCATCGCTCATTGTGTATTTTTTCCTCATATTACAATTTTTTTTCTATATCTTTTTTAAAAATTATAATTTTTCCTACTCTGCATTGTTTGGAAGGGCCGTATGTAAGCATTTCATTGTTAGTCTACACCTGTTTTTTTTAAAAGAATGTGACAATTAAAACTTGATTTGACACACACACACACACACACACACACACACACACACACACACACACACACAAAGATGCAAGTGCCCACGCACGCACATACTGTAGCACACGCACGCTCACACGCACGCTCTCACACACACTACTCACCATGGTGAGGTAGGGGTAGTCAGTGGCGAGTCCCAGGCCAAGCTTGTTCTTCAGCTCTGGGGCCATGCCCCGCAGCATACAGTAGAAAATGTGGTAGTTCCTCTCATCCGCAGCCTGTGGGAAGAGTAACAGCAGGGTCATGTTCATTGGGTACAAAGTTTAAGAAAACGGGAATCTGTCTGCAAACTTAAGACGTCTCCATTATGTACTGTTATATTCTGGCCCCTGTATATCCCCTCCCCCTGGACCCTTACCTGTCTGCAGACTCGGGACTTCTCCAGAAGGTACTGTTCTATCTTGGCCCCCTCGATGGCCCCTCTCTTGTTAAAGTGAATGTCGATGTATTTCCCAAAGCGACTGGAGTTGTCATTCCGAATAGTCTTAGCGTTCCCGAATGCTGCATGGATGAAAGAATAAAGGTCCGAGTTAGCGTAACAGATGAGGTTCAGTGAACCATGCTCGCGTGATAAATAACCTTGCCTGAGACCCTGAAGACTTGTGTTGGCGGGACCCCAAGCGAATGCCTAGGGCTTTAGCACACAGGGCTAACAGTATTGTGGCATGCAGTATACCCGGGTTTCGAACCCTGATCAGTCACATTAGCTAAGAGAGACATAGACTGGATGTATACTGTAGGGCGATGCATCCTTTTCCCAGTCCACATGTAGAGTACCCAGATAGAAACTTTAGAAGGTGCAAATGGGACATTAGATGTGGATAAGAGGCCCAGTTGTAGTGTTAATCCTGTACTAGTTCCAGGGGAAGGCACGCACGTCCTACATCTGTCTAACTGTCTTTCAAGAACTCTTTGAAGAATGCATTCCAAGTTCAGCTTTTCCTACACAGGTTCTGTGATTCTAGCCTCGTTACAAACCATAAACAAACCCTAAAACTGCCCCTGGGGCAGTTTGGAGCGAGTGTATCTCTACATTCTACACAACATTTGCCTTGCCATGTAACACTAGGACAAGTTGGCCTAGGCAGAGACAGACAGCAAGCACCCTAGCTATTAAATGTCAGTGCATGTAGTGAGTCTCACAGACTTCAATAGAACACTAGAATGGACATTGGCATCCAGGAAACACAACTACAAGGCAGCAATCTTGGTCTGTTTTTTTTTCTCAATTAGACTGGTTTGTAATTTGACCAAGATGGCTGCCATTAATAGCCCATTCTAGTGTCTCATCTCTATGTTGAGTCTGACCTTCCAGTATGGGGTTGGCCTCCAGGACCTGTTGCTCTATCCAGGAGTGTTGTCCACTGATTGCTGCCAGGAACTGCAGGATCAACTTGGTGTTCTCTGTCTTACCGGCCCCAGACTCACCACTGAGGAACACAGGAGATACAATATTTTTCTGTACAGAGGCAGACAGACAGGCAAACACCCATGCAGGCAAGCAGGTGCGCACTCACACACACACACACACACACACACACACACACACACACACACACACACACACACACACACACACACACACACACACACTTAAATAGAGGAACACAACGCACACGCACACATCAATACAATACACTAACCTGATGATACAGCACTGGTCCTTGTTGTTCCTCTGCATGTTGAAGTAGCAGTTGTCTGCTATGGCAAAGATGTGAGGTGGCATCTCCCCAATCTTCTTATTGGTGTACAGACGGATATGGTCCGGTGTGTAAATGGGCAGCAGCTGGTAAGGGTTTACTGCCACCAGAATTGACCCTGTGTAAGTCTGCAGGCAAAGGTTAAAGTCAAAAGGTGAAATGGTCAAGGGTCATGCCAAGATCAGGACAACGATTTCATCCGTGAGGCTTTAGTGATCGCTTGATTTGTCGCTAGTAATAGTACGATTTGTCGCTAGCGATGCTATGATTTATTGCTTTCTTTCACGGTGATTGTGATTAGGGTAGTCACTAGGCTTGTGATCACTGAGATAATGTGTTGTAAGCCTGATGACAACTGATCATTTAAATTATAGCTACAAAATCATTGGAAGTTCAAGTTCTTGAACTGAATTTAGGCTGAAAATCACCTTAATGTGCATAATCTAGACATAATAATCAGTCATAATAGCCCATGATTTGTTGCACCTCCAAGCCCAGGCCAAAGCTCTGTTGCGTTCTAAAGGRTCATGTGTGTTTGACATTTACGCTTCAGTGGTCAAAGCACACTTAACAAACTGGATCAAAGGTTAAGCCTGAAGCAGAGGCCAGCCTTCAGCCTAGCAGAGACTATAGCCATTCATTGATGCTAGCAGAAGTGCTAGCATTAATGTAATGTGCTAGCCTGGGCTAGCTTGTTAGCATGTTGCTTAAATCATAATTTTTTGTTTTCTTCTGTAGTTTGTACTCACCCTTCCCCCACAATTTGTCTATGCAGAGAAATAGGGAGGGAGATGAAGAGGAAGAGTGAGAGGAAAGAACCATAATAGTTGATGAGGGACCGACTGAGGGACACACACAGGGGCTGAGTCTCAATACTCTATAACAGCTTCCTTAACCCTCAGTACCACAATGGACTGGACACGTATCCATCATGTGTCCTGCCAGAGCAGTGATACTGGAGGAAAGAACATGAGGAGAGGAAATTGTTTCAAACTGTTGAGACACAGCCAGGCAGGTAAGCTAAGGAACCAGTGGGGGTTGTGGCCAGGGGAAGAGTGGAAGAACATAACCAATATGCCAGCATAATCATATGAGAAAGTAAGTCAAATAACCAAGCAGACAAATCCTATAACAGTGTATCATACATCAACAACATGAGCTACACGTCACTAAACAAGGTCACTATGTTTTATAGAATACGTTCTAAACCACACTTCCTTGTTATTTGAAGGACTCATACAATATAATATGATGGTCCTGTAGTGGTACCAAAAGCGAGCAGACAGTGTTGCAGGGGTGACTCACATAGATGACACACTCGTTGTAGCGGATGAGCAGGTTGCGCAGGATCCCGGCCTCGTTGAGGTCCCCCAGACGGATCATGTCCTCCACCCCGTGGACGGAAGTGGGATGCATGGGCTTAATGTTGGTGGCATTCTGGGGCAAGATCCAGTGCTCCTGAGGGGGGAACAGTTACAGTAACAGCCATTTAGGAACTATGGTGTCATAGGCTACTGTGTGTCCATGTCGGTTTGTTAGATCAAGTAAAGGCCCTGTTTGAATCCTTCCTTCCTTGGAGTAATCACTGATATAACATGACTGGATAGGTGTAAGCAAGCTTTCCATGGCATTACTTTCAATTATGCCATGTAATGATAACTTCAAGGAAAGGAGGAATGAGAGATGCTTTTCAGGAGTATTCGAACAAGGCCAACGTCTTGTTTCATCAACGTTGCGTCAATGTTTTGTCAAAGTATTGTCACCGTCTTGTAACGTCTTGTCGATGTCTCATCGTGTCTTGTCATTGTCAACTTTTGTGTGGACTCACCCTCCCCTCGTCGTCCAGCACCTGGATCTGTCCCGAGTCACAGAGCTTGACCACGGCTCCCACCGGGACGACGAACTCCCGGCCCGTCTTGAGGTCCAACCAGACATAGTCCCCCTGGAACGCAACCACAAATACAACCAGTGATCAGGAAGGAATTCTCAGAAAACTCATTCAGCAATTGAATCTGCTAGATCTTTTCGAGCGCTGCAGTCCCATACAGAGATTTCCACACAAGTTGAATACATTACATTTGCCATTCCAATATGTTAAGAACATGATTTCAATCRATTGTCTAATAGGGGTGGGTCTAGCTCTGGTCCAGGATGTGATTTTCATGTTTTCTTAGGCCCCACGTTACACCCTGAACTTGTCGTCAATATACTTGCAAATTTAAAATGCATTTCAAACCACATTTGTTTGTATTTACTGAAGTACATACATGATGAGAATGTGATTACATTACAATAGTAATATAATAAAATTCACTAGTAACATCTCACTCTGCCAACAGACTCAAAAGTCTGGTCTAAGGTCACATTAAATAGTGGAGCAATATCACACTTAATCAAATCAAATTGTATTAGTCACATGCGCCGAATACAACAGGTGTAGACCTTACAGTGAAATGCTTACTTACGAGCCCCTAACCAACAATGCAGCTTAAAAAAATATGGATAAGAATAAGAAATAATAGTAACAAGTAATTAAAGAGCAGCAGGAAAATAACAATAGTGAGACTTTATACGGGGGGTACCGGTACAGAGTCAATGCACCTCATAATCCCTCCTGACACAATAGTATTTTTACTACATCAAAGCTGTTTTCTGTGCACCTCCTAAAATAACCAAGAAGTTCAATCCAAAATAAAATAAAGTATGCTTTAGTCTTGCGTATTGTTCTACATGAAATACGTTGGCTAATTTGAAGGCTGCCAATTTCCAATAAGGGAAATTAGGTTGATGTAGGCTTAGCCTCGTCCAAATGCAGACTTCATAGGAAGTGATGTAACGTATCACTTGTTGCTAGGAGGAGGTGGGGCTGTTTCGAGAAGGTTTGAATATTTTGAAAATGCATCCTTCCCTCTGTCCTTGTTATCACTACTCTAAATTAGGATTGGTGAAAGCAAGGCCTATGCCACAAACCTCCCATGCCAAATCAGTGATTACTTCAATGTTTGGGAGAGTGTAACGGTCCTGACCTGTGTTTATGTTGTTTTTGTATGTGTTTAGGTCAGGGCATGTGTTTGGGTGGGCAGTCTATGTTATCTGTTCTGTGTTGGTTTTTGGGTTGCCTGGTATGGCTCTTAATTAGGGCAGGTGTTTGGCGTTCCTCTAATTAAGAGTCATTTTAGGTAGGCGTTGTCACAGTGTTTGTTTGTGGGTGATTGTCTTCCGTGTCTGTGTAATTGTTTTGCACCATACGGGACTGTATACGGTTTTTCGTTTGTGTAGTCTAATGTCCTATTCGTGCGTTCTCTTGTTTTATGTGAGTACGTCGTATAGGTTTGTCTACACCGTTTGTTGTTTTTTGTTTTATCAAGTTCGTGTATTTCGTTAATAAATATGTGTTCAAACTCCACTGCGCCTTGGTTCGATCAATACTCCTCCTTTTCGACTGAGAGAAGGAGGACCGCCGTTACAGAATCACCCACCATTCCAGACCAAGCAGCGGAGTAAACGGAGTAAGGGACAGGAAAAGAAGGAGCAATGGACATGGGACGATATATTGGACGGAAAGGTTGCTACACATGGGAGGAGATCCTGGCTGGTAGGGATCGCCTCCATGGAACAGCTGGAGGCACTGAGGAGAGCAGAGGCTACCGGAATTATGAGGACGCGTCTTGCACGGAAGCCCGAAAAGCCCGTGAGTAACACCAAAAATTTCTTGGGGGGGGCTAAGAGTAGTGGGCCAAGGGCAGGTAGGAGACCTGCGCCCACTTCCAGGCTTACCGTGGAGAGCGGGAGTACGGGCAGCGCGCGTGTACGCGAGTAGAGCGCACGGTGTCTCCTGTACGAGTGCATAGCCCAGTGCGGGTTATTCCACCTCCCCGCACTGGTAGGGCTAGATTGGGTATTGAGCCAGGTGTCATGAGGCCGGCTCAACGCGTCTGGTCTCCAGTGCTCTCCTCCGGCCGGCTTACATGGCACCTGCCTTACGCATGGTTTCCCGGTTCGCCTACATAGCCCGGTGCGGGTTATTCCAACCTCCCCGCACTGGTCGGGCAACCGGGAGCATTCAACCAGGTAAGGTTGGCAGGCTCAATGCTCAAGAGAGCCAGTACGCCTGCACGGTCCGGATATTTCCGGTGCACCTCCCCGCCCCAGCCTAGTACTACAGTGCCTACACTACGCACTAGGCTACCAGTGCGGTCTCCTGAGCCCTGTTCCTCCTCCACGCACTCTCCCGTAGTGCGTGTATCTAGCCCGGTGCCTCCAGTTCCGCACCACGCACTAAGCCACCTGTGCGTCTCCAGAGCCCTGAACACACTGTATCTTCTCCCCCTACTAATCCTGATGTGCTTGTCCTCAGCCCGGTGTCACCAGTGCCGGTACCTCGCATCAGGTATAGAGTGGGCTTGAGAATGCAGTGTGCCCTTCCCTGCTCCCCGCACTAGTAGGAAGGTGCTTATCCTTAGCCCGGCCTCCAGTTCCGCACACGCACAGGTCTACAGTGCGCAGTATCCGGCCAAGCCATCCGTCTCACCAGCGCCATCTGAGCCATCCGTCTCACCAGCGCATCTGAGCACATCGTCTCACCAGCGCCATCTGAGCCACCGTTCTCCAGCGCCATCTGAGCCATCCGTCTCCCCAGCGCCGTCTGAGCCATCCGTCTGCAATGAGCCTGCAAAGCCGCCCGTCTGCCATGAGCCTGCAAAGCCGCCCGTCTGCCATGAGCCTACAGAGCCGTCCGCCAGACAGAGCCGCTAGAGCCGCCCGCCAGACAGAGCCGCTAGAGCCGTCCGTCAGACAGATCTGCCAGAGCCGCCAACCAGACAGGCATCGGCCAAGCGCCAACCAGCAGGATCTGCCAGAGCCGCCAACAGACAGGATCTGCCAGAGCCGCCAACCAGACAGGACTTCCAGAGCCGCCAACCAAAGATCTGCCAGAGCCGCCAACCAGACAGGATCTGCCAGGAGCCGCCAGCCAGACAGGATCTGCCAGGAGCCGCCAGCGAGCCATGAGCAGCCAGAGCCGTCAGCGAGCCATGAGCAGCCAGAGCGTCAGCGAGCCATGAGCAGCCAGAGCCGTCAGAGAGCCATGAGCAGCCAGAGCCGTCAGAGAGCCATGAGCAGCCAGAGCGTCAGGAGCTGAGCAGCGTCAGAGCCGTCAGCCAGCCATGAGCGTCCAGAGCCGTCAGCCTGCATGAGCGTCGAGAGCCGTCAGCCTGCCATGAGCGTCGAGAGCCGTCAGCCTGCCTGAGCGTCGAAGCCGTCAGCCTGCCAGAGCGCGAGACCGTCAGCCTGCCATGAGCGTCGAGAGCCGTCAGCCAGCCATGAGCGTCGAGACCGTCAGCCTGCCATGAGCGTCGAGAGCTGCCCTTCAGCCAGAAACGGCTATTTACCCAGAACTGCCCCTCAGTCCAGAGCTGTCTCTCTGTCCGGAGCTGCCTTTCAGTCCGGAGTTGCCCCTCATTCATTATCTCCCTCTCTATCTTGATCTACCTCTATATTCTTATCTATCCCTCTGTCTTGATCTATCTCTCTGTCTCGGTGTCTCTTATTAGTGATGATACTAAGAAGATTTTGTGGGGGTAAAAGGAGGGGTGAATTCTTAGAGGGAGAGGAAGCTAGGATGGACTATGGTGGTGTGGGGCACAGCGTCCAGAGCCGGAGCCACCACCGTGGTCAACTGCCCACCCGACCCTCCCGGGACTTTGTCTGGTGCGCCCGGCGTTCGCACCTTGAGGGGGGGTTCTGTAACGGTCCTGACCTGTTTTATGTTGTTTTTGATGTGTTTAGGTCAGGGCATGTGTTTTGGTGGGGCAGTCTATGTTATCTGTTTCTGTGTTGGTTTTTGGGGTTGCCTGGTATGGCTCTTAATTAGAGCAGGTGTTTGGCGTTCC